>NW_006295182.1:45241-49156 GCF_000327345.1 Myotis davidii | reverse complement strand
GTGGTTGGGGAAAAGATAACCAGAGTAAAAAAAAATTAAATGTATAAGCTACAGAGTATTGTTTCTGTAGCTCTGGTCTATCCCAATCTTTTCTGGTAATACTGATGTATGAATAACGTCAGCAAAGCATACCATCCCAAATGATCAAGGTTATGTTGATCCTTGACAGCTGGCCAAGGTTATGTTGTCCTGGCATCAAATGATCAGAGTCTCAGGGACCAAAATAATAATAATGAAAGCCATGGGATAAGTCTAATCGGTAAAAGGCTATTTATGAAATAACTGTGAAAAATTCCATTGAAATCATAAAAGTGTGAGTCAAGGGTTAAGTAATATAGGAAACGATGCCAGCATTTAAATGAAGCAAGGTCATACAAACAGGAATACACAATGCCGATTTATCAGGGGTAAGAACGGTCAAGGTCCATGGGTTTACCAAGGTTTGTGGTATATTAGAACACCATGAAAGGGAAGTTCTTATTGAAATGCTTATAAAAATTGATAGGCTTCTCTATGGGGGTCTTCCCATCTGAAAAAAATGCTGTAGTATGAGAAGTCAACATTCCAAGTGTCCAGTGCATTGAGCTAAGCAAGTCCCACTTCTATATAATTATAAAGTTTCACTCTCTGTTGAAAGGAAGATGGTGATCTGTCCTCGAGCTGAATTTCTAAGCCAAGGGAGTTAAGGCAGGCAAGCAACATGAATAAGTCTAACTCAATGCTGAAATGCACTGTGCAAATAATCGATTCTGTTCAACCCACCTTAAGGCTCTATTCACTATAGTCGCAGAGTTAGACAAGGTAAACATGAGACCTTCTAGGATTATAGTAGCTGTTCCTATGTTTGTGGTATAGGAAGGCAACATCTCTGAGATGTTCTGCTATGATACCTCTGCCTTCTCCAGCAGGTTTCTGCCGTATGGGTGGGCACCTGACCAGAGGACACTCAATGTGTATGTTTCCCAGTGGTTTAAAGCCCTAAATCCTCAAGCCTCCAGAGATAATGATGACTAACTTGCATCAATTAGATTATTTCTGAAAGACTCGGTGTAAAATAGAAAGAGTCAAGGTTTTCATGTTAAGATGCCAAGAGAAGTTGAGTCAGAGAAGTGCTAAATCACATTTAGCTGTAACAGTGGAATGAAGATAAATGAGCTCCATCCATTAGGGCAATAGCATGATTATTCTGTTCCTCAAATTATATTTTATCCTTCCAGTTCTCATGTAATATCCTGATTCCATGCTGGTTCAATATGATGCCATTCCTGGGTTGTGGTTTGCATATTTCTTAGCATTACCTTTCCTGACTTGAATGATGAAAGTGATCTTTGAAACCGGAACGATACATTTACATCATATTTTACACAGCAGCATTGGGGTTTTTGGTGATTAAAGTGACCCAATATTCTGACCAGGATAATGGAATTTTAAAATGTCCAACCCAAATCATAGTTTTCTTGTTCTGCAGCACCTGTTTCGAGAAATACTTGTGAAGGTGCAAGAGAAATACAAGCTGGCTGTGTGAAGACATGCTACAAATTTCTTACTGACGCCTTTATAAAGATGGGGTCTCCCGCCATTGGGTGGAAATGCAGGTCAGTGACCCCAGACAGAATATTCATCTTGAATATTCTGCAGGTTGAAATCTAAAGAATGTTTGTTATTCTCAACCAAGATACATGTCCTTTCGGAAATTTTACTTAGTAGGACTGAATCCAAGGACTTGCTAACACCTGGTTGGGCAGCATTTTACATTAGAAAATAGTCAAATGCCAATCTTCCCATTCTTAAGGCATTTCAAAAACAACTTTCATTTCAATTAAACTATGCAGCCTTCCTCTGTTAGTTAGCAGCTAGGTTATTATGAAATGTATTATGTTGGCTCTGATAATCAAGTTTACATGGAGGGGAAGCCATGTAAACCATGTGAATGGATTCCTCATCATTACCTAACTATTCAATATTCCATTGTTTCTGTGGGTAAATTTTTATATGTTCATATCTAATAGAATTGATTAATAACATAATTTGCTTTATCTTGAGGTAATATCACCTTTTCTTTCAGCAGATGCATTTACTATATTAAGTCCACACCCCCGGTAGACTTTCACAACAGGGAGGTAACGCTTTATAATGGGATTAGGTCCTAGGCTTCAACTTTTATATACTTGAGTTCAAGTCCTAAGTCTGTCATTTACTAGCTATGTGACCTTGGACAGGTCCCTTAATTTCTCTGCCTATTAGATTTTCCATCTGCAAAGTGAGGAGACCATGGTGCTCTTTCAGAGAATTCTTGAGCATTAAATAAGTTAACATTAGGACATATTCAGAATATTGTCTAACACTATCCCAAGACAGAATTTTAAAGTTTTTATTTTGGGTCTGCACACTTATTTCTAATAGCCTCATTCTTGGGGCAAAAAGCTAGAATAAGCATAAAATATTGTTATAGGAAAGGAAAAATGAAGGGATGTCAAAAAGAAGACAGGTAGAAGGGAAGGCATGTAAAACTGATGGCAGTAAGTTTTGCAGAATGATGTGGAGTGGGTTGACAAGGTTTCCACAATAAGCCATGATGAACATTTGACATTAGTACAGACTGCATGCTCCATGTTTATGGATTGTGAAAATAAATTCAGATTAGTCAGACTTCTTTTTCTTAACTGTGCTTCGATTGTCTGTTTTCCTCTACACTTTGGTGGCAGTAAAAGGTTAGGAATAAAGTAAGGTGTGAAATCACATGAGGCTAATGCCTTCTCAGAAATAAATACACACACACACACACACACACACACACACACACTTCTCCTGAACACCTTTGAGAAATAAGGTAAAATATGCAGCTGCAGTCTCAAAATAGTACGCACTGAATTTCTGAGCTTTTTAAATTCCTCTTTTAAAATATGCCTATTAGTTATTAGTCAGTTAGCATAAAGGCTGACAAAATGTGGCATTTGAAACAGCAGAAGTTCAAGAGTGCAAAGGGTGGCAATCTACTGTAAATGGTAGAGACGGAGCCCATCGTCTTGGGCGGCCACAGGGGGGCTGTTTTCCATGTACCCTAAAGGACTGGTCCACTTCATTTTGCTGCAGCATAAATCTCCTTCTAGGTGAGAACAACTGTGTGCCTACACAAAAGAAGCACTTGGTTCAAAAGATAAAGCAAAATTAGAGTGGTCGAGAGATGAATATCAAAAGAAGATGAATTCATTGAGCAAACCTTAGTTACTCTAATCGATGATGCATTTTTTTTAAATTCAGATTAGCACAGATGCAGCACTCCTGAATATTTGTGAAATGTCATTGAAAGGAACAATCGTGGAAGGAATGAAGAGGTGCACAGTAGAAAAATGTGAAGTAAGAGAATTGGTTTCCACTGGAAAATTAAAGCCTAAGTCCAAGTGTGTCAACACCAGCATAGAAACTGTCTGGCTTGTACCTAGCTCTACTAGCAAAAAATTTGGATTATCCTACATCCCAGAAGTAGAAATCCCAGCTTTGCTACATTAAAATCATTTTTAACACTTGCAGTTTAAAAAAAAAGCCACAACAACAACTTTTAAAACCCTTCAATCAAAAACAGTGGGTGTAAGCAGATTTTCACAAATCAAGAAAGTATTGTATTATTAGACAGATAGATTCTCTCTCAGCCTACACTTGTCAAGTACTCTTTTAAGTTATCTTTTCAAAACCTTTAGTCAGGATTTTATATTTACCGATGCATACTGGGTTCCAATATCAATTCATAATTCAATTAATTGTGATTGATATGAAATCCAAAGCATAACTATTTTTCAAGATTTAAATAGTTTTAAAAGATTGCCAAAAATGAGGGGGAGGGGGATACAGATTCTCATTTCTTCCTTCACTTAATATTCTCAGTGGAGAATGTTAATGTTCCTGATGTCTCATATA
>NW_006295182.1:44738-45072 GCF_000327345.1 Myotis davidii | reverse complement strand
AAAAAATGATGGAAATCTTCATGCACTTAGAGAAAGAATGGGAAGAGCAGACACAGATTGAAGCACTCACGGATTGCACACCTGCAGATTTAGAATAACTGCCCTCAAAGTGATGTTATCACAGAAACACATAAGTCAATAATAATTATGATATAAAATGTTGCATAATAAAGTGCGTTCCCCAATTTAATTTCTTATGTTCACATTTATCCAGGAACAAAAGAAACATTTCTCTAAATGGTATACATAGCATACAGGCCTTTTACAATTCATTTTCTTTTACTAAATGTTAAAGAATTTATTACCAGATTTGTGAAATAAAATCTGTATTAAT
>NW_006295182.1:37513-44183 GCF_000327345.1 Myotis davidii | reverse complement strand
AAAAAAATAACCTCCTAAAATAAAATGGTCTATCCTACATTGTCCAATCCCCTAGTCCAGTGGTCGGCCAACTGTGGCTCGTGAGCCACATGCGGCTCTTTGGCCCCTTGAGTGTGGCCATGAAGTTTCAATTGCACTGTAGTTGCGCACCCGCACGTGGTATTTTGTGGAAGAGCCACACTCAAGGGGCCGCAGTTTGCCGACCACTGGGCTAAAGCATCCTCCTGGGCCACAGAGACCAAGAAGGACCTTATTAGGGAGGTAAGAGGAGCAGTTTTCCATGTCTGCATAGCTCCTCCCTGAGGCTAGCATAATGCTGCAGGAAGATGGCCTCATGGGCTTAGGGTTTCTCTTGTGGAAAAAGTGAGCTCAAGATGGACATCCAGCTTCCAAGGCATTGTGGGACACTTCACAGGAGGAAACAAATTGACAAAACAGAGATAGGACTTGGATAAAAAGGATTATAAATTTAAAAAAAGACATTACAACCAATAACACAAAAATATGAAGGATCATAAGAAAATAGTATGAACAATTCTATTAAAAAAACAACAACAATAAACTGGAAGACATGAAAACATTTCTAGAAACATATAGCCTGCCAAGAAAAAATCCTGAAGAAATAGAAAATTTGAATAGACCAATAGCAAGTGAGATTGAATAAATAATAATTTTTAATCTCAAAAAATAAAAGCCAAGGACCAGATGGTTTCACTTGTAAATTCTACCAAATATTTAAAGAATTAATACCAACCTTTCTAAAATTCTTCCAAAAAATCAAAGAGAATGTTCATTCGCAAACTCATTAGATGAGGCAAGCTTTACCCTGACACTAAAGCCAAATAAAGTCAATATAAGAAAAGGAAACTAGAGACCAAAAACCCCAGTGAATATAGATGTAAATTTTATCACCATGATCAAGCAGGATTTATTCCTGGGATGGAAGGAGAGTTCAACATATGCAAGTCAGCAAGTATAATGCATAATGTTACTAGAATAAAAGATAAAAATCATATGGTTATATCAATTGATATAGAAAAGATTTGACATAATTCAATATTCCTTCAGGATAAAAACTCTCAACAAATTGGGTACAGAAGGAATCTATGTCAACATAATAAAGCCCAACAAATGACAATCCAGCTAACATCAGACTCAAGAGGGAAAAACAGAGCTTTTATTTCTATGATCAGGAACAAGAGTGCCCACTCTCCACATTCCTGTTCAACATAGTAATGGAAATGTTACCCAGGGATATTAGGAAATAAAATAAATAAAAGGCCTCCAAATTCGAAGTGAAGAAGTAAAACCATCACTATTTGCAGATGGGATGATATTACGTACAGAAAAACCTAAAGGATCTACAAAAATCAAAGAGAATGTTCATTCGCAAACTCATCAGATGAGGCAAGCTGTACCCTGACACTAAAGCCAAATAAAGTCAATGTAAGAAAAGGAAACTAGAGACCAAAAACCCCAAACTATTTGCAGATGGGATGATATTACGTACAGAAAAACCTAAAGGATCTACCAAAAAAAAAAAAAAAACCCACAAAAACTATTAGGTCTGATGCATGAATTCTGTAAAATTTCAGAATACAAAAATCAATTCACAAAAATCAGTTGTATTTCTATACACTAACAACAAACTATCTAAAGAAGAAATAAAGGAAAAAAGTCTTATTTACAATAGCATAAAAAACAATAGCATAAAAAACTTGATCTCTAGAGTTGTCAAGATTAAATTCACATTTCTTGAAGTTCAGCTAAAAATTATTTTGGAAAAAAAAGCATTGTTTAAAAGTCCCTGGTGAGGCACCATAAGATAGCCCATGAGTTTTCATCATTTCTACACAATCATGAATATATTTATTTTCAGATTTCCATGTTCCCTTGAAAAATATTTTCCAAACATGGTGTGAGACCTCAAAGGAACCATTTGGTGGAAGCTCTATTCCAAACTACAGTTATGTGGATACGTGCACTGTTACACTGTTAGCAAGTGGCCCTTTGCTACTAAGAAGAAAGATTTACTGGAGCAATAATCAGTAGCGGTTCTGCACATTATTTTCAATCAGCAATTTTTCTTGAATAACTCTCACCGGACAGGCCATGATGCACAGCCACTTTGATAGATTCTTTTATGAAGACAGAGAACAGCTATTCCTCCAGGCAGAACAGCTAAAGGAGAATGTATAACTGTAGCAAGTCCAGAGAGGGCAGGATGTGGGGGGGGGGGGGTTTACAGTGACTCAAGTTTGGCAGCAATTGTCAGGTCATATGATTAGGGTATGAATATAAATAATTGAGCATGATTTTATAGTCTACTAAAACACAGTAAAGTCACTAAAATGAGTGTGCTGTCAACATGAGACCAGTGTAATTAAATAAATAAGATTAATTTGACACAACAAGCCTTTAAACCTGTTTTATCAAGCACATGACATAGATATATATTTCACTGAGGGAAGCAAATAAAATAGCACTTGTTTACCAAGAAATTGCTACTGGTTATGTGTCATTCAGGAAGTAAATTATAAATAAATTAACCTGTCTTTTTTTAAAGCCTGATAAATTTAGAATTTTTAAAAGTGCACGCTCAGGTTTACAATAAATATATCTCCAAAAACAATGACTGAAGCTTTTTGATACTAGAGACTTCTGTTAAATTTAAATAGTATTTTACCCAGAGTACATAGCCTAGGGCTAAGCCTAGAATGTGAATTCTTCCTAGCAATCCTTGCTAGTTAATTCTTTACTTGATCTCTCTAAAGAATATTGACGTATCGTATTTGTTTTAATCTTTCAATCTACAAAAATATTTATTTCCTTTATCAACTCGTGCATTATTAATTATTTCTATCACAAAATCAGCTGCACTTGTAATACAACATTAATATCCGATCCATTTATGTGGCAGGGACCGATAATTATTTTAAAGTTATCACCCATATATTTGTTAGACAGGTCCTTGACTTTACATTTTGCTAAAACAAACAATCCCCAAACAAATCAGTCCTTGACCATGTGCACCTTCTGCTTTCCTGGGCTAAAGCTGAAGTTTGTCTCTAAACACTCCTCCCTTGGTTAAAGGATGGGCCACTCTGGAGACTTATTTAAGCAGCCAGCATAGTTCTCAGGAAAGCTTTAACTGCTGCCCCCAAACACAGATGTACTGTGATGGCTGAACCTGGCCCTTGGCCACATAAAACATTCAGGAGTCAGAGTAGCTGCTTCCCCTGAAGGAAGTGTTGTTTCAAAGATCACAATAAAACATTCAGGAGTCAGAGTAGCTGCTTCCCTGAAGGAAGTGTTTCAAAGATCACTCATTCAGGGACAAAGCAAGGCACCAGGCTTTCGTCTGGGGATGGGAAGGGCTTATTTCTCCTTCTGAGTCCAGGAATGGAGCTTGCACTCCAGAGGGGGACAAAACAGTTGAGGTGGACTCCAGAAAAGTGAAAGCTGACCCCTGAAACATGGTGGGCAAATGAATAGAATGGATGAAACAGTGGAGCCACAGCTGACAGAAAAGCTGGTGGAGAAGGAACAGTGAAACCTGGTAACCAGTGAGTGTGTGTGTGTGTGTGTGTGTGTGTGTGTGTGTGTGTGTGTGAGAGAGAGAGAGAGAGAGAGCTTTCATTTATTTTTTGCATTTTAATTTCATTCTAAGATTCCTAATTTTTCAGAAAGTTGTTTTTTGTTCTCTTTTGTTTTTCCTGTAGTCTCATTCTGGTTTCCCTTTAGTGAATAGTGTGTGTATATGTGTGCAGGAGTGTAGAGGAGGAGAATTCAAGGTAGGACTTTGCTTGTCATGTAATGATATGTGAACAAGGCCATTGCCTGGGGAGATGGTTTTGGGAACAGTAAAAAGTAGTCATCAGAGAAGCTCAGAGTAGGAGTGTCAAGCAAGAGATGACAAACAGCTACTTAGGTGAACTTGTTCGAGATAGAATCATTCCTGGGAATACACACACTTACCCAGGCTAAGGCTCTATAAAAACCAGAGCCTTAAGGCCATCACATGGAGTGAAAACACAAGCTATGCTTCATATTATCCCGTTTATAGAGAAAAAGGTGACCCCAGAAGGCATGAGAACTAGGCATTCACTTTTTGCTTTTGAGATGGTACAGTTAGAGAGAAGAAAAGAAACTTCAGACAAGCGCTTTGCCCCCAGAGTCCTCCTTCTACTTGCCAATATTTCCAAGAGACATCAGCAAAGTGGACGCCTTGTTCTTGCTGAACTTATTCTGTCATAGTAAATGGAAAGAGAGAATCTTGAAAAACATAAAGGACAGATCCAAAGCTTTAGATTGTAATTTCTTCCAGGGTTCATCTGGAACGCTGTCCTTTGCTTTGCAATTCATTGTTTTATTTTCCTTGAATTCAAGCCACTGAATAAAAAACTATTGCCCTGGACACACACTGAAGAGACTATCAGGTCAGCAAACATCATCAACTAAATGTAAGAGATCTATCTCTAGTTTAGACAGAACAGTTATAACTCTATTTTCATCTATATATGTGGTGTGTGTGTGTGTGTGTGTGTGTGTGTGTGTGTGTGTGTGTGTGTGTGTGTGTGTAGTTACCTCCTGCAAGAACCCAGACCATGGCCTGGGCCAGAGAGGAGCCTGCAACCAAGGTATGTGCCCTGACTGGAATTGAACCAGGGACCCTTTGGTCTGTAGGCCAATGCTCTATCCACTGAGCCAAACCAGCTAGGGCTGTCATCTCTGTTTTAATCATTTCATTGGCTAGTAGTGTTCCATAAGTTATACTTTTTTATCAAAGTTCATTTATTTCTATCTTCTTCATAATGTATATAAAGTCTTCCTTTAGACCAAAACAAAACACCTAGAATTAGCACATTACACACACAGACACACCCATGGAAAGAAATATGCACATGGCATGCACACACAAAGCACATGGCATGCACAGTATTTGGGGATCTGCTTGGATTTCTTTATTTTAATATTTATATTTTAATTCCTGCTCATAATACTCAACCCCCTCAGACCTTGTAAGATAATTCTACAGCCCCCCAGGACCTACCCTTAAAATTGCCTCCTGGTCACTTAACCAATAACCAACTGGACATAGGTTGGGCCTGCTAAGAAGAAAGAGGGATTATCAGCTGAGGAAACTGCAAGATGTAGCTAATATATACCTTTAAGAAACAGAAGAGTGTTTATGAAACTGAATTCTGTGTGCGAGATAAGTGAGATGCAACACAATGTTTAATGAAGAATAGCATATCCCTTATAGGTAAGTTTATTACATTGAACTCTTTCAATCCTCCAAAAGGGTGTGAATCATGTTTACTGGGATCAACACATATTCTTAAAATAGGTTTGTCTTTCCTACCTGTAAGGCTATTGTACCAATATTTGAGAAATTACAGAGTATTTGATCACCTACACAGGATGCTACATAAACACTATCTAAAGCTATGGATCCATTCAAAAGCAATGGGAAGGGTGGGGAAGTTGAGTAGGTGAATAACTATGGAATGCTTCGGTCCTATCACATTCCATACCACGCAGCAGCCAACTGTCTGCTAGAACTTTAGAATGCTCTCTTGTAAATGAAGCTGATACATCAGCTGAAGAACATTAACCTGTGAGTACTGGGCATCTTCCAGGATAAAATATGCACCCTAATCATGGACCAATTTACATGGCTGTGTTCTTAATGGGTAGATTTATTAATAGGAGAACAGAGGGAAGGGAAAATAACCACGTAACGTTGCTGTAAGTGGCACATCTGAGTAATTTGTTCTTTTTTGCAAATTACTGGTCTATATTGTCTGGTCCCAAAAGGGAGAATGTGGCTTGGGTTATCCTCATTGATGTGGGCTTGGGGTACCCCACCAGGCAAGCCAACTAGGTGAGCAGAGATGCTAACCCATTACAAGGGAAAACTTAACCTTGAGTGACAAGTATCAAAAATGGCTTCAAGATCAAATGCAACGGCATGAATATTAGTTATTTTCACTAAACAGAAAGTGAAACTGGGCGAAGACTAGATTAGGCAAATGTATTAAAAGATATCTGGATTTAAGTGGCACAAGGGTGGACTCTAATGGATAGTCTGGTTCTCTGCCCACATATCCTTTTTCAAGGCAAATGTATCCATACTCTAGCTGTTAGAAAATCATCTGCTGAAAACTATCAGTTGCATGAGTCATTGTAATTACTCTCAGCCATAGCAATCTGACTTAACCGAAATTACATCCCCTCCTCAGTGTTCCTCAGTCACTGTCTGGCTGATCGGGTGCTACAAGGGCACAATTGTTTTGCTTCAGCTCGGGATAAATCTGAAGGACCATGGCAACTCCCAAACTCCCTGTAAGTATGATTTACCAACTTTTAGTAAAGCATAGATTTCAAACTCAGTTGCACTGCTAATTTAGTTTCAAATTTACTCCCCCAAATTCCTGTTGATAAAATACATTTTTATTTAGTTGCCATTTTAAAGTTATGTATAAATAAATTGAAGAGCCCTACCAGCTCCATAAAGTACAGTTTTAATGAAGTCTTTGGAAAACATAGAAGATCAACATAAAATGTCTACACAATTTTAATGAAGTTACGTTTCTGTGTTTTTTCCTTTAGTAATTACATTTTTAAGAAATATTAACAAAATGGCCCTTTCATACTAAAATGTATG
>NW_006295182.1:34693-37450 GCF_000327345.1 Myotis davidii | reverse complement strand
GGGAAGAAAAATAAAATTCTAAAGCCATCTTAAAGATATACTTTAAATGATTAGTTAAAATCCTTTTAATCAGAGTTGTCAAATAAATGCATTATATGTTTTAATCTTAGCACCATCCTTATATTTTTTTAACTTGGAAAAAGTAAAAAGAGGCAGAAAATGAGTTTCTTTGTACTGAAATGAAAACTTCAAAGGTGTTATTGATCTTTTCACATCAAATCAAAACTACATTGATTGTGGACCAGACAAACTATTGGCAGTCAAGTGTAAGTTCAGAGTAATTTTAGATGTGAGTTGGTCAAAGTCAGCAAATGGAGAGTTAGGTTTTCTTTTAATACAGCAATTCCAAAAGACATTGTGTCTATAAATGTAGCTTAGCCCAAGGAGCATACACTGAGTCTAGAGTGTCAATACCAGAGACTAAACCCTTGTCAGACACTTGGTTTGGGTAAGAGGAATTCGCAGTCCCTTCACAGAGTTGATTCTTCACTCACTGCCATGAACTCCAGAATTTCCGGTTTATTAGATACACCAGACATAATCTCCCTTTTAGGAGAATGATTACAGATATAACACTCTAGAAAGCTCCTGATTTTGCAAGTACCAATACTTGTTACTCTGTAAAATATAATTCACTGTTTGCTGAGAATTTTATATCTGAAATTATATACATGTGTGTATATTTCTGTGATGTCAAGAAATTATAACACAAAAGACCCATTATTTGAAAGAAAAATATCTAAAACAGAAAAATACCTATGATTATCTTATAAAATATGGTGAATTTAATTAATGCTCACATATCAAGTCAAAAGACCAATTATCACTTTTATTATATGAATATTATACACTATATAGTAAATGCTGTAGTGTACACTCCATCATTGAATATCCACAGTAGTAAAATATATACTAATGTATGTATGTGTATATATATATATATGCATATATATATATTTATGCACATACTTTCTGCTTCAACCATTTTTTCATTTTTATTCATTCAACAAATATTTATGAAACTACTAACATGGGCCAGACACTGGGGGAATCCCATTGGCAAGAAATCCAGGGTCCCTTCCTCATAAAACATACAGTTTTCTAAGGATAATAAGAGTTAATATTAATGGAATGAATATAGGCTTGAGATCCCTATGAAAAAATGATTTTTCGTCTTCAATAAACTACACAAAATGGAAAAGAACTTATAATTAAAATATATTCACACAAAAAACACAACACGGTGGTTCTATTAGAGACATCTTCATAATCAGTTCAGTCCAATGAGAAATGGCCCATCAATCAATCACCCAGACATTTAATTAAAACACACAGTAAAAAATCTATCAAAACAAGGATCTGAAATCAATTGCACATTGATTATCTGAACACCAAAGGTGCATGAGGTCTGAGTGCTGAGTTTTCTCCTTGTGAGATTAAAGGCGAGGCTATTTTTTTCCTATGAGCTGGATTGCCCCAAGTTATTCAGAATGGAGTTTGTATCAATCAATCTATATTCTGGAAAGCAATTATTTCTTCTCAAAGTTTACAAATTGAAATATGGTGAGGAGAAAACAGTATAATGCATTTTATTTTTTAAAAATTTCACCAGAAGCTTGTTATAAATAGAAAATATTAGCCAAAATGACCAAATGTCAGTTATAGAGCGAATGAAAGACACGATCAAATAAATTCTGTCGTATTCACTGAACCCACATAGTGTGTGCTTCCTTGTCTGAGTTTCTAACAGTCTTGCAAGCTTTGTTACAAGCTACACAGCTGCCGGAACAGCAATATTTTTTTCCACTGTTTTCAAGCTTACTAAACAATAATTAAGGTCTTTTTTTTCCCAGTTAAGAACTACTTTGTTATCAATTTGTCAATAAGGCCTACAAAGATTTTTAAACAACTGACTGAATATCACTCGATATCTTAACTTCATGATGAATCACTTAATTAGGGACATTTTACATAATCTAAAATCAATTATTCTCCTTTTGGGGAGTGGCAACACATTGGAGGTGGGGTTAGATTTAAATTTTAAAATATAAGTGGAAAATAAAGTGGCTTCCCTTGTTAAACAGTTCAGTCACACCTTTTGAAAAATATATAAATAGCATTGTTTTCTAGCTTAATTTTACAATGTTCTCATGGTGTACAATAGTACCTTGCGAATTTTTGTCTTGTAAATCCAATCATGAGGTTAGAGATGAAAATGTAAATGAACTTCAGTTATTCTTTTCTGTAGAAATATGGGGGTCGAGTGCATTTCTGTATTTAGGTCACTATTTTAAGCCCTGTTTACCACCACCACATTCCATGGAATTCCAATCAGAGCCCCTCATCAAAAACTTACTATCACCCTTTATTGCTTTATGGAAGCATCGCTGTTATCCAAGCTGAATTTAAGTCAACAAATAGTGTATGCCTTCTAATAGGCATTAATGTCAGCTTAATGTCATTTCTATTGGGTTTTGATACTTATCCCCCAAATCTCATATTCCATATAGTTCCCATGGTATCTTTGAACAAAAATATATTAGCATAGCATTGATGATCAGTTTCCTTCACTGTTAGGTGGTCATTCAAAAACCATGGCTCCGCTAGTGCATGAGCCAGGAGATCCCAGAATAATTAAAGACCTTATTCTAAGCTTTAGCCTTCTGCAACTTATTTTGGTAGGAACTTCACTCCATGTATTCTCCAGCAGAGAGAACTCTTTTTGCTTACCCCAGACCACAGGAATCGCTTTAAAAC
>NW_006295182.1:30166-34594 GCF_000327345.1 Myotis davidii | reverse complement strand
TCCCCAGTTGGCAACTCTAATTTCTCTGGCTCTGTAATAATGAAGCCAGCTCCCCTGAGCTAACACACCCTTAAGATGTCATAATTACTTACTTATCAGACTGCCTCCTTTCTCAAAACTCCTGAAGAGTTCAGATCACCTACTTGTTGCCTTTGAGCTTCTGAAATAGAGCAAGAGGCGTGGGAATGAGTAAGCAGAGTTAATTTTGAATTCTTCACTGATGATTCCATTTTAGTCTAAGACATGAGTTCTTGGAGAAGTTTAGGGTCACCGTTTTTAATGTGTAGATGTATTTTATAGATATACTAAATGTACAAGTTTAAGAAAACAATATTTTCCCCAAGTATCTCTAAGCCACCTGGGCAGCTAGGTGGACATATCCTTGAGGTGAACTTTTCATCTGCATTTTCACCATCAGATTTTCTTGGAGAAATAATTCTTTGGATGCATTATTTTTATTCCCCAGAGATCTAGGGGCCCCCTGACTCTGCAGTGAGTGCAGGCAGCTATTTAAATGTTCAGTAAAGGCCTCCTCCGGCCTAGGCAGAGCAGAATAAACATTTGGGGCCTGGGCTGTACCTGAGGTTCATACTAATAATTTAGAGGGTGTTTTTTTTTTTTCTGTTTTACAGAATGAAAGATAGAATAAAAGAAATACCTTCATATATAAATCCAGGACCAAGCCAGCTTCTTTGTCTAAAACCAAGAGACTATAAAGCCATTGCTTACAGCCCCAAGCTCCTGAGGAAGAAAACTGGGTTTTGGCCTTGGGGTAAGTTTGCAGAAGTACTGGTTAGAGGCCTCTGGAGAGAAAGCTAGGGGCAGAATGAGCTTTCTAGGCCACATCCAGTGCCCAGAGGGAAGAGGAGCTATATCCAAGCATGGCTGCACTCAGCTCTTCATTCCCAGCCTGGGGAAGACACCCCATCCACAGCCTCCTGGGCTCCATCCAATCATTCTGTTTTTCCACAGTGGCACCTAATGGAATTACACAGAATGTTCTTGGACCTGCCCGTTCAGGAGTGAACATGTCTCTCACTGGTTCCCCACGCTGCCATTTATGAACAGCCTGATTTTGGATAACTTATTTACCCTTTCTATGCATCCGGGTCTCTAATGGCAAAATGGGAATTAGAATAATGATCTCACAGATGATTTAATGCACATAAAACATTTCAAACAAGAGCTAACTAAGAATGATTACGTAAGTATCAGATATTCTTGGTTCAGTGCTTTACCCTTTCCAAAGCCCCTCGCATCAACAGTGATTGAATTATCACAAAACTGTGGAAAATATAGTGTCTCGTGTATTGACCCTCATTCAGCAATTTAAGGAATTTATTCTCAGAAAATTGAAGACCCTGTGATTTGCCTAAGCAAACATTGCTTCCAAATGGTGGAAATAATGCCAGGACTAAGCATCTTCATATACTCTTTCTAGGGCATCATGCCAATTCCGTTTATTACAAGTGTTTCATAGATGCATACCAAGGCCAATGAGTTAGAGTCCACACAGTTTCACATGTTTGATTCTTGGGGTTCAGGCCACCAGTAAAGTGGGAAGGCGCAGAGGTGCTAAAACCTCATTGTGCATTCGTAGTGGTACTACTAGTAGGAATAGTGATAGGGATTATTCACTGAGAACCAGGCATGATGTCCTTTACATGTAGTTTTATAGTTGATGCTCAGAAAAACCTGGTGAAGGGCACATTGTGGCCATTTATCAAGTAAGAAAACAAGATTCAAGAAGGTTAAATCACTTGCCCCAAATCAGATCTGAGAAATGGAGGTGACTGAACTCTGATGAGGTGTCTTATTTTTCAGGGCATCTTTCATAGGTATGGAACTCTAAATCTCCTGGAGATGCAAAATAATGTCCTAATCCAGGGATTGATTTGAAAATAATATTGTGAAATTCCTCTTAAAATTTTAAGGTTTAAATTTGGAATAAACTTAAAGAATCAGATGATTCTTAACCTTTTATTTAGTAAAATAGAAAATAGAGGTCCAGAGGGGTTGAGAAACTTTTCCAGGAGTCCCTCACCTAGTTAGTAGCAAACAAAAAACTAAAACACATGTACTCTCTCCTTATCTAAGGCTTCCTTCTTTATCTTTATTTATTCTCTCCTTTACCTCTCTGGAATATATGTTTCTAGCTCTATAGCAAGCAACCTATTTCTTTTCTAGATGCCCAGAGGACATTTCTCGAGGTAGAATTAAAGTCGCTCCAAACCCTAAGTAAATTATTCACTTCTGGATTGCCACTGTGGGTTTCTTCTTGTCCCTAAAGTCTTCCTCCCCTCACTGACATCCATACACAATGTATAATCTCCTTCAAAATTGTTTACTGAACACATCTCCATAAGTCAGTGATCAAATATGAAGAAGAAATCTAGATTCAGAAACACACCAAAGTTACTTAAAATCTACAATGTGGGTGTGCAAACTAAATTGCAAAATGACTGTCAGTTTCAGAAGATGTGCCACTTGGATTTAGAACCCTTTCTATAATAATTTATAAACACTAAAAACAGAATGCTAATATAGATTCTGAACACTTTCATGGACAAATAGATGGATAAAAAGATCACTATATATAAACTCTAGAAATCACCCACAGAGAAAGCAGCAACAAGACAAATGCAATGAAACAGGGGAAACGTTTTTTGTTTTTTACTAAATTTCTCTTAAAATGTTCAATGTTTGATGCAGAATGTTTGATTCCTATATTAAGGAATATGAACAGAACAGTTCTGCATAAGAAGGAATAGAAAAGTTTGTTCTCCCAGAGATAAAAAGAGAATGGAGATAGGAGGGAGGACGTGAAGATAAAGTCAATTTGATGATAGAAGGCTTCATACTATGTTATTGGACCTTTTCCCTAGCTACACCATCTTCTCCAGTGAATTCTGTAAACTCATAAAATTTGGGGGAGTAATTGTTTCTCGAAAGAAAAGATACACAATCTTCACTCAAATCAACAAGTGGTAAAAGAGTAGAAACATGCAAACCTGGATGCAGGAAGGAACACCCCTCACTTACAAATTCATGGGGCCTGCTCTGAACTGCTAAAAACCAGTGTTGAGATATGATTTGTTTTTAAAAGACAGATAGTGCTTCTCAGAGGAACAGAAGCTTCTATTCAAAACCTGCACGCAAATGCTAGAATTCTCTATCAGTTTCAAGCTCATTTATTGCATCAGAAATGGTTAAGGATATGAGCTCTCGAGACAGACTCTCAGGGTTTGCATATTTACTCTGCCACTGACTACGTGGAATACCTTGGTCAACTCTTTTGCTCTCTCTCTCTGCCTCTGGAGATAATAACAGTCTCTTTTTTAAGGGTCTTTTGACTATTGAAGAAACCCAAGCAATGAACTTGTTAGAGTGCCTGGCACAGAGGAGGCTAAACACATGTTGTCATTAGTAAAATTCCCAACAGCCATTCTACAGCCTGTGCACTGTACTACTGGAAGTTTGACACACAGGATTTTAGACCTCATCACATTGCACCAATATGCTAATAGAGGCCAAACCATTTAGTAAAACGCAATTCTCTAATCACACACTTTAGACAACTTAGCTGTGTCGCCTGGCTACCATATCATACCCACCCTCCAGCCTCCTCTCCCTTTGACTTGTCCCAGACATACTAAATATAATTCCCTCCTTCCTATCTTCCCGCCTTCATATCACTGTGTCTCCACTCTCTCTATAAATGACATACTACACAGTTTTCCATGACACTTAGTAGGATTGCTGCATTCATCATGCCCTCTGGGGTCATCCCATAAAAATAAAAAGAAACTGATATCTGGCTTCCATTTTTTTTCTTATTTATCCTTTGATCTTACTTCCTGACAGGTCCCATTCTAGATGCTGACTCTGGAATCTCAGTTCTTGATTTCAAAAAGCATTTCTTACAGGCATCTTAGGAAGCGTCTAGACATCAAGAAGACCTGGTGTAGTTGCTGAAACTGTCAGGTTCAATGAATCAGTGAATGCTGCATTTTAATGAATGTAAATTTTTAAAGTTGGAAGTACCGTATTTGCCGGCGTATAAGACGACTGGGCGTATAAGACGACCCCCTAACATTTCCACTCAAAATACAGAGTTTGTTATATACTCGCCATATAAGACTGCCCCCTCTTCCACACACCTTCCACACACCAAATAAAAGGTAAAACAATATCAGATTTGATTTTAACATTTTAATTTATATTCAAATGCTTATGACATGCAGGAAAACTGTCACAAGGCTGTATGTAATCAAACATATACATAAAACAGTGCAAGTTTATTACCGGTAAACATACCGGTAATTCACTAAAGAAAACACACTCTATAGACTGGTACCGTAGATGCTTCTCAGGAACACAGGCAAGCAGCCCACAACCTAGAGGGACTGTCAATGATAGAAGAAAGAT
>NW_006295182.1:25415-29800 GCF_000327345.1 Myotis davidii | reverse complement strand
AAAATCGCATAACAGCCGAGCATACACCCAGCAGCGCTGCTGATGCCTGAACGGTATGTGGAATGAAGTGGGCGGGCATCGGGAGGCCACTATGGCACGGGGCAAGCACTATGGGCAGTCTATCTGAAGTGTACCTGGTGTATAAGACGACCCCCGACTTGGAGGCATATTTTTCAGGGCCAAAAATCGTCTTATACGCCGGCAAATACGGTAAGAATTTGAATGAGCTTTCTATTTACCTTTGTTTTGAACTTATAGGAAAATTGAATGCATTCATATTGTGCATTGTCAAAGACAGGATTCTCATAGAAACACAAAACCTTTTCATAACCTAATGACAGATCATGAAGTTTGATTTCGTCATTTCACCACAGAGGAAATAGAAATTTCCCAATGTTCCACTGTTATTTGAAATTCTAGCTGATTCAGTTCAGTGTTGCTATGATTAAACAAGAGTGACTTTCCTGAAATTGAATGTTATGAGAATTTCTATGCATTACTACATTCTGTTTCTAGCCTAATGAAGTTCTTCCATGTAAAGACATTGATATTTTATTAGGTCACAAGGACTACAGTTAGTATATGAGTGTTTATTCTTCTCAGCACTTTTAATTTAATATACAATACAGAAAC
Source organism: Myotis davidii (assembly GCF_000327345.1). Lineage (NCBI taxonomy): Eukaryota > Metazoa > Chordata > Mammalia > Chiroptera > Vespertilionidae > Myotis > Myotis davidii. The sequence goes on along the minus strand of NW_006295182.1, from coordinate 29,167 downwards.
AGAAGGGGATGCTTGGGGGAGAAAACACATACACTGCAAATAAATTTTGAGTTACCCTACAATGAAACACAGATAAATAGCAGCCATACTCACAGTGGAGGTAATGAAAACAAAAACAAAAACAAAAACACACAAAATAAAAGGCAGTTGAAGAGAAGTGGACAGTGATACTGGCAACACTTAGCTAAAGGTAGTACAATGAATTATAAAGTTTATCTCACTATCCCTGCCATCACATTATGGAGAAAAACAAGTCAGTTGGATGGTATACATTATCCTATATAATAAAGAGCTAATATGCACATGGTTGTCACACCCTTGTGCCCTCACACCAGGGCCAGGGGACCTGAGGCTGGGCTGAGGGACCTGAGGCCACGCCACCGCCCAGCAGGGCTTGACAGGGACCTGGGGTTGTGTCCCCAACACAGCGAGGCTTGATGGGGAACCTAAGGCTGCACCCCCTGCCCGTCGCCAGGTCGGGGACCTGAGGCTGCGCTCCCTGCCCTGTGGGGCTTGACAGGGGTGGGACCGGCAGGGTCTGGGTCTCACGCGATTTCAAGGCATGCGCGGGTGGATGGGGACTTGACTCTGGGCCCCAGACTCTGACCCGAGGGAGATTTTCATATACATTTTACTAATTTTCTTTCATCTCTGACACCTCTATTATACAGAAAGGGCAAATAGCAATATTAAAATATTACCTCTAACTAATTCCCTTTTAATGTGCACGAATTTTGGGCCACTAGACTGTCAATAAGAGAGAGAGCAGCTCGGTGAAAGCAGCACTTTCTTTTTATGGTTTTGTACCCTGAGTGAAGTTAGTCACTAGGAACATTGATCAAAATAACCAATAATATTGTCAATAAAAAACTTGGTCCAAAAATCTCTATGATTTTTTTCCTGAATTTTACAAAAAAAAAATTCCAGTATATGACTTTTTTATAAATTGTCCTTCAGTGAAATACTGGAATAATAATGTTGGAGTCAAGAGGTAGGATCATGAAAAATGCCCAGTTGTTGGGTACAGTTATCAAATGACAAAGACATAGCATCATTCTGAGACCATTACTTTCAAACTGAATGTTGCTTCAGTTGGTTTTCTGGTGGAAGTGAATGTCTCTGTGATTAGGACTAAAGTTGCCAGCTACATGGACAGGAATTACCCATGGAGAAGTTCAGGAGGAGTGTCTGGAGGGAAAGTATCTTTAGAAAGCAGTTGTTGAACTCACACACTTGCCTAATCTCTTAAAAGCAAAAAGAGCCTGGAAAATGCAGCTCAATGGTTGAGCATTGCCCTATGAACCATGAGGTCACATGCTGGGATGGTGGGCGCAATCCCTAGTAGGGGACATGCAGTAGTCTTGCCTAATCTCTTAAAAGCAAAAAGAGCCTGGCAAATGCAGCTCAATGGTTGAGCATCGCCCTATGAACCAGGAAGTCACATGCCAGGGTTGTGGGCTCAATCCCAAGTAGGGGACATGCAGTAGGCAGCCAATCAATAATTCTCTTTCACCATTGATGTTTCTATCTCTCATTCCTTCTCCCTACCTCTTTGAAATCAATAAAAATATCCTATATAATAAAAGGTTAATATGCAAATTGACCTAAAGGAGGAAGGATGGGTTGCTATGATGTGCACTGACCACAAGGGGCAGACACTCAATGCAGGAGCGGCCCTCTGGTGATCAGTGCACTCCTACTGGGGGAGCGCAGCTCAGCCAGAAGCTGGCTCATGGCTGGCGAACGCAGCCTTGGTGGTGGGAGCCTCTCCTGCCTCCACAGCAGCACTAAGGATGTCTGACTGCTGGCTTAGGCTCGTTCCCCATAAGGAGACATCCCCCGAAGGCTCCTGGGCAGTCGTGCACCGGGCCTCTAGTATTATTTAAAAAAGAACAAAAAGAAAAGACTGCAGCTTAGAACATATATACATTTCTTGACATTTAGAAGACTAATAAATATGTCTCAGTCACTGGAGGGAAAGAACATAATACTGAAGCAGATTCTTGGTTCTTTTTAAAAGGCTGGACCTTTCATGGTCAAATCCAAGTTTGAAATTCTTGGGCGTGTGTGTCATTAGCAGTGGCCCTGCTGGAACCTGACTGACATCCGTTTTTATTAATTCCTGAGGACTGAGAGCAAACTGGGCTCCATTAGACACTACACTTCCCTAATTTTGTGGCAATTGGTAAGTCTACTTTGAGAAAACCTGTTTATCTATTAGAAAGTTTCTGTTAGGTAATAATTCCAATTGGTTAGCAGCTAAGGAGACTGTCTATTGGAAATACCTGCTGAAACTGAATTCTGGTAGAATTAGACAGTTAAAAAAATTCTATAAAAATCTAAAAAAGATTGTAAATTATACTTTCAACACAATGATTGCTAGTCATCAGGAAATCGATTAGATTTTTCCTTTGATGAAGTGACTCAGTGTTTTTATATACGCTGTGAATACTAACTTCGTGGTGTAAATAATTCAGAAAGTAGATTTTTTTTTTTTTTCAAAGGAGGAGGCATCACAGTGGAAGTAGTATTGGCAACATGTTCTGCTTTTACAGATTGCTGTGTAGAACATGTTCAATCAAGTAATAATTTTATGACCTCCTTTTGAGTATCCATCAGTTTCAAGTAAATACTGTGGCTCGCTTTTATTTTTAGTTATAGTAATTATATGCTTGATATATCATTCAATTTGTACTGTGGAAGACTTTAAAGGTTTTTAAATCCTTGAGATATGACACTGATCTTTATGATAAAATGCCTGTTCCGGGTTGCATTGTGACATAATAAAATAGCGTTACGAAAACATTGCTGACTTACAGAGGTTGCACCCTCATGTTGATACCTCTTTGTTTAGGAAAAAAGTTATGTTAGTACAAAGGTTACAAGTCATTATTCCGATTATAGAAAAATATTTCTTTTTTTTCAAATTAGATATATGTATAATGAAAATCAGCAAGTTAAGGTGATCATTAAAACTATAATTAAAATGCATTAAATTTTGTGTGACATGAGACATGCTTATTACTTAATATTAAGTGGGGGGAAAAAGCATAAAATGACATTTTAACAACAGATAATTCTAGGACGAGATTGTTCTTCTTTCTTTATTTCTATATTTTATAATTTTACTATGCTGGGCTTAGGTTCTACCATATTAAAATGATAACTTCATGTTTGCTATATTAAAAATGTAACCATAAATGTAATTTTTAACTGTATCAGACATTTACAAATATAGGCTGATTTCCAGCTTGGTCTTGCATGTATTCTCATATACTCTTTTAGGAACTGAATTGTTTCTACATGTTTTTAAAAATAATTTTGCATGAGATTGACTACAGCGTGGCTACATGTAGTTTAATATACTGTTTATGTCATAGGAGCACCCAGGCCATGTCCCCCTTTTCAACCACAGACCTACATCTACTCAGGGAAGCAAAGGGGAGGGAAGACTTGGTAAATGTCCAAAGGCACAGGTTGTACTAGCAGAGGGCTAGTGAACAAATAAGATCTCTACATCAGTGTTCATTTTAAAGCACCCCATATAACATGGTTTCTATAATTTAGAAGCCCATTTCTATATAAGAATACCTAATTTGCTTCAGAAGGTTGGAATTCACCTGATGGGAAGTTAATGGGAAATAGAGGTGGGAAGTAAGAGGATGGGCAGAGGGGCAATAGGCAAAATGAGAAAGAAAAAATGTCTCCTAAAATTACAGACAGAAAGCTTTAAAAAGTAATTTTAATTAGCA
>NW_006295182.1:20891-25067 GCF_000327345.1 Myotis davidii | reverse complement strand
ATAAAAATTGATTAGAATGGTCTTGCCTGCCATATGGAAGTCCAATATCAGGCTTCGACGAATAGCCTTCGACAGTTATAGACTATAATACCTTGGCTCCTTATGATAATATTCTAAGGGCAAATGCAGTTCATAGTTTCTCTTTTTTTCCTTTTACTACATTAACCTATTGCAATTTTGATTTCCGTTACCTTGTAATGCATATAAAAATAAATTACAGAGAGAAAATATTACAGAGGTTTAACAAGTTAATGGTAAATTAAATGCACTCTCTTCTTCATTATGCAAATTTGCATCGCTGTGGAACATTTAGCACTCTCTCCTGGATAGCACTCAACATTTCACATGCAGATAAGTCAACAGCTCTAGTGAACTTTTGCCTCACTCATGCATTAATACAAGAACTAAATGCTGAAGTTTTCCAATTGCTTTACCAACCTATAGGTAAGGTAAACCCAAAGCCACCGCTTTATATAGAGCCTCCATTTCTTGTCATGTAGCTTAGGGTGTTCCTTCTGAAAAAGGTTATTGTGCTCAGTAGTGAGCAAAGAATTGAAAATTTTGATTTAAAATTTTAAAATGTACATACATTCAATTATTTTTTCTCATTAAATGACTGTAAGATCATTTAGTGGAGTTTTCTTGTCATAATTAATGGATATAATTATCATATCTTGCAATTTCCCACTATAAAAATAACTCTCCACTGAAGCATAGTATATTGATTAGAGTCTGACATAAAAAAATAATTCTACTAAATTATAACTTAGGCTATTAAAATATTTAGAATCATTTTGCAATACATACAATAAATCAAATCATTATACTGTATACCTAAAACAAATACAATGTTATACGTCAATTATATCTCAATTAAAAAATAGTTGTAATTATTCGGGTACCACTTGTTTTTGCAAAAGAATGTATTTTCGATCTAAATCTTATTTTAATATATTTTCTTTTTTTGAATCTTAAACTCTTTTTTTTATTATTGATTAAGGTATTTCATATGTGTCCATATCCCCCTATTGCTCCCCCCGACCCCGGTCATGCCCTCAACCCCTGGTGTCTGTCTCCATTGGTTATGCTTATGTGCTTGTATACAAGTCCTTTGGTTGTTTTGCTGCAGAGGCAGCTCATACCTCTGCTATCAATTTGAAAAACTTTTATTCTAAATTGCCTTAAAGCAGTTAACATTAAAAATTTCTGTATACCTTTAATAATTTCTTAAACTTTAAATGCAAACTTTTTCCAAGGAAATTTAAACGTCTTATAAACATAATAGTAAAAATTTAGTTTACTCAGAGGCAAAAGTAAAACAGAAAGTACATTATTTCATAAACATAATAGAAATAAATGAAAAAAAAGAAGGGAGGAAGGTAAAGAAAGACCAAAAAGAAGGAATGAATAAAAAAGAAAGGAAGGGAGGGAGGAAGTTAGGAAAGAAGGCTTTCCTAAATGTTGTCTTGAGTTCTTAGAGATGCATTTGGATAGATCTATGTAAATGTAGATAAATACAGCTATACACATACATATAGATGCAACTTCTGCCAATGGTTCAGTTACTCTAATTTCAGAACAGAAGAACTTTTGTGCTATTGCACAGTTGAACTGTCATTGGATTATTATCTACATGGCTTTGCCTTCATCTCTCTTAGTCAGATTACCTTGTATCATCAGTCAATAAATCCCCATTAAAAAAATTTATCACCATCCCTGCAAGCACACAAATGGAATCATGCCATAATGAGTAACTTCCCCCTGAAAAACAAAACAAAACTTGTGCATTGTGGACACCTTTCCATGCCCTTGACTGGAACCGAACTCGGGACCCTTCAGTCTGCAGGCCGATGCTCTATCCACTGAGCCAAACCGGTTTCGGCCTGTTCTTCTTTTTTTAAAAAATATATTTTTATTGATTTCAGAGAGGAATGGAGTGGGAGAGAGAGATAGAAACATCAATGATGAGAGGGAATATTGATTGGCTGCCTTCTGCATGCCCCACACTGGGGATCAAGTCAGCAACCAAGGCATGTGCCCTGACCAGAATCGAACCAGGGACCCTTCCATCCTCAGGCCAACACTCTTATCTACTGAGCCAAACTGGGTAGGGCCATTCCTGTTCTCCTTTAGAACTATACCAAATGAATCAAAGTTATATTTTACTAGAGGCATAGTGCACAAAATTCGTTCACTGGGGGTGTTGTTGCTCAGCCCAGCCTGCACCTTCTCCAATCTGGGATCCCTGGGGGGTGTCCGACTGCCGGTTTAAGCCTGATCTCACAAGGAATATCCTTCTCACTATCCGGGACTGCTGACTCTCAATCACTAACCTGCCTGCCTGATTGCCCCTAACTGCTTCTGCCTTCCAACCTGATCACCCCCTAACCACTCCCCTGCCAGCCTGATCGATGCCTAACTGCTCCCCTGCCAGCCCAATTGCCCCCAAATGCCCTCCCCTGCAGACCTGGTCACCCCCAACTGCCCTCCCCTGCAGGCCTGGTCGCCCCCAACTAGCCTCCCCTGCCGCCATCTTGTGACCACATGGGGTGGCTATCTTGTGACCACATGGGGGCGGCCATCATATGCGAGGGAGTGATGGTCAATTTTCATATTACCTCTTTATTATATAGGATAGATCACTTTGAATTTTGAACACCTACCTGTATAACATTCTAATTGATAAGATGGGCAGGATAGAGGGTAAGCATAAGTATATAGATATTCAGCCAAAATATGTTTGAAGAATAAAATTTCTGTGTTTAAATCACACTAAATGTAGTTCTTCAAAGTTAAAGCATAGTTTAAAAACTAATTGTCATAACTTATTATTAAACTAGAGGCCCGGTGCATGAAATTCATGCACGGGGGAGGGGGGGCCCTCAGTCCAGCCTGCACCCTCTCCAATCCAGGACCCCTTGGGGGATGTCCAACTGTCTGACCCCTCAGGATCGGGCCTAAACCGGCAGACGGACATCCCTCTCACAATCTGGGACTGCTGGCTCCTAACTGCTCACCTGCCTGCCTACCTGATAGCCCCTACAGGCCCCCTGACAGCCTGATCACCTCTATATGTCTCACCTGCCAGCCTGGTCACCCCTAACTGCCCTCCCCTGCTGACCCGATTGCCCCTAACTGCCTTTCCCTGCTGGCCCAGTCACCCCTAACTTCCCTCCCTTGCCAGCATGGTAACCACTTACTACCCCCCCTGCTGGCCTGGTTGCCCCCAACAGCTCCCTTCTGCCGGTCTAGTCGCCCCTAACTGCCCCCTCGCCAGCCTGGTCACCCCTTACTGTCAACCTGCAGGTCTGATCACCCCTCAATACCCCCTCTGCCGGCATGGTTGCCCTTAACTGCCCACACTGCTGGCTTGGTCGCCCCTCACTGCCACCCCTGATGGCCTGGTTGCCGCCAACTGCACCCCCTGCTGGCCTGGTCGCCCCACAGAGCCTGCTTCTCAGTCATTTGGTTGTCCTCCACTAACCCTCTGCTGGCCTGGTTGCCCCACGCAGCCTGGTGTTCAGTCGTTTGGTCATCCCTCACTAGCCCTGCTGCCAGCCTGGTTGCCCCATGCAGACTGCTTCTTCAGTGGTTTGGTTGTCCCTCACTAACCCCCCTGCCGACCTGGTCACCCCATGCAGCCTGCTGCTCAGTCATTTGGTCATCCCTCACTAACCCCCTGGCCGGCCTTGTCACCCCACTCAGCCTGTTTGGTCGTCCATTCGGTTGCAATGGCCCCTGGCTCTTTATATATATATAGATGACTAGAGGACTGGTGCATAAAATTCATGTATGGGTAGGGTCCTTAGGGCTGGCCAGCAATCAGAGTCAATCAGGGCCTTCCTTCCCCTGGGTGCTGGCTGCTGGTTGGGAACTTTCTTTATTCCACACCGCCCCCTGGTGGTCAGCTCACATCATAGTGAGTGATCAAACTCCTGGTCAATAGAACTCCTGAGGGGACAATTTGCATATTAGCCTTTATTATATAGTATTGCCACAATTCTTATGAATTCCATAATATGGGTTTCTATGTAATTATATGAGATCTAGAGGCCCAGTGTACAAAAATTTGTGCACTTGGGGGGATCCCTCAGCCCAGCCTATGACCTCTTGCAGTCTGAGACCCCTAGGAGGATGTCCACTTGCTGGCTTAGGCCCCCTCCCTGGGGGATTGGA
>NW_006295182.1:4481-20499 GCF_000327345.1 Myotis davidii | reverse complement strand
GGCCAACCTGGGTGAGGGGCTGCTGGCTGTTTGTAAGCTGGTCAAGCCCCGCCCCGGCAGTGGGGACCCTCACCCCATGGAGATTTGGCCAGCTTGGGTGAGGGGCTGATGGCTGTTTTCAGGCTGGCCACAGCCCCTTTAGGATGGGGAGTCCACACTAAGGTGCCTGGCCAGTCTGGGTGAAGGGCTGAGGGCCATTTTCTGGCTGGCCAAGTTCCCCAGCAACGTGAGCTCCCAGCCTCTTCTTTTTTTTTATTTTTTATTCTGGGATTTATTTACCTTCTATAATTGAAACTTTGTAGCCTTGAGTGGAGCTCAGAGCCAGCCAGGGCAGGCGGGAAGCTTGGCTTCCTCCATTGCTAGGGCCAACCCAAGCCTCCTGCTTGCTCCAACTCCATGGCCACAGCCGGCTGAAAGCAGGTATCTGGGGTTTATTTATCTTCTATGATTGAAACTTTGTTGCCTTCAGTGGAACTCAGAGCTGGCTGCAGCAGGCAGGAAGCTTGGCTTCCTCCATCACTGGGCAATCAATCTTCCTGCTTGCTCTAGCTCCATGGCTGCCAGCTGCCATCTTGGTTGGGTTAATTTGCATATAGGTGCTTTAATTGACTGGTGGGCATGGCTTAAGATGTAGCAAAGGTATGGTCAATTTGCATGTTCGTCTTTTATTAGTTTAGATAAATAAAATTAGCAGGGTTTTCATGAGCAATAAACTAGAGTGTAAAGGTGACAGTTTTTATGGAAGTCTTACCTACTGTATATTGAGAGTTTCGTATTTTAAAACGATAAGATAAACAAACAGAATTTATAGGATTGTGTTGTTGTTGTTTTCCTTAATCTAAAGTGTCCCCTGATTCTAGTTAACAACTCTAAATGTCTAAGGGTTTATCTCACTTGCAAAATAACAACTGAGCTTATTACAATTTCATGGAATCCAACAGAGGTCTTGGGACACCTGGGTCAGAGACAAAAGGCTTTATTAGTCACAGAAACGACAATAGCTGGAGTGTTAGCATAATCTTGGTCAGTGGTGAGCAAAGAATTTCTATCATATCAGTTCCTCGAGCCTCAGTTTCCACAGGGAGATTGCAGATTAACCTAGACAAGGCCCCACACAGTGGAAACATTGTAGGAAAGGAACATTTAGCTTGGGGAGTCTGCCACTTTATAGCAGTGAACAGATAAGCATATACTTTATTGGAGTAGGAGATATTAAGTACTTAATCCCTCAAGACTGGTCACTGCAAACACAACCTACGAAATGGCCCATGTAATGAATGTCCAATGCCTTACCTTCTTGGCATACTCAGCATTTAATTCCCGAAGTTAATATAAAAACTTATAGGCTACTATAAAATGTAAAGTATATAGCATAAAAAATTATAGACTGTACTTCAAAATGGAAAGTATTTCTTAAAGTGAAATTCTCTTTTGTTGTTTCTTCTGACACTTAAACAAAAAACTAGTTGATGACCACGGTAAAAATAGGAGAAAAAGATAGACTTAGAAGGGTCACATTCTCTAGAATCAAGCAGCCATTGGTGGAAACCTCTATGGATTGTGAGAGCCAATCTGGAAGGAGAAAGCATGCTATCTAAGAGTTTCAGCAGGTGTTCCAAACCATCATTCAGTTGTAAGCAGTCCAACCAGTTACAAGATTTCAGCAACAAGTTATTAAAACTCAGCAGTAAGATTTTTCAGATCTGTTGGCATCTAGAAACAAACTCGAGAGGTCAGGAGGTGGGTTTCATTCCCCAAAATAGACACCAGAAATAAGGAATGGACCCAGTATTTTGAGAGGGTCTGGTAAAATACATAAATGACCACAATGGGAATTAGGAACTATGGTCCATGGGCTTTCTACACTTAAGAATAAGTAAAAATCAGATCTACTAGTAGGGTAGAAAAAATGTGTGGGTAGAGACAGAACTAATATAGCAACAGCGAGTTCTAAATCACTTCCAAGCAATGATGAATCAGAGCACAAACCTGGAGCCCTGTGGTGCCAGCTTCCATCCAATCAAGGAGGTGAATGAGTCTAGCATTGCGAAGAAAATGAAACTTTAGTTGCACAAGGCTTCTTGCCTCTAGCTCAGAATGGTCTGACTATTGGGAAAGGCTAAATATACCAATATTAACAAACACATTCTGTCTTTGATTAAAGCACTTTTTTAAAAAAGAAGCAAAGATAAATTGAATACTCATAGATTTCCTAAAGTAAGGGCCTGATTAAAGTTTGAATCATCAATAAATCAAGTAAAAATAGTTTCATTTTTATTTTTCATTCTTTAAGAATTAATTCTCTAAGAATTAATGATTTGTATTTATTCTTTTTGAAAGCCTAAAGATCAGGACTATTCCATGACCTACTTAGGGACAAGAGAATAAATCAAAGATGTATTATAAAAGAGTCACTTTGCTTATAAATATTTATTCTTATCTACTCCCTTATGATTTCCAGGACCTACTGAAAATACATAAACTCTCATTTATAGGGAGAAGAGAATACTATTTCCTAAGATAAATATGACAAATCATAAGTGTGAGATTTATTAAGCTATAATACCAGTAGTAATTCCTTTAGGATTATCTTTTGTACATCAAAATCTGTGATTATTTGAACTATTATAAATATGTTAACATAAACATAGGAATATTTTTAAATAGTACAATATGAAGAGCATCTCTTATCTCACTGTACATGAAGTTGGTCTCATTTAGCTGCAAATGACAAAAAATAATTGAAACTGACTGAAGCAAAATGAATTGTATTGATTCATGGAATTGGGGTCTCAGATTTGCTTTCAGGTATGTCTGGATACAAAAGCTAAGGTGATGCAATCAGCATCCATTTCTTTGCTATCTCCTGCCTCCCTCAGCTCATCGCTATTCTCATTGTTATATAGTAGATCTTTCTTTTGTGGTTACAAGATGGATGCCCAGAAATTTCCTTGCAGGAAAATAAGCAGAAACCCTGTTTTATGGTGGCTTATGCATACGTCATGTGATCCATGTTTAGGTCATGTGCTCAACCCGAACCACAGTGGATATTGCCTGGATCTCCTCTTTGGCAATGTTCTGGAGGGAGGGATGGAGTCCCATCAGGTTGCACAGGCTGACAATGGAGGATTTGGGATCAGATTCTCAATCAAAATCTGAGTTGTTACTCTAAGTATGGTGAGTGGATAATCAAAATAAAAGATAACTACTTCACCTTCTTGTAATTTTACAATAGTCTTTTGAGGACTGGACATAATACTAACCACCAGCATATTAAACAAATTTATTCTAATATTTTCCTCTGAATGAGCCAAAGGATAAAATATGCTTTATTTCATTTTTGAAATAGATTTCAGAAAATGGTAAAAAGAAGATTGTAGTTTGCCCTAGCCTAGCCCATTTGGCTCAGTGGATAAAGCATCGGCCTGTGGACTGTAGGGTCCCAGGTTTGATTCTGGTCAAGGGCACACACCCGGGTTCCCAGTAAGGAGCATGCAGGAGGCAGCCGATAGGTGGGGGATGTGCAGAAGGCAGCCAATCAATGATTCTCTCTCATCGTTGATGTTTCTATCTCTCTCTCCTTCTCCCCCTTACTCTCAGGAATCAATAAAAATATATTTAAAAAAATAAAAAGAAGATTGCAGTTTAATTTAAATACATACCCTTTAATCATCTTTTATTATTTGTACAGCACATGATTAACTTATTACATGCTATGGAATTACAGTTAATTTTAAGGCGTTCTTCTCCAAAGCCCCAATGATATTATACATTGATGTCATTGTCCTGTTTTTAAATATGGCGAGTGAAAAGAGAAGGAATGAAAACAGGTTTTCGTAGATGCTTATTTGGGCTTCTAAAGCTTAGCCTGAGATTGCGCTCAGGCACGTACAAGGATACACCTGCCTTTTTCCATTAGAATACGAGTAACTCCTGTGGTCTGGAAATTGGCAGAGCAGAATGCTTAGGCATGTCAGCAATTATGTACAGCAAGCCCCTTAGCCCCCTGGCTTCTTGGACGCTGAGAGCTATGACTCCAGTTTAACCCAATGTTTAACTCAAACATTCATACTCATTCACAAGATGCTTCTCAAACAGAAGACCAACCACTGCTATCGTTTCTTCATTGACCTCCTTTCCCCCTATTTACACAACTGAATTGAAGAACAGGTAGAAGGCAATTCCTGCTTGTGTGTACCTCTAAAACAATGCTGTGTCATCGCCAGTGTTATATTCCTGCAGAACGCTCACAATAATTTAACCTTTCTCCAATAGCAAAATCCTGACTTGCCTGGGGATACAAAACAGTGCAGTATAAGATGACACTGGATCACCCTGGGAGCACTCATGATTCCACGCACCCGAAAGTTCCTGCACTCACTTCCCTGTTTTATTTTTTGCTGTTAAGAGCTTGGGAGTAGTGAGTGAAGAAAATGAGCTGGTTGAAAAATACAAGAAACTGAGCCTCATTTACTTATTCACTTAAGAAATAAACTTGTGGGTTTTTTTTTTCATGATTTTCTAAAGTAGATAGAAATAAACCAAAATATGTGGGAGATAAGTAATTAAAAATAAACCCAAATGAACATGAGTTTTTGATATGTGTATAGGCATATATGAGGATTCAGAGTACAAAGATAAAGGGCTCCCATGTCCCTGTGGTCCATTGTCATTACTCCCTCCCTTCCTCCTCCAATTCCCTCCTCTTTCCCTTCTCTCTCTCTCTCTCTCTCTCTCTCTCTCTCTCGCTCTCTCTCTCTCCCTCTCTCTCTCTGATAAAACATAAGCTGAGATCATATGTATATCCAGCTGAAGCGTCTGGGTCAGGGAACCTGTAGCTATTGAAACTATTATAATATACAATTCAAGTGCTAGATCATTAAATTCTCAAACAAATTGTATTATTTTTGTCATTATCCCAATATCTTACAGATGAGGAAAGCCAAGCTCAGAGAGTTTGTGTAAGTTGCCAAAGTCACAGTGGGTGCAGAGAAGCCACTATTTAAACGAAGGTCAGTTTAATTTGGTGTAAAATATAGGCCAGTGTTACATGACGCTAAAAATGGATGAACAGAGAAAGAAATGATGGTTTCTATTTATCAGGATGATTTGAAGACATCACCTCTATTTTTATATCATTCTCCCAGGAGCGCCTAAGCTTTCTATTAAAACCCAACTTCCTTTTGATATAAATTTCACTTATTCTGAAATAAATCACTTTAAATGGTACAAGTGTACTGTATTTTTATTTGGTTTTATCCTTTCCTACTTATTTGCAATTAGACATGTAATGAAAGGAAAATAATATTTACTACAAAAAATGGCTTTTTGGTGTGTATTTTAACGGTTTCACTATTTTCCTGGTTAAAATATGTAATTACCCTTAATTTTGGCAATTGTGTATAATATAGCAAATGCATAAGGGACAAAACAACTAGAAGAAGGATGATGACTTTTTTTAAAAACAAGTTAAATTAATTATCATTATTAATTATTAAAAAAAATACAAACATTGTATTGATTTGCAGCATATCTGGGTTCTTCACCAATTTCTTATTACATTTAAACATAATGCTTCTACACAGATGACAACGCTAAAATCAATTAGGGACACACAAGGCATTTCTCCTGATTAATAGGGATCATTGAAATGGAAATATTTATTTTCACGCTCTAATATAAAGAAATATGCTAGATATCTTAAAACATGTCATTGACTATGTGAAATGTTGAACATGAAAATGTTGAATTAGGTGGGTGTCCTGTCTGATGGGCAAATGGAACATTTTCAAAGAAATATTTTGAGAAAGGAGACTATTTGGAATTCAGCGCAGTCTGAAGGTAAATACTAGTTCCCTGGAGAAAAGTTGCTGTGAGATACAGGCAATCAGCTTGTGCTCCTGCCCAGCTGCCCGCTTGTCGGGAGGCCGGACAGTCATGAGTTTTTGATATGTGTATAGGCAACATTCACTAGCTCACACGTGTCGGGCTATGTCTCCCCGCCAGGAGCCTTCTCCACAGAACTCGGGGGTGCGGAGGCTCCGTACTGCTCTTTTCAAATGCAATATTTTGTTTTATTATAACCAACTGTCTCCACGGGGACGAAAAAGACCTGGGTACTGCAAATCTGATAAGACTGCAAACACGTCTCAGAATGTGTCTTTACATTTCCCAATTCCATCGAATAAGCTGGGGAGCATCCTGATTCTCCTGAAATATTAGTCTCAGGAAACATGCCCTTTGGTTTCTATTTTTGAAATTACATTTCATTTTTATCTCTTAAAGCAAGTACTGAGTTTCTTTCTAAAGTTCAGCCTGTATTGAGTATTCATGATATTCTCACGCAGCTACCTCCATGGTCTTTTGTTGATTCAAAGTAATTGCAGCCAAAACCTCATACACATTGACTATTGTTAACCGGTGTTAAAGACATAGTCAGGGACTTAGTGTGATTTCTTACTTATTCTCATCTAGAAAGCATGAAACTTGGCTCTTTTTCTCCATTTTTCAGCAGTATTTGCTATGTGGCAGCTTTTATGAGGGAAACATAAGTTTGTCTTTTCATCCATAGGAAAACTATAGTTGCAGATCCCATGTGACAAAGTCTTAACATAGCTAGTAACCTTTGAAGTCCTAGCAAAGGTCAGAACTGTGCACCACCCAGCTAATTTAGGTAATAAGAGTTGAAGCATCCCCACCTTAGTTCACTTAATTCCTTAGATACTTATGTAGATCCTTGTTGATTATTGTTATTCAGATACTTTGTCTGTTCCTGGAAATTGTTTGCTGATCTGTGTGTCATTGAAACCTCCTTACCCTAAGGGCTACTCCAGATCAATAAAAGATTGGAGCAGCCTGAGCAGTGGTGGAAGTCCTTCGGGACTTGCCCTTCTGGTCCCCCAATGTTGCAAAATTATCTCGTGTCTTTTTCTCTCATTTGTTGTGCGGCTCCTCTTTCAGATACCGAACCCTACTCCACGCAGAATGTGGAGGAGTCTTACTCGACATACTAATAAAAGCGTAATATGCTAATTAGACCAGATGTCCTTCCAGACAACCTTCCGGATAAAGCCAGGGCTTCGAGGGAATCCCAGGTCCCTGGTGCCAGAGGGAAGGAAAGCCTACTCTTGCATGAGTTTTGTGCATTGGGCCTCTAGTATCTGAATAAAAGTCTCTCAAATTGTGCCTATTCTCACAAGGCTTTGGTACTACACCTAACTGGGTTCGTATCTATAATAAATGATAAATGCATATTTAATAACTTGAACTGCAGCTACAAGGAAACTATGGCAGTGATAGCCACTAATAAAAAATAGTATTTAGGATGGCCAAACCTGGGGATGAATCTTAATGTCTTCTGTGGGCATTTTTTTCCTAGGAGCTCAACTTAAATTCTCCTTTGTAATCCCCTACGGTGAAACAGTGACCAGTGTGTTTGTTAATAGCTATTGACTCTCAGCTTCAAACTGAACCTTGCTCATTTCTGTGATCCTGGGGCTAGAATTCTGCAAAACACATCTCTGGTCCCTGCCGAATTCTGCCCACAGGTAACACAAGAAAGAGGCACGACGTTTCCTGTTGCCTCTGGCTCCTGACAGCCTTACCCAGCAACAGTTCCTCACTCAGTCAGGAGCAGTTGGCCCCAAAAGCAACAGTTTTGCTGGTCTTTTCCATACTCCAGGACCAGTCTCATTTCTCCCTCAGAGGAGGAAGACACCAGGTGGCCTGATCCTCCTTGCGAAAGGACTGGCTTACAGTCCCACGGGGTCCATATAGCGTTCCTCAGGCACCTGTGCTAGTCCGGCAGTGTCCCATCCTCAGGGCTCCGCAGTCCGCAGTAGAATTTCTTCCTCTTCACAAAAGCTTCTGTTCTGCCCTTAAAACCCTTCATCTGATTGGGTCAGGCCCCCCCCTGGCCATCTAGGACAATCTCCCTTATTTAATGTCAATTTATTTTGAATTTAACTCATGTACAAAATGACTTTATGCAATACCTAGATTAGTGTTTGATTGAATAAATAAGGACTCTAGCTTAGGCAAATTGCCAGATAAAACTGCTCATCACTGGTTGTGAGGCTGGGAATGTAGATATTTGGGCATCGCCCCCAAAATGAGAATTTGAACCCTGAAGTCACCTTAATCCTACTTGACCAGTAAGCATTCGCCCTCATCATATCTGAAGACCGTAGCCTCCTCAGGCTTTATGAAGCTGAAATAAACTCACCTGAACCAGTTGGCATGCTTATTGTTCCCAAGACATATCTGGACCACCCTTATTACCTCTAGATCTCTCACTGGGTCACATGCCAGTTTGATGCAAGAGAAAATAGTTTATATTCCCTAAGGATTACAATATCTTGCTCACATTGCCATAAGCTTGGGAATACATGTGAGAATGGATTCCCAAAGTGCTAGATTAAGAAGGATGGAATTGATCACTCACTGGATTGATATGAATGTATTGATATGGGTACATACCAGATGTTCTAAATGTAATATAGCTCATGCAGGTTGAAGTGTCCTCCCAGTTTATTTGATAGTTTGCATGAAGCGTGGGTCAGTGGCACTATGGTCAGTAAGTTTCAGATGCTAGAATTTTCTTGACATAATGGGAAAAAAAAGATTAAAATAGAAATAGAGTGAATTTATCACATGCAGTCTGCATAACACCAAATCTGTGCCCTCCCATACCCACCAACTACATCCTCTGGGAGGGACCAGAGGACATACTACATTTCTCTTTCAGAGACAATATGGATATATTTGCATCCTATATCAAGGTTGGCAAACGTTTTTAAAATTTACCTTTATTGTTTAAAGTATTACAGATGCCCCCCCCCCCTTTTCCCCATTGACTTCCTCCTCCCCACTCCCATCCACTCCCCAGGCCTTCACCCCCCCCCGTTGTCTGTGTCCATGGGTTTTACATATATACATATAAGTTTTTTGGTTAATCTCGTCCTAGCAAACTTTTTCTTAAAGGCCAAGATAGTAAATATTTCATGCTTTGTGAGACAGAATAAAAATTCCAGGACATTATGTAGGCCCTTCCAAAACCATTTAAAATATATAATCATTTAGAAATGTAAAATACATTCTTAGATCACAGGCTGCACTAAACAGGTGGCTTACTGAGGGTAGATGTCAGGCCTGTTCTACATAATCAAAAAGTGAATATGATATCAATATTCACTGTTTACAGGACCATAATTGACTGGGAAAATATGTACAAGTTGACTGCCTTAATCATACTTCACTACTCAAATGGATGCTTCTTGAGTTTAGGGTTTTTGCTTTGTTCATATTAAAATCCCCAAAATCCAATTGTAGTGGTAAGTACATAGAGAGTTCACAATAATTACTGGGTGAGGCACTCAATCCAGCAGTTAAATCAGTCAGTGATAAGTAGGTACTCAGTTCTCCTGCTTTTTAAAAGAGCATAAGCTTAGCATTTTGTTGCCATGACACCACTATCTCACAAGTTATTGCCACTTTGTAGTAAAAAAAATAAACAAAACATCTATATATTTAAAGTTTCCCATTGTTAAAAACACAAAAGCAGCCCTAGCCAGTTTTGCTCAGTGGGTAGAGCATCAGCCTATGGACTGTAGGGTCCTGGGTTTGATTATGATCAAGGACATATGCCTGGGTTGTGGGCTCAATCCCCAGTGAGGGGCATGCAGGAGGCAGCCAATCAATGATTCTCTCTTATCATTGATGTTTCTATCTCTCTCTCCCTCTCCCTTTCTCTCTGAAATCAATAAAAATATATTTTAAAAACAACAACAACAGAAAAGTAAATGAATTTCATATGAGTGAAGTTTAAGCTTAAAATTAATTATTGGAAAAAGAATACACCCCAGTCACGTATGAACAAAACCAGTTTGATAATATTGAATTCACAGGTTTTACCCTAACAGCTTTCTTTTGTTAAATTAAAGATAGTTTATTAAAAAATCTAAGATCACATTTGTATTACCTGAGATTGTAATTTGAGACATTTTCCCCATGGCAATGTGTCTATAAATATAAACACTTTAAATTCTTCTAAACAAACATCATGCAATAAAATAAGTCTTTTGAAGCAATACACACATTTTTTTCTAAAGGGAAAATTTGACTAATTTGCATCACTCTGCTGAAATCACATAAATGGTAAAAGGTTGATATAATGCCAAGTTTATAATCTTCAAAATTAATTCATACTCTAAGGGTTTCCTTTCAAAAATTTTTAAAATAATATTTTGCTTAATATACCCATCCATTTGAAAAGCCCCTAGCTCAATTGCTTGGTAAGTTCATTCACTACCTCTACAATTTTATTTACTGTCTTCAAGAAGATAACCAAACATTCATATTATTTCTAGAAAAATGGGAAAGGATTCTCCTGTGTTCAGTTTGAATTATTATACCAGCTGCTCTTCATGCCATATTTGACCTCTTTATGAAAACTAAATCTCTCATCTGTAGGCACAAGATGTTCCCCATTGACACACAATTCAAACATGAGGTTTTGTTTAATAAGGAAAGGTCCTAGAGATGAAAGTCACAGGATGCTTCACGTCATTCCAGAAGGTGATGTGTCATGGAGAAAAGCATGAACAAAAGGTAATTCTTTAAGCGTAGTCTAAGTCAATTACTGCAGTGCAAAATAGAACTTCCTCAGGTGCCTAATTCTAATTCTAATGCCTGCAAGGATTTCTCAATTATTTTTGCGAAAATATTTTTTTTTTCCTTTTGAAGGTTTTCTGCTCTTTGACAAACTCCATGGGCAAAGGAGGGAAAGCAGCAGTTGAGTAGTCTCTATGGTGTCACTATACCTCAACCTTTAACCCTCCACGTGCTCTCCCATTCTTTTTCGTGCTCCACAGACTAGTAAGACCGGTAACTCTAAAAAGCAGGAGTTGGATTCTTCCCAGCTCAATAGAAAAGAAGGTCTTCATATAAAAAAATATGAATTCTGCAAAGAACAATATACTAAACAAATGACTGAAGTTAAGGAAATTGTATTCCATGATAAACAAAAAGATATTCTATGGCATGTTAGAGATAACATAACAACAACAACAAAAGGTAAGAAAAGGCAGATCAAGATTATCACATATCACAGGAGGGACTGAAATTTAAAGCATGGGAGGCCTTAGTGAGCAGTGACATTTAGGCAAGGGATTGAGGTTTGGAGATATCCAAACTAGTGGAAACTGCCAGCAAAAAATACTATGAGAAAGATACATGTATGCTCCAGGCACAGCAGGAGGAGAAGAAAAAAACAAGCTCTGGAATCAAACAGGCGTAAGTTTGAATCCCAGATCTACCATTATGGACTTGTTCTGTAACTTTGGGGACATGACTTAATCTCATCAAGCCTCATCTGAAAAATGGGTACAATAATACAAAACATCTGTAACTGTGAGGAGTTAATGCAATGTGAATAAAATGATCTCTCAACACATTGTGGTTACTCATCTAACAAACACGGAGCATCAGCTATTCTCCAAATGGGTGGTTGGTAATGGGGGTTCTGGAGGAAGAATTCTAATTGCTGAGTTACCTGGATTTCATGCTCTCGGGACAGAGTGATGGGCTCTGCCATTGATTGTGTGTAAATTTAACTGGAGTCCAGGGGAAACCTTGTCTCTGAGTCCTGACTCAGTGCAGAAGAGAACTTCAACAGAGAGCTGGGAACTGGGCTCTTGGTGACATCACACCGATCTGGGACTTGCATTTCATTTTGTTACTGTACAGGACCACAGCAGAGAGAAGGCAGATATAAAAAGAAGTAGAAAGTTGATGCAGCTACCATTCCAGATCCCGACCAGGAAGAGGCACATGTCACTGAGAACCAAAAGCTAGAAACCTGGGGAAGCATTGGCCACAGATTAGCTGAGAGGAATTTCTTCTTGGAAGTCCTCAGCCCTGACTCTCCCATCGCACACACATTATAGAGAAGAAGAGTCACAGCAGGCCACCTAGTTAGTCTCTATTTAGGGCAGCGGTTCTCAACCTGTGGGTCGCGACCACTTTGGGGGCTGAATGACCCTTTCACAGGGGTCGCCTAAGACCAACAAAAAACATATATAATTACATATTGTTTTTGTGATTAATCACTATGCTTTAATTATGTTCAATTTGTAACAATGAAAATACATCCTGCATATCAAGATATGTACGTTATGATTCATAACAGTAGCAAAATTACAGTTATGAAGTCGCAATGAAAATAATTTTATGGCTGGGGGTCACCACAACATGAGGAACTGTATTAAAGGGTCGCGGCATTAGGAAGGTTGAGAACCACTGTCTATTAGGGAAATAATACACTTTCTGTCTTTTTTCCCTGAAAAAGAATTAGGGGCCTAAGCCAAAGTGCCGGTGGGTGGCATCTTATTTAGGTAATGGTATGCCTAACTACTTCCCTCATGTTTCTTTCATGACCCCGCCAGTGTACTCAACCTGACATGGGTATTTATACCCTTTGGAGTTCTGACTTAATCCCTGGCTCAGGGAAGTTTGGTAGGACAGTGTTTTCTGGATTTTTCTCTTTATCAGTTAGACCACTCTAGTATCTGGATCTTCAGGTTTTTACTCCAAGGACTGGGTTTTCCCATCACCCACTTCCCTTACACTAGTTCATTGCCCTTGGGCCCAGGTTTCCTAAGTTCTAGGAAGATCTTCTTTATCTTTATGTTCTCTTCAAATTTGAGTTTTCTGCCTTATCCTGCCAATGGTCGGCAAACTGTCCAGTCCAATAGTTTTCAGTTTGGGGAAGGGGAAGATGCAGCTTCTGCCAACTGTTAGACAGTTAGCCATGTCTGGCAGGGTGTTGGTTGTTACAACACAGGGATGCTACTGGCATCTGGTGCCAGACCTCTGACAATGTAGAAAACATTCCACTCAACAATAAATGGTCTAGCGGCTACTCCAGCCTAAAATATCAGTGGCACTGTTGAGAATTCCTGCCCTAGGCCCATAACATGTTGTTTTTCTAACCCTCTCTCATTATGCCAGGGTTCCAGGATGCTAACAGTAGGTCTTTTGTTTATATTTTTCCTGTCATTTTGATTCCCATCAGATGAGGTTTTTTAACTTATTTTGGAATGTAATAAAAACTACTTTCTGAAAGACCTTTCCTTTCTTCACAGGCCACATTGTTTGATTCCCTGCCTTAGGATCAAATCTCTGGACTCATCCCTAGACATGGACACCTGACCCAGTTTTTCTAGACTCAGGCTTTATTCTCCTCTGGGAAACCACTAAGTTTTCCATACTAATAACCTTAAACTAAAATGCATAGTGAGCACCATGTTATGGCATATATAATGCACTGATCCTCTGAAATTGTTGGACTTTCTAATGAATATCTCTTCAGAGGATACTGGAATTGAAAACTACATTCTCCGGCTTCTGTTAGCGGGCAGTCTTTTTAAATAAAACATACTACTTCAACTTGCTTTGCAACTGCCCAAAGCCTTTTTAAACACTATTCTACACAACTAGATTACTAACTACATTCTAAGACCAATTAACTTGAATAAATTAGCAGGTGTACCATGAACATCCTGACGGTATTGATTAATATTTTAATCAGCCATGATACTTATACTGAGTTAATAACCCCAAACTTTCCATGACTTAAAACAGCAGAAGTCTCATCACACCTTGCAAGACTGTCATTCTGCTTTCCCTCAACCTCATTTAGATTCCCAGGCTGAAGGAGGCTGCAACTCTAGCAATCATAATTATCAGAGCAGAAAAGGGGACAAAGCAAATCATGAACTGGGTTTTGAAGCTCCAAATATGGAAATCCCTGTGTCAGGGTACACAGGCCACCGCCAACGCTCAGTGACTTTCTAGGTCTCACAGGACTAAACCCTGTCTGGGGAGACTGCAGGGTCACATGACTAGGAAGGGAACACAGGCAGGAGCAAAGACAAAGGACGCAGAATGCCAAGAGAGAGAATCCCTTTGTTTTGGGGGAGTATGTATTCCCAAATTTTCAAGGATGTGCAGTGGCCCCACCTTCTCTAGCCAATGAGCTCTGTTCCCGGGTTTGATTGACAGACACCTTCCCTATGTCACCCCAACTCCGCATGAGCCTTTTCTTCCCTTTGTCCAGTCCCTTCCCCCAGTGGCCTGGGGAGTATGAAATTGCAGCTTCCTGGTGCAGCTGCCCACATGACCATGCTTATAATGCCTCACCATTCTTTTGCTCCTTTCCTATATTAATAACTAGCTAATTACAACTGTATCAGTTACACAGATTTAGGAATAGGGGTGAACTGAAAAATACAAAACTATTGAAGAAAGAGAAAGGGAAATCACATTCACATAACTTCTATTCCATTAGATTGTTATAATTGTTATATTTTAATATTAGCTATTATTGTTAATCTCTTACTGTGCCTAATTTATAAATTAAACTTTATATATATGGTTCAGGATTATTCACAGCTTCAGACATCTACTGATCTACTGGGGGTTTTGGAATATAATCCCTGAGGATAAGGAAAGCAGGAGGGACTACTGTTAAAATCTACAATAACGTTGTCATAATTTATGCAAAAGTGTCTATATGTCTATAAATATATATGGTTGTTGTTGTTTCTGCACTGTCTGCCTCCCGTTATTTCATAGGGAATTAAATTTTCTCTTGGCATGGTAATTTTTTCTATTCATCATTATTCCTTTTCCTTGAGAAATCAGAGGTAAATGCCATCTGGACACAGCATTTTATCATCAGATTTCTTGATCATCTGTTCTGGCAAGATATAGTTTTCCTTCAGTGTTCATTTTTTCTGCCCTAAGAACCGTTTGATTGTTTCTGGCATCTGTTCCTCTGTCTTCATCTGTTAACACAGAGGCAAGCAAAGCTTTGGGAGTTTGGCAATGCCTCCATCTGCTCTAAATCCATCACTCTTGCCATGTTTTGTACTCAGGGTCCCTGCAAAACAATGTGACAGAGGGCGATGTACTGACTGGAGGTGTGCGTCTTGAAGGTAAGATTAATATTTTCTCATCAAACCAGAGAACACTGCTTTGAGTTGGGGAAAGAGGGGCTTTGTTTGACCTCTGAAGCCTGCTTTAACAGGCTCCTCCTTTCAATAAAAGCTCTAAAATTGCAAAGTGTGTTGATATCATATGCACTCCATTTTAAGTGTATTGGAATTGCCTAGACTTCCTCCTTCAGTCTCAATCTTGATTTCCATTTTCACATATGTAGTGGTACTGGACACTCATCCCTAGCAATCTAGCACTTTTCTACTACTATTCAGAGAGTTGGCAATAATAACCATTGTGATGGTATTATTTATTATATTGTACATTTTCCTTTTCCTGCCTCTTTCTGTTCACATTATTTGGGTTTACATTTATCTCCAAAAAAACATCATCCTTTTCATTTTCAGCTCCTTCCCAAAGATGCATTTTAACTGATTTGCCAGAAATTTGAGAATGATTCACAATATATTACATTAATTCCTATGTACAAAATTATATTATTTTGATAGTGCTTGCTTCTGGTTTTGTATGTTTATGTACAAGTTTGCGTGTGTGTGTGTACATGTGAATATGCACATCTTATATCTTATGTCTTATATATAGTATAAACTTATGTATACCTGTATGTATATGTATGTATATAGTCTCTCTCTCTCTCTCTCTCTCTCTCTCTCTCTCTCTCAACTTTGCTCCTTCAACACTATGCAAAGTCCTGTCATGGCACATTACATTCCAACCTCCTTGATTTTGTTACAACACTGCATTTGACCTCAACTTCACTGCGTGCCAGCTCTATTTTACCGATTGTTGTAAGTGCTCATGACACTACCCTTCTATGATTAGGCCTTTACAAACTGATTTGTGAAGAGCTTGCTGCCTTCCCCTCTAACGTGGAATTCAAATAGAAAGCTGACAATATTTTACTAAGTTTTATGTGCAAAGTCTATTTAACCACGCAATATAGTAATCAGCTCTTACATTAGACACTTACTTAATGTAAACACACCTTTATTCATTCCTG
>NW_006295182.1:0-4406 GCF_000327345.1 Myotis davidii | reverse complement strand
AATGATATTTGCTTAATTAGATATTAATTTGCTATTCAAATCATTTCACATGTGTACTTTGTGCTTTTAAATGAAGTCTGGAAGAGTCTAAAAAAAAAAAAGAAAAGAAAGAAAAGGCAAGGTTATTTTTATCTGAAGTTGACAGGGGTGTCACTAGGGGAATTAGAAGTTGGCTAAGAGATAATTTCAAGCTGGAAAGCAATTTTAAATCAAATATTCCAAGTACAAAAAAGTAGTTTCTCGAAAAGGAAGATTTTATAAAGATAACATACAGCAGCAAAACCTTTCATAATTGAAAGAAATGTAGGTAGTAGGCTCTTATAATGCTAAATAGTAGGGACGTTTTTAATCTTCCCTTATGAAGAGAGAGAAAAATATACATTTTGAAGTCGGGAAATTGAGAGTGATGCCACACATCTCTTCCCTCCTCTCATTTAATTTTCCAGGCTACCTGGAGGCAGAAAAGTTTGGTAAAGAAAAGCCTTTTGTGATGAAAAGCACTAGCAGGCAAGCGGGCTTTCCCCTAAAGCGCATTAAACCAAACCTGACCTTTAAGAAGGCAATTGAACCTAATTATTGGGGCTCTACAATTCAATGGCTGAGAGTTCTCTGCTTAATTTTGAAGACAGTTGTTTGATTGAAAATAAATTTACCTCTTCAGAATGAGGTTTGGAAATATATATATTTCAAATATACTATAAAATATGCTATATTATAAAATACAATATTCTTTTATATATGTATATATAAAATTTAGAAGTAGAGTTTATTAACTTAAGCAGAAAAGCACCATTTTAAGGCTTGTGAATGAAGAAAAATATTTGACTTTTTATGCTGTGTGACTATGTCAAACACTGTAGAGTAAAGAATGAAGGTGGAATGTCAGGCGCTGAATCTGTGGGCCTTAAATCCGGCAATGATCGTGTTGCCACTTACAGAAGAGACGGTAAAGGAGATAAAGACCTGAAGGGAGCACAGTTTAATTTTTTTCTATCTAGCCAACTGTATACATACGTTCATGTAAATATCCTTGCGTTTGGATCAATAGCAATGGACTGTTATGTTATTGTTAGATACTGTGTAAAGAGCTTTGTATAGTCAGGACTTAGTAATTCCCTACAAAAACCTTATGGGGCGTTATTAATTTATTTTATTTTTTTATTTTGGCCTTTTGCAGATGAAATAATGGAAGCTTGGAGAGTTTAAATAACTTGCTCAAAATCACACATTAACAAGGGAACCATTTTTAAAAATATATATATTTTTTTATTGATTTCAAAGAGGAAGGAAGAGGGAGAGAGTAGAAAGGTCAATGATGAGAGAATCATTCCTTGGCTGCCTCCTGCATGCCCCCTACTGAGGATCGAGCCTACAACCTGGGCATGTGCCCTTGACCAGAATAAAACACAGGACCCTTCGGACTGCAGGGCCAATGCTCTATCTACTGAGTCAAACTGGCTAGGGCAAGGGGAAACCACTTTTTAAATCCAAGTAACAAGAATCCAGAGTCAATGTCCTATTATACTATTCTACATTTTATAGGAGCAAGAATAAAAACAATGCTATCCCAATGATCATTAAATTGAAAATATATTTTGGGAGCAAAGGGAGCATATACAATGTATTTATTTAAATTTTAAAAAAGGGGGGAAACTACATACTTCACCAAGAAAATAAAGAGAAATTACAAGGTCTCCCACTCTACACCTACCTATATAGCAGGATCATTACCCACAGGTTCTGTGAGTAAACTATCTTCTATCATACATCGGATCCTATTTTTTCTATTTCTCAAGGAAGTTGCCCCCAAATTTTCCAAATTATCTTTTTCATCATCATTTTTCCTTTCTATCAGAGCATTCCCATCACTATAAAATATACTATTCTTTTATATCACCATTTAAAAAAAAGTTGTCTTTACCCCATCATCTATCCAGGAGTTCCTTGAACTCTTTCTCCTTTGCAGCCACATGCCTACGAACAGTTGTTCTATTTCAACTGCCTCTTGTTTTTCTATTTGCATTCGCTCTTATAGAGCCCCCAGACAGGCTTGTTCTTCCACCATTTTCACCAAAATGGCTCTCAAAATGCCACCAATGACTTCTTAAAAAATAAAACTATAATTTGCAATAATATTACATTATAATTACAAAGCACAAAAACTCACCACATCATAATATGCAATACACCTCTGCTCAAATTGTTTTCCTATCAACTCACTCCCTATCAACTTGCCCCCTCAAGGGGAAAACATTTTGTTTGTTTTGTTAAATGTTCAATGAGATAGTCAGAATGCTCAACAGGGTTTGGTACTTAGTAAGTGCTCAAAAAGTATAGGGTGTCCCCCAAAATGTATACACACTGTAACAGCTGATGTTATTACATTTTGAAAATGAAATGTACTTTAATGAACACTGCCTTCATAATTATTCAGTGTGTATACATTTTTTGGACACCCTGTATTTGTTGAATATATAAATGGATGAATACATGAATAAATAAATATGTGACTTAAAGTATTCCAATGGATGGCACTTTCCTAAATTCACAAAGGAATATACGTCAAGCCACAAAATGATTTAATATATCATTATCATCATTCATTTAACCTCTGGTTATGTTCTACAGAAAGTCAATGTTGAAGCAAACACCATTAATGAGATCAATAAATTTTGTTTCCTTAGGGTAGGTGTCCAATCGAAACTTTTGTATTTTACCTGCCTGTCAGTGTTTGATAAGGCTCAATAAATGTTTGCCATAGATGAAAAAAGTGCAATTTCAACATTGCAATGAAAATAAAGATGCAAGTAAATGTAACTTTGGAGATATTTACTCTGTAATATATGTATTTTCCTGTACAAGGACATTATTTTTTATAGCTCTAGGTATATAGTGATCAATTGTAGAAGTCTACATTCTCTAAAAGAGATGCAATACTACCCTGGGAAAATAAATCGCATCTTATCTTGATATGTAATTGAGGAAGAAAAGAACAACTTCCCTCTTGGAGGAAAATTAAGTCTCCAGGGGAAAATGTTCTTAAATAGACACAGTGTAGGAAGCAACTCATATCATATTGCATGCAGATTACAGGGTAAAGGAGTATTGCTGATGGGATTCTATTCACTTACCTTTGTGCCAGCTGTGAGCTTCTTGAGAAGAGAAAGTTGTATCATCATTATTAAGAAGCCTGTGGGAGGTTTAGTGGTCACAGTGCCCTGGGATTTACTGATAAATAGTGTGCAGACCTTAACCAATAAGATAAGGATTAAGAGTGGAACTGAAAACCAAATCGTTATACTATTGGCTGGTCATTGCAGAGTTTAGCTGCATTGTATTAACAAAGATTGCTGATGACATAGAGTACACAAGATGCCAGAGCTCCAGGTTCTGGAAACAAACAGGGAGCTCATCACTGTAAAAGAAAAAAAAAAAAGGAACAAATTAATCAGTTCTGAGATGAATTGTGTTTTTGCTTTTAGTTGATAAATGAGGAAATTGAGAATGCACAGAAATTTTTTGAGGTGTTGGTCTCCTAAAACAGTTCTTTTTGACATTTTAAAGGCCCTCACCTTCTGAATACCATTGTGTTAGAACTCTAAGTTTCTAAAACTTCATTAAGATCATTGTAGCCATGGACAGTGTCCTTGCTCAGTTGGTTGGAGAGTCTTAGCCATGGCACATACCTAGGTTGCAAATTCTGTCCCTGGCTCTGGTCAGGGGCATCTCTCTCTCTCTCTCTCTCTCTCTCTCTCTCTCTTTTTCTCTCTATCCTTTCCTCTCTCTAAAAATCAGTGAACGTGTCCTTGGGTGAGAATTTTAAAAACAAGATGTAATTGTAATATTTTCACATGATTTTCCTATTATTTAGTTGAATTCAATTATTTAATTTCTTTAAAATTATTTCCTTTTAGTTGTTAAAATGGATCACCTCTGTTTTATAAAACAATGTGTTTACAATCCAGATATCACTAACCATACTCAGAAGGGGTTATTAAACGTGAAATATACATTTAAATTTTGTTTTTAAAATGGAAGACAATGTATTTTTCTTTTATATTCTAAATGGATGAAGTTTGCTTCCCCAGTTAGAACTTTTCTATCTAGAAAAGTTAATGCACTATAATATGAATGCAACTTCAAATTTTAACTTTGTCTACCCTGAGTAATGGAACCAGCTACATTCCATCTTTGCCCCGAGCACACTGTGAACTTAAAATCCTTGCATTTTCACATTCTCCTCTTCAAGTCAGTTATGAGCTTGAGGTGTCATAACAGTTTCAAGCCTAGAAGAAATATCTAGTCCAGCACCTGCAGTACATTTACGCCTTATAAAAGAAACCTTACAAGTAACCTTGATTCATCTACTACTCAAAGGAGTTTTTAGGGGTAAAATAGGCAGGTTT
>NW_006295181.1:41570-42778 GCF_000327345.1 Myotis davidii | reverse complement strand
TTACCTATGCTGCCATCTTGGTTTCTCCCTTTCATGTCCTTTTTAAATTGTTGCCAAGCATCTAAGGAATTAGTTTGTAAGTTTGCCTGGGATAATTCTACAATATGCTGTTGTAATTCTAAAATATCAAGGGTTGTGTTACCTTTAAAAGCACCAAGGTGATTTTTCATTGATTCCCAAGGGTGTAAGGTACTATTATAGGGAATGGGGGTAACACAAATCTGGGAAAAATTATGACACTGCAAAGATATTCTTTGCTCTAAGCTGTGGATTTTATCACCCATCCACAAGACTGTAGACTTAGTGCTGATAATTCTATCTCAACCTGGCTGTCAATTCTTTTTTGTATAGAGAAGGTCTTAGTTACATTTTCCTTAACTTGTTGTACAAACTGAGAAGTTTGAACAGTTTGTACCATGGATGAAGCAGCAATGCCCACAAAAGTAAGTAACATTACAAGGGCAGAAATTCCTGCAATTAACATTCCAAGAAATCTTTTTTGTCATTTTAAGATTTTTACCAGATCATGTAACAGTTGGTAGGTTTGATGAGATTCCCAAGGCTCGGTTAGGTTAGTAGGAACCCAAGCAAAAGCAGGTTGTTTTAAAATCATGAGGGAATCCTTTTGGAACGTAGAATTAATACAATGGGATAGTGTGCAGTCTGTGCATGATACCTCATACAGATGGCTTGTAGCATTAAGGCACATCTGGATGGGGCCTGAGAGGAGTACCAAAGGATCAAATACACAGGCGGTGGCAAATACTGTCCTATTGGGAGTTCCCCATAAGTTATGAATGGAATTATCTGAGCTATAGTTAAAACTATACCATTTTATAGGTGCAAGTGCAGCAGCTAATTTCCACTGTGTATTTTGTAGGGGCCAATTATCATATTGTAATTGAGACCCAACAAATCCTCCTCCATGCCATGAGATGGAGTGATTAGCTTCAACATATAGATAGGATGCAGGCCCTTTCCATTTTAGGGTGCGATTGTTACTATACACAGACCCGTAGGGGCTCCAATCCACAAAGGAAAAACTGTTATTAAGTTTGCTGGTGGTGGGGTAATCACTATAACAGTCTTGCCAAATAATTTCTTCCTTGGTGGGGGGGCATGCATAAAACTTTTTACATAATGGCTTAGTGAGGAGGGTGTCTTAGTAAAGTTACATTATCTGTCTCTCCCTGGAGAAAGGAGGAATA
>NW_006295181.1:32487-41499 GCF_000327345.1 Myotis davidii | reverse complement strand
TGTAGTGAGAGAAAATATATTGTGTCTTTTGCTTCCCCCTCCTTTGGTGTCCATGCTAGCCAGAAGCCTCTCTTTCATTCTATACACAAATGAGCAGTAGTTTGATTCTGTGTCATACAAAAGGGAAGATGAGTGGCGACACTGGTGTAATTATACTTTGCCCATATACTTCCTTGTCCTACCTGTGGTCCTCCTGGATGACCAAGGTGTTTGGTATTATTGGTGACTACATTAGGTGGGGGAATCAGCCCACATAAGGGATCTTACCCATGGAGGGTCAGGAACATAAGTCCAAAATACTTCCCCATTTGCCTCTGGTAGTATTACCGCACAGCTGATGACTACTAGCATGGCAAGAAAGAGTTCTCAAGCGTCCTTGGGGTTTGTTTCCTCACAAATTCACTCAGCTTTCTGGATGTCTTTTACACCACACCCCAGGTCATCTCCAGGCTGTTTGTTGTCCGCCTAGTTCTCCTCCCACTCCTTATCTTCAGTGGGTTGCTTGGGGCTGCTGCTATCTGTGGCTGGGGTAGTCAATTGTCTGCAGCTGGAAGGAGAGGCTCCAGGTGCAAGGTCCTCATTAACCTGACCAGTTCCTCCCTCGGATCCATGTTGAAGTTTAATATTTCTTGCAGGAATCCACATGGGCTTGGAGAAGTTTTCTGGAAATATACCAGCATATCCTCGACCAAATGTTAACAGGGGGTCAGGGCTCTTCCATAAACCAGACTCGGAATCTTTCCATTTAACCAGATCATTTTCTTTTGGCTTATTTTAACACAGTGGTTCTCAACCTTCCTAATGCCACGACCCTTAAATACAGTTCCTCATGTTGTGGTGACCCCCAACCATAAAATTATTTTCGTTGCTACTTCATAACTGTAATTTTGCTACTGTTATGAATTGTAATGTAAATATCTGAATGTGTTTTCCGATGGTCGTAGGCGACCCCTGTGAAAGGGTCGTTCGACCCCCAAAGGGGTCACCACCCACAGGTTGAGAACTGCTGTTCTAACACCAGTGTATTTCCATGGGTGTCTTGCCATCGGCATCACAAGTGAAAAAATTTAAAATAATTAAGGCTTGGTGTAGTCTACTTACAGGTGATAGCTCCATAATCCCCCCCTTTTTGTTTTAAATACTATTAAGAGGCTTTTGGAATTCCTGCAGTGTGCTGATTCTCCACTTTTTACAAAATTGCTGGAAATGACAGCTTGTGTCACTGAGTCATTTTAATTGAGTAACAAATTTGTCATTTCTTCCATAGAGATTATTAGATAATGTCTTAACCAACTAATGTCTTTAATAACTTCTAAAAAGTTATCTAAGGTTTTAAGGCAATTCTTTTTGTATTTCTACTTTCTAAGGCCTAGTATATTGACTTTCCATTACAGTTTCTAAATATTTGAGGGGCATTTCCCTATATTTCCTCCCAGAATGACCTTTAAACTATATTTAGGGAGCCTCTTTTAAAATCTTTTTTCTTTCTTTTAAACAGAGTAACAACTTTGTAACTTTTCAGATGCTAGCCAATACTGCCATGCATATATTTTAAGTAACTCTCTTTATACTTATGGTGTCGCATTAATAGATTTAATGCTTGAACAATAATTTTTAGTTTACTTTGTGAATTGTAGCAGAAGAGATTTTAAATTTCTTCATTTTATTGAGCTTAAAATTTACTTTTAAACAGCATTCTTTTTGGCTAGTGCTCATTTGCATATGTAACTTGATAAGGGAAGTGGTCTGGTCTTTGTTTAAACTTCCCTGAGATTTTTTGACCCTTTTACAACTTTTGCAAATAGTTAACTTTAGAATTTATTTCTCTCTTTCAAAATTCCTTTTTTCCTTCTCATTATATTCATAACCTTCACAAATTTTATACTTTTAAATTACCCTTCAAACCTTTTTATGTCCTTTAAAAATGCATTTTTACTCTAATATCCTTTCTTTATGTCATT
This sequence comes from Myotis davidii, assembly GCF_000327345.1. NCBI lineage: Eukaryota > Metazoa > Chordata > Mammalia > Chiroptera > Vespertilionidae > Myotis > Myotis davidii. Next base: position 39,538 of record NW_006295181.1, on the reverse strand, counting down.
AACTTGTATATACCATTAGCTATTTGTATAAAATTTGCAAATAGTTAACTTTAGAATTTATTTCTCTCTTTCAAAATTCCTTTTTTCCTTCTCATTATATTCATAACCTTCACAAATTTTATACTTTTAAATTACCCTTCAAACCTTTTTATGTCCTTTAAAAATGCATTTTTACTCTAATATCCTTTCTTTATGTCATTAACTTGTATATACCATTAGCTATTTGTATAAAACTTTTTCCTCCTTTTCCTTTAAAATGTATGTCCTGCCTTCTCTTATTAAAACTATGCAATATTTAAACCATAATTTTCCAATGATAATTAAAAGTAAACAGCCAGCATTTTTTAGATTGACATTTATCAACATATATTTTGTAATTATTCTGAAAGACATAAATTAGATTTAAACCAGTTTTTATATAAAAATTTGGTTTATATGAGGCAAACTCAGATTACTATTTCAGTATTTTTGTCATTTTAAAATACCTAGATATTTAATAATTCTTATTATCTAATTCAGTAATGTTCTAAAGTTTTAAGTTACCAAAGACTTTGGAAAACTATGTTTCTGGCAAAAAGGCAAGGGAAGGAAAGAGCAGGCCTGCTTGAATTTTAAAATCACCATATTCTTCCTTAGAGATAATACCTAAGGTTGCTGCTGCCACCGGGTTCTCCGCTTTTACAGGGAGAAGAGCGACTGGCTATTTCCTTTAACAGGCAGCCCTCTCCTGAGCGACCGGAACCTCATCATTAATATATTTATAATTATTACTGGAAAGCTTCACCACAAACTCTTCATTTTAGTTACATCTATTTATTTATGTTTTAACAACTTTGAGATTTTAAAGCCAATTACTATCCAAGGCATTTTCTTTTGGCAAATTTTGTAACAGAGATAACATTGACTTTCAGTGTCTTTAAAAGTATTATTTTATTTTATTTTATAAAAACAGGAGTGCCCCCAAGATTTGGGAGGCAACCTTGGAATGCAGTATATTATTATTCAAAAATTACCATTATTATATTAATTCTATTGCCCAAACAGCCTGTATATTTTCCTTGTGTTATTTTTGCCATCTTTTAAAGAAAAAACAGTCTTGGGTTTAGTCTATAACATCCTTGAAGAGATTGGGGCTCAGCCAAGAGCCACCCAAAATCAGGCTGGGTGCCTTTCTCTTAAGCCAACCTTTTTCTCTTCACGAGTACAGAAATCCCAGACGCACCCCTAAATTCCGCCAAATTTTAAATGACAGACTGGGAAATAAAAAACATGGTGAAAATGAGACTTCTAATAACACTCTCGAGTGGGTGTCCATTTTACAGGATCACTGAAATACCTAGTAATTTTTAAATTACTTCCCATTGTCTGTATTTTCTTAAAACCTGTGTTATCAGCCACGTGTACCATTCATATTCTCTCTCCCCATTCCCACATTCTGTTTGCTCTGGGAAAATTTAGTAATGGCCTGGCCATCTACTGTTTCTTTTCTATTAAATTAAAGTCATGCTTAATAAACTAACAATAAACAATACACATAGACAAGTGCCCAGTTCACAGACTTTTTCATACTCTGCTCTCCATGGCATTGACTGGTATCCAAAGTTATTTTTGCTAAAATCTGCCTGTCCCATTTTCTATAGCTATTGAGCCTTTTCACAATGGAGGCAAAATGCTTGCACCTTTCCCTTGAGGGCCATCTTGTGTCCTTTTTGGTTGCCTACATTATTTTTTAAAATGTCCTGTTTTTCCACAAAGTCTAATTTGCTCATAAGCTTGTTGCACATAATGTAGCTGATTCTGCAAGTCCCTGCTTATTATTTGATTTGGGAAATGTGGGCCAGCTACCTGTACAATAGGAAAACCAAGTCTCTCCTCTATCATCATGTCCTTTAATCCTTCTCGGATAACTCTTTGCATAGGTGATTGTATTAGGAGCGAATTAAATGTTTCAGGATCAGGACATGGAGGTGGAGGGGGGCATAAAGACCACTCTTCCATTTTTTTCTTTCTGTTCCTCATCTCCTTAGGAGATAGAGGGTGCAAGGAGAGGAGATTTATCCTCTTTTGCCACTCTAAAAGGTTCTAGCAAATGAAATACTATGCTCCACAAGGAACAAACAATTCCGAGGCAAATTTTTCCCCTACTGCTGAGCTTTTTTCAAGTTCTGACCCACTCTTTTCCAACATTCAACATCTAATTTACCCTCTTCAGGAAACCAAGGATTATGTTCTATAATAATATGCAAAAACTGTAAAAGAATACCTTCTGACACATTAATTCCTTTATCCTTGAGCACACAAGCCAAAAGTCTACAATAAGTTTCTTTCTTTTTAACTGAATTCTGCCCCATTAGCCTGGCTAAAAAAGATGTTCCCACCACACTTACAGATCTCTATTTCTAAAGCTGGTGTGGGTTTTGTATGTGGTGAATTTTCCCCCACCTTTTTGGTGATGTTTTCCCCACCTATCCGGTGAATTTTCCCCACCTAGCTGGTGAACTTTGTTTTTCGCTCTAGGATAGCCACATCCTGCTTGGCTTGGGTTCAGGACCTGGAGAAGGGCTGCACACAAATGACGAGACTAGACAAAGAAATATGAATTTGGAAACAGGTGGCCAGGTGGAGAGCCCAACTCTAGTGGGAGGGCTTCACTGGTGCCCAGGCCCTGCCAGCGTTTTATTCAATTTTAGATACACATATTGCCCGTAGTCAGGCAGGCAATTCTGGTAGCAGACAGATGATCTTAAAGGTCAGTACATATTAATAAGGATTTACTTTGAAACTATTAGATCAGGAAATTGCTTGAGCCACCATTGTCTCGACAGAACAATCAGTGGATAGCTTTTAGCCCTTGCCAAAGCTCAAGGTCCATCAGCCTTCTGGGTTCCTTGTTTACACTTTCCTTATCATCAGGCAGGCAATTCTGGTAGCAGACAGATGATCTTAAAGGTCAGTACATATTAATAAGGATTTACTTTGAAACTATTAGATCAGGAAATTGCTTGAGCCACCATTGTCTCGACAGAACAATCAGTGGATAGCTTTTAGCCCTTGCCAAAGCTCAAGGTCCATCAGTCTTCTGGGTTCCTTGTTTGCACTTTCCTGATAGTATACACAATGGATAGCTTCCATCAATAATCTTAATGGTGATCATAAAAAAGTATAAAATGAGAAAAAGTGAAAGCGTGTTACTACAAAAATATGAAGGAAAACATCAAAAGTGGTAAGAGGGACAAAAAACTACAAAATAGACAGAAAATAACAAAATAGCAGTTGTAAGTCCTTTTCTGTCAGTAATTATTTTAAATGTAAATAGATTTTACTCGCCAATGAAAATACATAGATTGCTGAATGAATTTTTAAAAATCCAACTATATGCTGTCTATAAGAAAATCATTTTAGATTTAAGGGCACACATACTCTGAAAGTGAAAGGACAGAATAAAATATTCTATGATAATGAAAAGAAGGAGTGGTCATATTCATATTAAACAAAATAGATTTAAGTCAATAACTGCCACAGAACAAAGAAAGACATTTATAATAATAAAAATCAATTGAACAGGAATGTATACCAATTATAAATACATATGCACTCAACATCAGATAATTCAAATATATGAATCAAGCATTGAACACTAAAGGCAGAAATAGAGAGCGACACAACAATAGTAGGAGATTTCAAAACCTCAAGTTCAATAATGGATAGAACATCCATACAGAATATCAATAAGAAAGCAGAGAACTTACACACTATAAACCATTTTAGAATACTATGGACCTGACGGGACAGTGGAGTATTTATTTTTCGTAAGTGCACATGGAACATTCTCTGGGATAAATCACTGCCCATCACAAAATGAGTTTTAAGAAATGTAAGAATTAAGAAGACTGAAATCATACCAAGTATCTAGTCTGACCTCAATGGAATGAAATTAGAGATGAATAGCAAAACGAAAATTAGAAAATTCTCAAATATGTGGATATTAAACAATACATTCTTGAAAAACCAATGTGTCACTGAATATATCAAAAGGTAAATAAAAGCATCATAGTGGCATTAGGCATTCCTTTTTTTGTTCTCCTTTTTAAGCAATGAATTAGACACCCATCCACGAACAAAAGTATCACTGTGAAATCTAACACTATATACCAAGGGGTCAGGGGCCCAAGAGAAGTCTTGCCCACCAGTGCATGTGACAATAGGCAGACAGATCTCAGTACAGACTTTGGAAACTGTGGAGCCAGCAAACTGGCCCAGACCAATCAGGAACAAACCCCGGAGAATGCTGACCTTGACAGATTCCCACACATGATTTGCAGAATTCCATCTTTCCTGAGGGGAGATTCCAGGATGGCATTGGAAAAAACACACAAGTTTGGTTGCAGCAGAAGCAGTGGTAAAATAAATTTTCTCAGTACCAACCCCCTATCAAGGATATACTGCACAGGGCTAATCTATTAACGGCAGTGACTTCTCCCTCTGGGGAGAAAGTAAGCAGTGAGTGAGTGCCTTATAACCCCAGTTGTGCAGGATGCATCTGGTGAAGTCTGTTTTTCTTCAGAGCCCCAAGAATATTGAGATGAGACCTCTATTACTGGAGGGAGACAGGATATTGGGGAAGAAGCAAGTAAGAATGGAATTATATACTTGAAACCTATATAATTATATTAACCAATGTCACCCCAAAATATTTAATAAAATAGAAATAAAAATAGACCTCTGAGATTGAAAAAAAAAAGTTTTCTGTCCATCTATAAACCTTTGTGATTACTACACCCAAGGGTCCCTGGTCACTGCCCACACCATAAGTAATAAACCCACACCTCCTTCCACTCTGAAACTGGCCCCTTGTTTGCACTACTGTGTGCAGCACAGGATAAAGAGCTCCAGTAGACAGAGAAGTCTCAGTCCCTGGGCAAGGTAAAAAGCACAAACTTGAGCTATAGAGTTACCTTCTAAAAAACAAAGAGAATTCTAGTAGTCAACCTGGTGAGTTGTCAGAACCAGAGAAGACATAAAAGATTGATAATTCTGCCAGAAGAGAGAGCAAGAACAGTGAAGCAGGTGTAGTGATACAAAGACAGAGAAAACACCAGATAATAATATCATCAAATAGAACGCTCCATCCAAAGATAACCAGCAAATATTTAAGGAGATGTGTACTGATTCAAATGCAAAAGCAACAATATACAAAATGATAAGAAATGTGAAAAATCAAGGAAATATACCATCACAAAAAGAAAATAATAATTTTCTAATAAATGAGCTCAAAGGCACATAATTTTGTGCCTTTGAATTTAAAATTACTATTTTGAAGAAATTCAATGAGCTACAAGAAAATTCAGAAAAAATTCAATGAAATATTGAAATGTTTACCAAAGAGGCAGAAGTCATAAGAAAACATAAATTATGGAACTGATGAATGCAATGAATGAAATATAAAATGCAACAGGTAGTATCTGCTGTAAAGTAGAGCAAATGTAAGATAGAATATATGAGTTGTAAATGGTATTGGACATTGATTCATCTCTGACTCCTAGGGGCCCTATGAATAAGTGATTTCCACAATATCCTGTCCTAAATTTTGAAATAACCCAGTTAAAAGCGAACCCAAAAGAACAAAAAAGAGCAAAGAAAGCCTACATTACATATGGGATTCAAATAAAAAAATATATATTTAAAAAATTAGGAATCCTATGGAGAAGAAATGGGGATGGTAGATGAAAATATAATTAAAGAATTAATAGCTGAGAACTTCCTAACCCTGGAGAGAAAACTGGACATCCAAATACATGAAGCTAATAGATCACCCTATTATCTAAATACAAAATATCTCTAACACATAAACCTGAAAAATAAAAGTTAAAGAAATCATTCTGAAAGCAGTTAATTAAAAAAAAAAGAGGATGGTAACCTACAAAGGAATCCCTGTTAGGCTAGTAATGGATTTGCAGCAGAAACTTTCAGGCCAGAAGAGATTAAAACGTCATATTCAAAGTGTTGAAAGATGAAAATTGGCAGCCAATAATACTCTATCCAGAAAAGTTATCTTTCAGATATGCAGTATAAATAAAGACTTTCATAGACAAAAGTGAAAGAGTTTATCACCACTAGACTTGCTTTGGAACAAATACTTAAAGTAAGTTGTTCAAGCTAAAATGAAAAATACTAGTCAGTGGGATGTAAACATAAAAAAGTATACCACACACTAGCAGAGTTGAATATAGAGTCAAAATTATAAAACTATACATGTGAGATAAGATGGTGTGTTTACCACTCAACTATAGTATAAAGGTCAAAAGGAAAAGAGGATCTACTTATATAAAAACCCTGGGAGGTGTTCATCATGACCAGAACTGCGACCAAGTGGAAGGAAGTCAGTCCTCAAGGGGTTGTCTTGGCAACAGCTGCGCCCTTCCCCAAGCTGTTTCCTGGAGCTGTTTCCTGTAAGGGCGGGGTTTGAGGCAGGAACCCGCCCTGGGAACTTGGAGGCATATCTTTATAAAGTGTGCCATGCCAGCACAGCCAGGGGTGAACCTGAGCAGGCCCGGCTGAAAGGCTTAGAAAAGACAGACAAGAGAATGAAAGCTGGGTCTCGGTCTCGGTGGGACAATGCTTCTCTGAGAGACAGCAACTACACCCACAGCGATGCCCTTATTTTATAGCAGATGCTACGAGGCAAAGTAAGGGCATGACCAAGATGTTTACAACATTCTCCTGGGTTTCAATCCTACTCAACTACATGCACCTGAACTCTATCAAGCCTACATCACTCAGGAATGTGGGGCCACGTGTACAGACCATAGGCTGAACCAATAGCAGCTGTTGGCTATAATTGTGCTGGGAGGGCCCTGCCCTCCAAGCTGGTACTTGCACGTGGCAATGAGAGGACTGTGCCCTCTCATCAGTCCAAGGCTTGAGCCTGTCCAAAGCACTGTAGTGGTTCCCCACAATAAAGTTTTAATTCTGTTTCTTTTTTTTCCGTAATTTCACAGCTGTTTGAACCTGTTTTCAGTGTACTTATGCTTCCCGTTTTATTTTTTTTAAT
>NW_006295181.1:30801-31450 GCF_000327345.1 Myotis davidii | reverse complement strand
AAGCCTCTGGGGACCCAGGACTCATACGGGGAGAAACTGGACTGTCTGGCAGCAGGCAGAACTCTGAACTTGAGGGCGGCTTTCCCTCAGAGGTGCTTGCAGCAATTATCGGGACACTGAGACACACGGCCCCTTAGGGAAGGGCTGAGAATCCCCTTAGCTGTTTGCTCTGCCCTTTGATTCCCTGAGACCCTGCCCCACCCAGGCTGCAGCCGAGGCTTTTGCAAATGAATGCCCCGGCTTTGCAACCTGAAAATTAACTAAAAAGCTGCAGCTGGGCTAGACAGACCCAGAACTTCCAAGAGAAGGCCCAAGGCCCAACAGCAGCTTGCATTGCTTCACAGCTGGGCCTCATCTGGGCACCTCCAAACTCCACAAAAGGAAAGGGAATCTGCAGTTCTCTTCTTAGCTCCTGCCGGGTAACCTCAGGCTGAGGCTAAATTACTACCTCCTTAGATCCAAGAGCCAGTGTACCCAGTTGTCAGAGGGGGACCATCCAGTTTACAACTCCTCAGATCCATAAGGGACACACTCAGGGGGCAGACTCAGTGAGCACCAAAGCCCCACTGAAGCAAGTCTTGCCTCAGAAGGGTGTTTCCAGCACAGAAGTTCTCCCACTATAGACACAGCTGAGTCTCACAGCCAATTG
>NW_006295181.1:26483-26824 GCF_000327345.1 Myotis davidii | reverse complement strand
TATATTAATAAATGTATATATTATTTTCATATACATTTTACTAATTTCCTTTCATCTCTCACACTTCTGTTATCGAGAAAGGGCAAAAAGCCATATTAAAATATCTATGCTAATTAATTCCCTTTTTTTAAAAAAATATTTTATTGAATTTTTTTACAGAGAGGAAGGGAGAGGGATAGAGAGTTAGAAACATCATGAGAAAGAAACATCGATCAGCTGCCTCCTGCCTACTCACCTTGGGGACAACCTGGGCAATATGCCCCAGTTGGGAATCAAACTGGTGACCCTCTGGTGCATGGGACAATACTCAACCAACCAAACCATACTGCCCTGAGGTTGAG
>NW_006295181.1:22118-26395 GCF_000327345.1 Myotis davidii | reverse complement strand
CTTGGTTGGAACACATATGTGAGGTTGCCGATTGATGTCTCTTACATCAATGTTTCTCTCTCTCTCTATCTCCCTATCTTGGAGAGATCAAAAATTTTTAAAAATACTAAGTATAGACACTATAATGTGTTGATAAGTAAACAATATAAAAAAGGTAAATCGGGCATCAGCAATATAAAAATAGGGAGTAAAAGAGTGAAGCTTTTGTACATGATAAAGTTAGGTTACTATCAGATTAAAATGGGCTACTTTATCTATGAGATGCTTCTCTAAGCCTCATGATAACTAAAAAGCAAAAACCTAGAGCAGGTGAACTGCACATAAAGATAAGAGAAACAGAGCACACTGCTATGGAAAATCACCAATTTACAAAAACAGAAACAGATACCTAGGAATAACTTAACTAAGGACATAAAAGACCTGTAATCAGAAAACTACAAGACATTAAAAAAAGAGGTAGAGGAAGACAAAAACAAATGGAAGAAAATACCATGTTCATGGATTGGTAGAATCAACATCATTAAAATGTCCATACGACCCAAAGCAATCTATAGATTCAATGCAATCCCCATTAAAATACCAACAGCATATTTCACAGACCTAGAACAAATTCTCCAAAAAGTCATCTGAAATAAAAAAAGACACTGAATAGCCACAGCAATCTGAAAAGGAAGAACAAAGTTGGAGGGATCACAGTACCAGATATCAAGCTGTATTACCAAGCCATGGTTCTCAAAACTGCCTGGTACTGGCACAAGAACAGACATATAGACCAATGGAAGAGAATAGAGAACCCAGAAATCAACCCAAGCCATTATGCTCAATTAATATTTGACAAAAGAGGCAAGAACATACAATGGAGTCAAGACAGTCTCTTCAATAAATGGTGCTGGGAAATTTGGTCAGATACATGCAAAAAAAATGAGACTAGATCATCAACTTACACCATACACAAAAACAAACTCAAAGTGGCTAAAGGACTTAAATGTAAGATTGGAAAACATAAAAATACTACAAGACTCCATAAGCAGCAAAATAGCAGACATATGTCATAGCGATATCTTTACAGACACAGCTCCTAGGACAATGGAGACTAGGGAGAAAATAAACAAATGGGACTACATCAAAATAAAAGTGGCACAAAAAAGCTCAAAGTGATAGGGGTGGAAAAGGGTATTTTATGTATGTGGGAAACAAAAGAAAGTAGGGACAGCTATACTTATATTTGACAAAATAGACTTTAAGACAAAAACAGTAACATGAGACAAAGAAGTCATTATATAATGACAAATGGGTCAATTCATCAATCCTATCTAATAAAAAAGTAATATGCAAATTAACCATATGGAGGGAGGGACCAGGGCGTGGGATGCTGGGCTCCTGATTGCCTCCGGCAATGCAAGTCCAGTGTCCTGCGTGTCTGGTTGCACGGAGGGAGGGGCCTCTGGTCAGAGACTAGTGCACGGGACACTGGAGTCGTTGCAGGCTGGGCTGAGGGACACCACCTACCCCCCATGCATGGATTTCTTGCACCGGGCCACTAGTAATATATGACAACTGTAAATAGATATGCACACAACATTGCAAGCACCTAAATATATTAAGCAAATATTACCAGATATAAAGGAAAAGGTAGAAAACACTGTAACAGCAGGCGACTTCAAGAGCCTACTGACAGCAATGAATAGATCATCAACAAGGAAACAATGGACTAGATACATTAGACCAAATGGCCCTAACAGAAATTTGTAGAATACTGTATGCAGCAGGAGCAGAATACACATTTTTCTTAAGAGCATACAGAACATTATCTAGCATACCCACATGATAGGACACAAAACAAGTCGCAGAAAATTTAAGAAGATACAAAACAAGTATCTTTTCTCTCCACAATGTATAAAACTAGAATTCAATAAGAGAAAAAGCTGGGGAATATACAAATATGTGTAAATTAAACACACATCTGAACAATCAATGGGTCTAGGGAAAAAAATCAAAAGTAAAAAATCTCAAAACAAATTAAAATGAAAAGACAACACACCAAACCTATGTGATGCTGTAAAAACAGTTTTGAGAGGTAAGTTTATAGTGATCAATGCCTTCAGTAAGAAAATGGCAATATCCCAAGTGTACAACCTAATTTTACACTTCAAGAAACTAGAAAAAGAAACTAAGCTCAAAGCAAAAAGAAATAAGAACCCAGAAAAACAATAGGAAAAAAAAATCAACAAAACTAAGAGCTGGATTTTTGAAAAAATAAAATTGACAAACAAGCTAGGCTAACTAAGAAAAAAAAGAGGGAATATTCACATAAATAAAATAAAAATCAAAGAGGAGATACTATAACTATTAACAAAATAGGTAGGAATATAAGAGATTACTATGAACAATCTATGCCAACAAACTGGATAACATCGGAAGAAATGGATATAGAAATGGATAACCTACCTAGACTGATTCAGGAAAAAATAGAAAATGTGAACAAACCAATATTGAGGGAAGAGATATTGTAATAAGTTTACACAGTGAAAGATGATTACTAGGATTAGTGGGGTGACCACTAATTGTATGGTATAAAAACGTCAAATTAGTATATTGTACACCTGAAACTAATATAACCAATATAAGACTACATAACAACTGTATTTAAGTAAAAATAAATTTAAAAAAATTTCTCCATACAGAAAAGCACAGGGACAGATGGCATAACTGCTGAATTCTACTAAATATTTAAAGAAAAATTAATACCAATCCTTCTTAAACTTTTCCAAAAATTGAAGATAAGGGAACACTTACAAATTTATTTTACAAAGCCAGAAATACCCTGTTACCAAGGACAGATTAGGACTCTACAAGAAAATGAAACGTATAGCCCAACATCCCTGATAATATAAACATAAAAATTCTCAACAATATATTAGCAAACTGACATCAACAACATATCAAAAGAATTATCAATCATGACCAAACTGAAAGCTTTAATTCTAAGATCAGAAACAGGCAATGATGCCCACTTTCACCTCTTCTATTCCACATACAACGGAAGATTATTGCTAGGTAGAGCAATTAGGCAAGTAAGAAAATAAAAAAGCATCTCAATCAGAACAGAAGTAAAATTATCTGTTCATAAATGGCATGATCTTATATATAGAAAATCCTAAAGATCACACACACGTGCGCACACATGCACATACACACATACAATTACCTGTTAGAACAAATAAATAAATTCAGTACAATTCAGGACACAAAATCAACATATAAAAATCAACTGTATTTCTAAACACCAACAATGAACAAACTGATAGAAAATTAAGATCACAATTGCAATAGCATCAAAAATTTTTAAAAAATTAGGAATAGGGGAAGGAGAAAATGGCGACCAGCAGGAAGGTAGGGAGGGAGAGAGTGTGAGAGCGCAAGGAAGTGATAGAGGAGTGTGTGGACGTGTGTGGTGTGTGTGTATGAGCTAGGGACAGTTAGATTCTGCAGGTCTTCTAAGGGGCTGCTAAACCAGGCAGTCTTAGGCAGCGGAGTGCGGACACCAAAAGTTCAGAAATCCCCGCGGCAGATCCCAGATCCGTGAGTAACAGAGTCCATCCCCCCTTCCCACAGCCTTGAAGGCAGCGCCAGAGTAACTAACTGATAGACCCACCCCTTGCGGGGGCCTCAGAGCTCCAGGAACTTTAGCCTGGAAGTGCTCAGAGCAACTTGAAACTGATCCAGCATAGGGCCGGGTTCAGGAGTCCTGGGCTGGGAGCAATCCTGCGAACACTGGGAACTGGTCCTACACTCACTGCCGGCTTCAGAGCCCTGGGCTGGGAGCAGTCATGAGAACACTGGGAATTTGTCCCACGTATCCCAGGGAACCCGATTCTCTGGGCAGGCGGCAGCACCAAGCACCAGCGACTTGACTGTGTTTCTTATCACCTGCGCCTGAGATCCTGATTCCCTGTGCATTCATACTAAGAGGCAGTGACTCCAATTCCTGGTGCAAGGGCACACAGGGACCCTGATTCTCAAGGCGAGGCCACGCAAAGCAACAGAGACTCTGATACTGGATTCTTGGGGAACTCTGACTCCTGGTGCACGCTAGGGGGCTCTGGTTTTCAACACGCTTCAGGGGGGTCTCTGTTCCAGCACAGTGCAGGTAGGGTCCATGATTCTAAGGGCGCATACAAGGCCACATTGAGTGCTGACAACACTGACTCTGAGCTAGCCTGGTTCCCACCAACCCACAACAAGCACACATCTTAGTGTCAGAGCTCTTCAGTGAC
>NW_006295181.1:16981-18041 GCF_000327345.1 Myotis davidii | reverse complement strand
GGTAATAAAGACCATTATAAACTTAGGAACAAAAATAGATACAGAGGCAGAGCTGCCTCGAACAAACTGTCAAACTACAGCGGGAAGGCCGGGGAGGGTTGGGTGGCGGGGGTGGGTAAGAAATCAACCGAAGGACTTGTATGCATGCATATAAGCATAACCAATGGACATAAGACACTGGGGGGTAGGGGAGGCCAGGGGATTGTCAAGTGCGGGGGGAAAAAAAGGAGACATATGTAATACTCTTTGTAACACTTTAAGCAATAAAAGCAATTAGGAATAAACTTAATCAAGGAGGCTAAAGACTTGTACATAAGAGAAAACCATAAAACATTTCTGGAAGAAACTTAAGATGACACAAATAATTGGAAATACATCCTACGATCATCTATAAGAAGACTTGATATTATTAAAATTTCTGTCCTACCCAAAGCAAGATACAGATTCAGTGCAATCCCTATCAAAATCCCATTTTGATACTGTATTATAGTAATGCACCATAATATTGGGGAAGGCCAGGTAAATGATACACATGATCTCCCTGTACTTTTATTACAACTTCCTATGAATCTAAAATTATTTCAAAAATTATATATGTGTATGTATTTATGTATACGAATATACTTCAGATCCATCTATTCAGAATCTACTTTTCACTTCCCCAACTGAAATGAAGTAACATACGCATAGTAGGGCTGCAAGAAGGACAAGAAGAGCAGCAAGGATTAGAAAATCTATTTGAAGGCTGCAAGAGAAAAACAGAGAGTTACCTACAAAGGTAACTGGCTTTGTGGTGATAAACTCCCTTAGCCTTTTTTTGTCTGTGAAGCTTCTTATTTCACCTTCAATTTTGAATGATAGCCTTGCTGGATAGAGTATTCTTGGATTCAGTCCTTTGCTTTGCAGCACTTTGTAAATTTCTGTCCATTCTTTTCTGGCCCGATGCGCTTCTGTTGAGAAATCATTTGATAATCTGATGGGGGATCCTTTGTAGGTAACTCTTGTACATTTGCCAATCTATTAATATAACCACTTTCTCTCACCTAGATTACTATAACAT
>NW_006295181.1:10901-16917 GCF_000327345.1 Myotis davidii | reverse complement strand
TTTCCCTCTTGAAGTTTATTCTCCACACAGCAGACAGAATACTCTCTTTACATATAAGTCAAATCAAGTTCCTATTCTCCCACCCTCCCAATGCTTTTTCATCACACAGAGTAAAACCCAAAACCCATGTTTTATCTTAAAAGGCCTATATGATTTGGCCTCTGAATACATCTCTGACACTTGCTATCTGTCTCCCTCTCTCTCTACATTTTATAGTTACACTAGAGGACTCGTGCATGAAATTCATGCACAGGGGAGGGGGGTCTCCCTCAGCCCAGCCTCACCTTCTCCAATGTGGGACCCCTGTGGGATCAGGCCTAAACTAGCAGTTGGACATCCCTCTCACAAGCCGGGACTGCTGCTCCTAACCACTCGCCTGCCTGCCTGATAGCCCCCTGACTGCTCCCCTGCTGACATGATTGATGCCTAACTGCTCCCCTGCTGACATGATTGATGCCTAACTGCTCCCCTGCCAGCATGATCATCCCCAACTGCCTTCCCCTGTGCGGCTGAAGGGACTGGGGACTCCAGCTGGATGAGGCAGGGCTGAGGGGACTGAGGGACTGAGGCTGGATGAGGTGGGGCTGAGAGGACTGGGGGACTGAGACTGGATAAGGCAGGGCTGAGGGGACTGGGCACCACCATCTTGTGGCTGTGGGCACCGCCATCTTGTGAGCATGTGGCAATCAATTAGCATATTCCCTCTTTATTAGATAGGATTGGCCTTCTTGCTGTTTTTGAACATGCCAAGCAGGTCACCACCTCAAGGCCTTTGTACATTCTCTTCTCTCAACCTGAAATGCTCTTCCTCTAGATATTCATATGTCCTGCTGTCTTGCTTCATTCAGGTCTCTGCTCAATGTTACCTCATCAGAGACACCTTCCCTGACTACTGTAATCTAAAATAGCACTACTTGGCCCTAGCTCAGTGGATAGAGTGTCTAATTGCAGACTGAAGGGTCCCAGGTTCGATTCCAGTTAAGGGCACATGCTCAGGTTGTGGGCTCGATCCCCAGTAGGGAGCATGCAGGAGGCAGCCAATCAATGATTCTCATCATTGATGTTTCTATCTCTCTCTCACTCTCCCTTTCTCTCTGAAATAATATATATATATATTTTAAAGAAATAAAATAGCACTTCATGCTATTCTTTATCCTCTCAGCTTATCAGCCTCATATCCCTTATCATTAACTAACAATATGTATTATATACTAGAGGTTCGGTGCACGAATTCATGCATGAGTGGGGTCCAGCTGGCCCTGCCCCCATCAGGCCAATTGGACAGCCACAGTGCACGTCATAGTGACCGGTCATTTCAGCAGCTTGGCTTTTATATATATACATAGTTTGTTCACTGCCTGCATCATCCTCTGGAATGCAAACTCCATGAGTGCAGGAACTGTGTTTTGTTCACCATTGTATACCCAGTGCCTAAAGCAGGGCTGGGTACATAGCACTCAATAAATAAATGTTAAACAAAAACATAGATCAAAAGGGGGATAACAGATTTGGTTTCTAATCTAGGTTTCACAGTAGCCAAAATGTCATATTTATATGATTGCTTCTTTAAGCTTAACAGCATTAAATCATATAGTCCAATTATTTGTTGGCTCTTCAAAATCACCTTCTGTTTCTATATATCTTTCCTTATTTATTTATTTTTATTTTTTTACTTTATTGCGGTTACTATCAATATGACATTGGTTACTATCATATAGGTTTCAAGTGTGGGTTTCTGTGTTACATGATCTGTAAATTGCACTGTGTACCACCACCCAAAGTCAAATCTCCTGTCACTATATATTAGGACCCCCTTTAATTTCTTTTTTAAAGTTACTTTTGAAAACATGGACTTCTGATGTCCATTGTAATGATATGGGAGAGTGATTTTGCTTTTCCTCTATATTTGCTTTGTTTAGATAAAAATATTCATTGAAAATTAGCTTATATTGTATAGGTCTCTCTTAAAGTTTTATTAGATACTCTGGTTACTTAGCTGCTAGCGGTTAGGAAAAACTAGAAACCATAAAGTTAGGATTCCAGTTATAGCTCTTCATGTGACCTTCGATAATTTTTAAAATCATATCTGGGCCTCAGATTTCTTCTCCTTAATATAAGGAAACTATATAATATGATATCTAATGTTCATTCTTGTTCTATGAATGAAGATAAGCAAATATATATTTTTATTATACCCCATGGGAGGCATCATTTGAAATTTTGTTCATCCAACACCTCCCTTTCTGTAGGAACTGTATGTTCCCACATTTAGGATTGGGGCCAAGTAGCTATATTTATACCACATAATCTTGCCTTTCCAGCCATAGATTATTAGATACTGGATTGATATATGATCCAAACTGAGTCAATCAGAATTGGGATTCAGAAATGTTAATAAGTCTGCTGATTGCCAGAATTTAGAATATGAAAACTTGGGAGCTCTAGGATAGGCCATGTTTGGCTATGTGCTGAGGGAGTAAGAAGAATAAAGCAGGCAAGATGAAAGGAACTGAGATAAACTGGAGCTCTTTGGCCCCATGGATTGGGGGTGGGGAAAAAAGGTAGGAAAGCTCCTTTAGCCATTGACAGCTTTTCATTCCTAGTTATACTTTCTAATGTGCCTGCACTATACTTTGTCCCATTGGAATTCACGAGGGCTTCTTGTACCCTTAAGAAGTAGACTTTTAATATTTGCAACCAAAAACTCCTAATCAAGAAAGATACAAATGGGTCAACGGTCAACAATCAAAATTATGCACAAATTAATGCTCTAGACATCTTATGCAAAGCATCCTTACCCCAGTTTCATTACATCCTTGAATTAATCCTTAGTTAATTAGGGAATTCATTAACCAAGATATTTTATTCAATACCCTTTATTTAACTGAGTCGCTGATACTACCTGGATTAGAAACATTCATTTTCAAATGTAAATACAAAAACTCCCTTCCAAAATCAAATTATTAAAAACATATTTTTTCTAAGCATCTGCCCTGCTCTGTTAGAACAGACTACTAAGAATTATATTTCACTAATTCCTATTCTTCGTTGGATATTTAGCTGTGAGAAAGTGTTACACAAACACTCATTCTCTATTCCTCTCATTCATAATGGTAAAAAGGTTGGGAGATGAAGAGAATTCTAATTAGTTAAAAAATCCCACAGGTCTAAAATTTTTATGTTGTTGTTTTTTTTTGTTTTTGATTTTTGGTTTTTTTAGGGAGGGAGAAAGATATAGAAACATCAATGATGAGAGAGAATCATCAATCGGTTGCCTCCTGCACAGCCCTGGAAGCATGGTAGCAATCATCTCAGGTAAAAACTGTTGAATATTGTAACCCTGCTGTTCTGGCTTCTGTAATTATTGGCTTGCTAAAATAATAGAGAAGTTATTTTGATTTTCCAAACTTATATAAATCATCCGATTTGATAGAATACCCCATTGATTGTGGTTTTACTGGTCTTTCAAAACACATTCCTCTGTACCTGGAGACCAGAACAGCACAATTGCTTTAATTGCTTCAGTGGCTCCAGAAAATGTGTTTCCATTGATTCAGTGGCCCCAAGACCTGAAATTATAATTAATCTTTGTAGGTAACTAACTTGCTCAATTTAGCTTCTGTAACAAACTGCTTTTGCAAATCAGCTTCCTCATTCCAAACCTAGAGATGTAATCAATACCTATATAATATTTGCCTATATAAGTCTGATGTTTCTGTCACTCGGCACTGTGAGATTTGTAACCACATCTCCCTGGCAGTCACCGGCTTTATTGATTAAATGACTCATTGATTTGATTTTGCATCCTGTGTGTTACTCACGGGGTACATTACAACACCCCTACTAGATTAAGCCCACAAACCAGGCATGTGGCCTGACCTGGAATCAAACTGTGACCCCCTGGTTCACGGGTCGATGCTCAATCACTGGGCCACACTAGCCGGGATAAAATTTTATTATAGTTAACCCAATGATCTCTGCTCCTGCTCCTATGATCTAAGTTCTATAAGTGAAAAGCAATGAGTTACACAGTAAAGGCAAATTATCATTACTATAAAAGGCATGAAGCAAAGAACTAGCTTTTCTCCCCTCCCAAAAGAATATCAATACTAATAACGAGCTTCCAGCAACCCTATTATTAGGTGTAGTTGTGCCGTATCCTGGTTTACTTTGACATTCATTTCAGTTAGTAGAATTTCATTCCATAACACCAGAAATGCTGGTTTTTAGAGCTTATTAATCATATAAATAGAACAAATCTGTATCAATATGCATGCCTGCATTTTATGGTTATTAATTTAGAATTAGAGAGGGCTGTCTAAACTTTTACTAGTTTCAGAGTAGTTGCAACATCATTAACATATTAAGAGCTCTAGGTATAACTTTTAATGGACATTTTACTTTCTTACTCGGTTGAATTGATAAGAATTTGCAAGTGCACATAATTTATATGCAAATAATATTGCTACTATAGTTTTTTAAATGTCTGAAAGCAGTACACCATAACTATTGCCCAATTTTGCTTAAACTATTAACTCATGTTCAAATCTCTTTTCTTGTAAACAGCCCAATGTAATTAATATCCTAATTCTCATATACTCAATAGAGCACTTACAAGATGTTTTTAAAAACTAGATGGTTCTTACCTTCACCCCTCTGGGCACTAACTTTAATTCAATGTCAGTGCTTTTATCAGTAAAGAAGCTGCAATATTCCTAACTTCTGGTAGGACTCTAGTTTGCTTCTCTCATGGAGTGTAATCTATGAACAGCATGGAGTAGACATCCTACTGAAGGTATTTTTAGCATAAATATTATGACCAGGCAATAACAAATTTTTGATAGTGGGGTCTGAATTAAGGAAATTTTATTGTACTGTCATTTGGACACCACTGATTCAGAATTTGTGATAATTCAGATAGGAGCTGAGATTAAATTGACTTAAGTATTATTTAGGAACAAAGAGTTTACTAAGCTAATGAATAGTGTCAACAAGATAGTAGAGAAGATATTGAAAGTACTTAAATGAAAAACATGCTTCCAAGCATCTTTTAATACTCTAGAAAAAATTTTTACATATAATTCATTGATACATTAACTACAAATCATTCTCATCTATTTATTAAACCAAGTACCCTAAGAGTAATTAATACTTTGTTAACCTAGTTTTAGTTACTACATATGCAAGGAACCCATGAAAACTGCAGTTCATAAAAAATATTCTAAAGTCAAAAACTTCAACCATTTTAGAACTATTCTACCAAAGTTATTGTAAATTAAGAAAAAATTGAAACAAAATCTAACACCTATTTTTTTCTTATACCCCTACTTTTTCTCTTCTTTTATGGCATTACAGGTATCCATACCAATTTGGCAGTAATACTGATGAGCAAAATCTGTGAAGGCAATTTGGGCTAGTCCAGGCCAACACCGCCCACCCCCCCACACCCAAACCTGCATTCTGATGCATATGCTTGCTAGCCTATAATTAAGCCCCAACCTGTTTCCCTGAATGCTGATCTTGCATGTGACATAAAAGCCCCCATAGGAGATTAACTTCTGGAGCCAGCCGGTCGTTGATCATAATCTCCCTTCCCCCTTACAACCATCCTAGGGGCTGCAAAAGCCCACTAAAAGCAGACAAAGAAACTTAGGGCTACATAAACAGACCCCCACTGCATTGGGCTGCTCAGCTTTGGGATCTGATTTCCCTGAGCCACGCATCGGTGCTCCTGCAATAAATATATTTTTTCTGAATCTTCCAAGTGCCTGGTTGTGTGTACTCCAGTGGCCTCATAATTTCTGCAACAAAACAACCCAGTTAAGAATAGCCTTTCCCATGCAACACAGTGATCTCACTTCTAGGAATATATCCCAAGAAGCCAGAAACACCAATCAGAAAGGATATATGCATCCCTATGTTCATAGCAGCACAATTCACCATAGCTAAGATTTGGAAACAGCCTAAGTGCCCATCAGCAGATGAGTGGATTAAAAAACTGTGGTACATCTACACA
>NW_006295181.1:2319-10598 GCF_000327345.1 Myotis davidii | reverse complement strand
TCTGTCTCATGGATGTTTCTAGCTCTCTATCCCTCACCCTTCCTCTCTGTAAAAAATCAATAAAATATATATTTTTTAAAAAGATTCATGAAGTTGAGTACATTAAAAAAAAAAAAAGAATAGCCTTGACAGTACACAGGAAGAGAAACAAGAAAAGCATCTGTGTGCACAAAGATTAAACTAAAACTCAACAAGAACAGTTAAATGAATTAGCATATAATACATGCCCGGCTCTTCAAAGGGCAAGGAATAACTAATAAGTAATATGAAACTGCCTTATGTATAACCTGTGGAATCAAACTTATTACATACATCACACTCATATGTCAACTAGTTTTCAATTTGAAAGATAAGTAAATGTAGTTCCAAGTGGATGATAAGAAATGTCACAGAAGGTAAAAAGAATGCTTTGAATTCATCAGTTGAAAGATGTATAAAATGAAGTATAGCAATAAGGCAGAATGGAAAAATAGAGAAGATACACCTTTTTTATTCTAAAATGAAAAAACTAGGTATAAATATATAACGTTTATATGGTAAAAAGTAATGAAGAACTCTGAATTGCTCTAAATGAAATGATTCCTACTTTTATACTAAAAGTACCCAACTTCTGACATTATATTTCCTACAATAAAGAAAACAATTGTTTTTGAAGTGAAAATCCAGTGATTCAAAAACTGCCTGAATTAGACACAGAACTTGAACTAGTCTTCGTCTTACTAGTACTTCCAGTCAAATCACCCAGTTTCAAATGCAGTTTATTTTATATGGATCCAGCTTTTTAGACTATGGTGGAAAATCTTTCCTGAATAACTTTTTAAAAATATAAACCTATTTTGTAAAACTCATTTAGGGGCCACAAAAAGTAGTTCAGAAGTGACAGTAAGAACAAACCAATATTCACAGTGCTTAGGAGAAGTGGAAATGAGATACAGAAAGTGAATATAATAATAAAGAGCTATGTAATTCTAGGCTGTGAAAGGTTATAGATATTAATACTTCATGTATAATGGTTTTAGGAAGATTGTCAGAAAATGTGCATTTTCTTCATCATTAATCATGTCAAAATTCAATTTCAACTTTTCAGTTAATATCTATTGCATTTTAAAAATGGCTACAACAAGTTTTTATTTCAAGAACAAAAATCTCACCAGCAAATCCCTGAGGTATATCTGTCATCTATATATATAAAAGGATAATATGCAAAGTGCCCCCTTGGGAGTTCGACCGGGAGACTGGGAGTTTGATTTTAACACTTATAGTCAATATAATAAAAGGCTAATATGCAAATTGTCGCCTCGGGAGTTCAACTGACCTGGAGTTCAACTGCTCACTATGATGTGCGCTGATCACCAGGGGGTAGTGCGGAATGATGAAAGGCCCTGGCTGGCAGCTGGGAAAGGAAGGCCCCGGCCAGCAGCCGGAAGGCCCCAATAAACCCTGATCGCCGGCCAGGCTTAGGGACCCTACCCATGCACAAATTTTGTGCACCAGGCCTCTAGTTAGGAAAATAAGAATGAATCAGATCACGGAGAAACTTTTGGGTGCCAACAGTCCAAAGAAAGTTAACAATTCATAATATAAGATGACATTAAGAGAATGATAATTGTGTTTGAAACTTCTTATGAATATTAGTTTACAACTTACATTGAAGGTTTTGTTTTATTTTGTTTGTAGGTATTAAACTTTAAGGAATTCTCCTCTCCACTTTTATTCCTACATTGAATAGGCTGTGGGTATTTTTCACTTAATGTAAAAGGTTATGTTTTAGGAAAATACACTCCAAAAAGAATTGTTAGATCAAAGCCATTTTCCCCATAAGCTTCAGTAATAAAATTTAGAGATGTGCTCAGCTGGAAAGTTTTCAATTCATTGACATAATAAAGATGATCCTTAAGAATATGATAACACATTTAAAACTACATATTTAAAGAAAATTACAACTTATAGATACATCATTGTTATTCAGTGTAAAATTGCTCTACCTCTAGACTCAGTAATACGGTAAAAATATTTAGAGTTATCTACTATATAGTAACAGAAACAGACAATCCCATACTTTATTTCACATGCTGCCACCACTGAAATTTATCAATTTACCTACTGTGTGTACCTGCCTTAAACCATCATAGTACTCAGAAGTTGACATAAGTTACTTTTAATTTTCTCAGCAGTTTCCCCATTATTTGAATTCACCAATGCTCTTTCAAAAAATCTTCCCTTTTGATACCAGCATAAACAGCTAACTAAGAACACAAATGTGCAATACTTGCTTAGTAAAGAAGATTAACCCCAATGCTCTCTGAAAATATTTTGCTTTCTGTTAGTTGGTTAATGTCCAGCAATGATAAAATATTCATTGACTGTATCTGTGTGGACTATTCTGTTTTCTTTTTTTTAAAATATATTTTATTGATTTTTTTACAGAGAGGAAGGGAGAGAGATAGAGAGTTAGAAACATCGATGAGAGAGAAACATCGATCAGCTGCCTCCTGCACATCCCCCACTGGGGATGTGCCCGCAACCAACGTACATGCCCTTGACCGGAATCGACCCTGGGCCCTTTCAGTCCGCAGGCCGACGCTCTATCCACTGAGCCAAACCGGTTTCGGCTATTCTGTTTTCTAAATAGTAACTACTTTATATAACTCATAGCTTATGTCCTAAGTAGAGGATGCTTAAAACAACAATTATATTTGTTGAAACTATTAGCTACTTCAAATTAAAGTTTATTAGTAATAACTACAATCAGAGAAGAGTATTACTGGCAGCAAAAGATACCAATAAAAGGTATAAGATGGTGTATAGAATCCTCAAAAATGTCAAGTCTGGGCATATTGTATCTTAGAGTAAATCTGTGAATTAAATCAATATTTCTTTATATATTTTTAATAATTTTTATTTACTGGTGCCCTTGACTGGAATCGAACCTGGGGCCCTTCAGTCCGCAGGCCGACACTCTATCCACTGAGCCAAACTGGTCAGGGCTCTTTATATTTTTAATTGTAATATGTGAATTTCTGTTGGTGGCACAACTCTCTTTTAATGTAATAATTATAGTGTATTATAGATAGATATATATACACACACACAGATAGATAGATAGATAGATAGATAGGTATACACAAACATCAACTTACAATTTTTGACTAAAACCCAGAAAACTATTGGTCATGTAACTAATTCTCAACACAACAAAAATTTATTGGAAAAGCAGTAAAATAAGTTTTGCAGAGGTTTGTAATTACAGATTAAACATGAATGTTAGTTGCCAATTATTAACACATGCATTATTAATGACATTACTAAAATTTTGACAGACATCAATGTGCAGGACTCTGATATACTCCCTTTATTTTCAGAAAATAATAAAAATAGTAGGACTAATTAGTAATACTAAAACTAAGTTATATACTTTAATGGACCAAAATTCATGTTGCTCAAAGAATATCCCTAATTTACTTTATCAAGAGATACTCTTTGAAGCATATTAATAATCTAAAGTTGTAATAATAAACTTAGATTATAACTGTACAAAACAGATTATAACTGTTTTAGGAAACAGTGAAAAAAATGAACAGGTTATAAAAATATATGAACTTAATACTTTATATCTGCTTAGAAAATATTTTCATCTGCCTCGGGAAATAAGGTGATTATTTTAAATCTGACTTCCATAATATGTACATTTGAAAAGTTATTTATATTAAATTTTTTAGTTTAATATGTAATTTATCATAAAAAATCTATGCCCACTAATTATATAAGGAGTTCATTGTCACTGACATTCCCCTCCCCTTTAGGTTTATCCAGGAGAGTAATATTCACAAAGATTAGAAAATCAAATGCCTTAGTTCATGCCACGCTTAACTCCCCTCTTCCAACAAAGTCTAAACTTCTATCAAAAACTGAATCAAGTCTGACTTTCTCTATAAAGACTTTCCAAACAACCAACAGCCTTCAAAGATATTTTACTCTTAATTATTTTAGTTCTAATTCTGTACAACTCTACGTTCCAATCATTGACCATGATGTTTTATATATGCATTTTCTTTCTCCAATGGGTAAGCAATTTAACTCTGGGGACTTGTATCTGTTCTATTCTCCATAGTACCAAATATAGTAATGGGCACTTGGAGAAGTAGAAGATAAAAACATGTTGAAATCAATTTTTTTTAAAGACTAACTCATCCCAGAGTTTACTGGTCAAGTGCCTTGATTGCACTTGCAAATATAACTATTAATATTATCTTATAATGTGGTTATGACACTCTAAGTAAATGCGCCTTCATAGCCATACTCATTACAACAGAATTCTAACTTGGATCCAAATTACTTCTTGGTTCTAAAAGTATGTTAAAATGAACAGCAAGTACCCAAATGGTACATCGTTATTTCATATTAGAGGCCCAGTGCATGAATTCGTGCACAGGTGGGGTCCGGCCAGCCTGCCCAGACGGGGCCACCAGAGGAGAGAGGACACAGGAGGTTGGGCAGCCGGCCCCGCCCCCTGGTCGAACTTCCAGTCAAGGTGACAATTTGCATATTAGCCTTTTATTATATAGGATAATTCAGACTTGAATTCATCAGCAGCTTTTCCTAAACAAAACAAAAAAATCTTTAACTTTGGGAATCTAGCGACTAGGATCATGTCAATTTGCCAGTTCACAAAACAATACCTGCTGAGGTCCAAGATTATTATGCAGTGATACCAGAATTACATGGTGCTTTAAACCATACCAAAGAGAACCTCAAACATTATGAAAATTGTCAAAATAAAACATTTTACCCAAAGCAATCAGGGAATTGTTGGTCTTGACTTATTCACTAGGTAAAATTATCTGATCACAAATGACATCGATATCCTTTTTAAAGATCTTTAGTTTAAAAGCATTTACCTAAAACTAAATTTAGCTTTTCCATTATTGCACTTCTTTTCCACTTCTTTCCTTTTCAATAAAAGAAAACTAAAATGGCTTATAAACCAGCACAAAGGGCAATCAAATAAAATAAGGAACCCATCCTTCATTGTCTGTTCATAGAAGTACCTTACAATCAAAATTACTAATTAATCTAAATTCAGTCAACTTTTAAAGAGGGGTCAACTGTTAATTGTAAGTTTTTCAACCATTTGCTTTATTGAAACAATTTCACTCCTCAAAGATAATATCGCTAATTTTTAAATGTGCCTTACAACTTTAGATTTTCATCGAATTATCCTATCCAAAATATCACTTCAGGTCCCTCATGCCATTTTTTTTTTTTTTTTTGAGTAACTATTCTCAACTGCCGGCTACCCCAGAAAGAACAGATAGATCATAACATATCCTCGCTTTTATTAGGAACATTTCATGTTTCATTATATTTATTTTAAAAGATGTGTCATTTTGGATGAAGAGTAGTTAGTTCATAAAATCTGTTTCCCCTGTTACCAATCAGCTACTCTTTGTCTACTTCAAGTTTGATGTCAATTTGGAAGTCAAGTGGAGCGGAGTGTTTTGCTGGTTTGCTTTATTTGTATTATTATCATCATCATCATTTAAGTACTGTCTTCCTAATTCTTATCTGTCAGGAGTCAGAAAAAAGCCAAGAACACGACTTTCAGAAGCTCTTGGTACACAAATAGCAAGAAACCTGAAACTAAGGGGCCACACCAGCTGCCAGTTCAAGCCTGGAGATATGGAGCAACAGCAACCCGAGAATCCACTGTTGAGAAGCCTATGGTCAGACTGAGCCTCCAGAGAGCGAGAGCGAGGGAAAAGGTGTGAGTGAGCTCGGCACTGGGAAAATCTTTCCCCAATTCAGGGGCCAGGCTACAGGATTGTACACAGAATTAACAGCATCTATGGCATATAAGAAACAGAGCCAGGCCTTAAACACCGACCCCGCATTCCTGGACGCCAGGGTTGAGACCAGAGACCGGTGGTTTTGAGAAGGAAAACTACCTCAAAGGTAATAGGGAGCCCCGAACAGATGCAGGAGAGGCGTCAGAAGCTTCTGCAGGAAAAAGCAGCGCTTTGGTAGCCTCCCAGGGCCCCGAAGGTCAGAAACGTACTCCAGCACCGAGCGAGTGCAGTGCCACTACTCACCCCTACTCTCCTATGGTCCCCGTCGTGGCCCTCCTGGACTCAGCCCCCGCAGGGCAGCACCTCCCCCGCCCGCCGCCAGGGGTGGTCTTAGCGGGCGAGAGGAGGCGGTGGCGCAGATGTCCGTGAGTGCGGGCCAGAGAAGCCCACCAAGAAGAGCTGGGTGCAAGGGAGGCAGTCTGGTGCCTTGCGCTCCCTAGCGCCGCCAACTTCACCACCATCGACGTGGAAGGGTGAGGGGAGGCAAAGAGGGGCGAGGCCCTCGCCCAGTGGCCCGGACCCTCCCGGAGTACTAGGCCCAAGCTCGGGCGGGACCGCCTCCCCCGCTCCCCTCAGCGACGCGACCCCCAGGCTTGATTCCAGTCCCTCAGCCCCCGCGGCCACAGAGCAGCGGTGGCTCCCTCTGGGTCCGCTGTCACAGCTGCATCCTCGTGCTCCTCCTCCTCTGGCGCCGCTGCCTACACACAGCCCAGCGCCTTTAAAGCCGCGGCGCCCTGACTGTCGTTGCCTAGCAACCACGCGCATGCGCCCCACCCACCGCTGGCGCGTCTGTAGGAGCTCAGTCCTCCACCTATTAAAGTGAGCAAAAGCCTCTCCTTCTTGGAGCCTGGATGGAACTTCGTCAAAGTAGGAGTGAGGTGGGGAGAGATATAGGATGCTTTTCGATCAGAAGAGGCCATAGGACTTAGGACCTTCTCCTGCCCCCTTGACAGGCACCTCTGTGGTAGAAAGTGACAGTCCCAACAATCTCAACATATTGTTTAGTCTTTACTACTCCACTCCAATCCATCTTTCACGTGGGCTTCCAGAGGAATGTTTTAAATAACTTCTCTGACCATGTCACTCGTCTGCATAACTCCTAGGTCAAAAGATAATCCACTTAATAGGGCCTAACAGTTCTTGACTACTACAACAGCATCCTCAATGGTCTCCTTGCCTTTAGACTTGTCTCCCTGCAATCTGTTCTCATACTTCTACCAGAATGTTCTTTGTGAACCATAAATCTCCTGCTCTCACTTCCTTCTGGTTTAGAGAAAGGGATTTTGAGTCAGAGCCAATTTTGAATTTCTGTCCCATCACTGAGTAGCTGTTTCCTTGAACTAGGATGCTTAACCTCTATTAATTGGTTTCATCTGTAAAACGGAAATAATTATAACACCTATACAACAATTATGTGGAATAAATTAAACAATGCACTTAACATACATAACTTACTCTGGCACAAAGTAAGCATTCAGTGAAAATTACAGGTGTTTTCAGTAGACCTTATTGCTTATAAAAAGGGATAAAGTATAAATTCCCTAGGTTAGCATTAGAAGTCCTCTAAAGTTTTGCCTATATTTATCTAGCCCAAGCTCCTTTCCACTCCCACTGGAGAACCCAGCCATAGACCAGTCCTTGCAGTTTTTGAAATACATCTATATCTATAAAATACTTAGATATATTTCCCCAAGGTTCATCTGGGGAAGAAATTTATGTAAAGTATCCAATGATCCTTCCCAAATTACACATTAATTTTAAAACATTGACACTGACAATGACATGTAGGTAGTAACTGTTCACAGAAATTGTGAGGTTTTCTGGAGGTTTATTTACTTGATCATTTTTGAAATTGGGCTTAGATTTCCTATAATGTGTAATGAGAAAAATGACAGCAATTTTGAACTTAATACGATGCCTAAAATGACAGCAAGTTTGAATTTAATATAATATGTAAACATATTTACAAACATCATGTGCCCTGTTACATTTTACTTAATAAAAGGTTTAAACATGTTAGGAAGTGGAAACATAGCTGTACCATGTGTAAAAACTCTGAGAGGCCCGAGATCAATTGCTAAAGAAACATTAGTGGAGAACTCAAATGGAATGTAAGACTAAAATGAAATTTTATGAAAAATAGACAGCCAGAAAATATTGAAGAAAAAGAACAATTGAAAATATGAAAAGAATGAATTATACTAAGACTAATTAAACAAAAGTGCCAAATGGAAATAATCAACAAACTGTAATCAATAGGGAGAATCATCACATAAGAAATATATATTACTAGAGGCCCAGTGCACAAAAATTTGTGCAGTCGGCGGGGAGGGGGTCCCTCAGCCCGGCCTGAGCCCTCTCGCAGTCTGGGACCCATGGGAGATAACAACCTGCTGGCTTAGGCCTGCTCCTGGGTGGCAGAGGGCAGGCCCA
>NW_006295181.1:856-1981 GCF_000327345.1 Myotis davidii | reverse complement strand
CTGCTGGGATGCATATTACCCTTTTACTGTATAGGGTAGAGGCCTGGTGCATGGAGGGGGGCTGCCTGGTTTGGCCTGAAGGGTGTCCTGGATCAGGGTGCGGGTCCCCACTGGGGTGCCGGGCCAGCCTCTGTGAGGGGATGATGGCTGTTTGCAGCTGGTCACACCCCCTTCAGGGTGGGGGTCCCCACTTGGGTGCCTGGCCAGTCTGGGGGAGGGGCTGAGGGCTGTTTTCAGGCTTGCATGTGACTGAAGCTCCCAACCGCTCCTTTTTTTCTATTTTCTTTTTTTTTATTCTGGGCCAGCTTTAGCTCTGAGGCTCCAGCTCTGAGGCTTCTGCTGCTGAAAGAAGGTATCTGGTTTGTTTTGGTTCTATAATCGAAACAATGTATAACTCCTGCTCTGAGATCCCGGCTTGCTGCAAGCAGGTTTCTGGGCTTTTGTTTAGCTTCTATATTTGTTACAATGTTTCTTAAACTGCAGGCTCAGAGGCTGGCAAGGCAGGCGGGGAATGTTGGAGTCCTCCCTCACTGAAGCAAGCAAGCCTCATGTTAGTTTCAAGCTGCCTGGCTGCCAGCCGCCATCTTGGCTGGCAGTTAATTTGCATATTGCCCTGATTAGCCAATGGGAAGGGTAGCGGTTGTACGCCAATTACCATGTTTCTCTTTTATTAGATAGGATAACTGAATATAGCAGTGAGTTTGAAAAGAGTTCTTTTTTCTTTTCTTTCTTCATTGATTAAGGTATTACATATGCTTCCTTATCCCCCCATGTCCCCCCAACCCTCCAACTCATGCCCTCACCTCCCTGTTGTCTGTGTCCTTTGGTTAGGCTTATATGCATGCATACAAGTCCTTTGGTTGATCTCTCCCCCTTACCCCCACCCTCCCCTACCTTCCCTCTGAGGTTTGACAGCCTGATCAATGCATCTCTGTCTCTGGATCTGCTTTTGTTCATCAATTTATGTTGTTCATTACATTCCATAAATGAATGATATCATGTGATATTTATCTTTCTCTGACTGGCGTAGTTCAATTAGCATAATTCACTCCAGTTCCATCCATGCTGTTGCAAATGGTAAGAATTCCTTCTTCTTTTTTTTTTTTCCAGCAATGAAATATTCCA
>NW_006295181.1:0-389 GCF_000327345.1 Myotis davidii | reverse complement strand
ATTAACCCAACCAAGATGGTAGCAGGCAGCCACGGAGCTAGAGCAAGTTAGAAGCTTGGTTGCCCCAATGATAGAGGAAGCCAAACTTCCCGCCTTCTGCAGCCCCGCTCTGAGCTCCACTCAAAGCAACAACGTTTCAATTATAGAAGGTAAATAAACCCCAGATACCTGCTTTGATCAGGGCCTTGGCCACAGAGCTGGAGCGAGTAGGACGCTGGGTTGCCTCTGGCAATCAAGGAAGCCAAGCTTCCCTCCTGCCCACCCTGGCCGGCTCTGAGCTCCTCTCAGGGCTACAAAGTTTCAATTATAGAAGGTAAATAAATCCGAGAATTAAAAAAAAATAAGAAAAAAAGGATAGGCTGGGAGCTTCTGTTGCCAGGGGGGTTTGG
>NW_006295180.1:5071451-5077484 GCF_000327345.1 Myotis davidii | reverse complement strand
TTGTCTCTCACTTGTAGAAAGTAAGTTCCCCCATGGCAGTGAATTAGTGAGAGTCCCAAATTGTCTGTATAACATGTGGAAGAGTGCCTGGTATATAGGTGCTCAATAAACATTTGATGAATAATGATACAGATATTTCCTTTAGCAGTTCATGTTCTAGAACAGGAATTTGCATTTTACAGTCTGGTAGGAGCTGTCTTTTAGGCTTGGTTGACTTTTGTTTTTACAGAGATATTCTTATCAAATTATCCCTTGGATTTGTTTTACTGAGCCACTGCTTCGCATTAGAAGCATTTAAAATTTTGTTTTAAAAATGGAACTATTTATTTTCATTTTTTAAAATATAAGTTAATTGGAAAAAATAAAAACAGGCAAATTTAAAATGAGAGAATGAACATTATCCCCAATATTTTGCTATATTTTCCCCAGTTTATTTTTAAACCAAGAATTTTATTAAACATAAAAGCTGTTATCACTTAAGAAGCCAGTCCTCTAAACAAGCAACTGATTTTCACACTAAACAAGGAAAACCATTTATCACCATGTAAGTAGATTTTCCACTAAAGCCAGAATATGTGTGGATGTGTTGGTTTTACCATGTTCACAGCTTGTAGCTTTCTACCAGGGCAAGTACGTCAGTGCCACTCAATGAAACACAACATTATCTTGGCTAAGTGCTGAAGCCCTCTAGACTGACATCAGAGACTGTCCCAGAAGCTGTAGGCAGAAGCCAGGGAGGGGCTCATATCCAAAGGCATTAAACCCAAAATACTTGATTGGAACTTTAGGCACAAAACATCCCTGTGGAGGACCATGACCACCTGGAAGGAGCGGGGTTGGGAACCTGAGATCAGGCTTATCTGTCAAGAAGCAGCTACTTTGCTGCATTATGTTTAAACAGACTATTCAGTTGACTTCATTCCTGTCTCAAATAAGTCGAAAGCCTGTCCTGCTCAGGAGGAAGTAATAAATTATATCACTGCGAGAATGTTCGCTTCTGTCAAACGAATTTGTGGAACTGATCTTTATCTATATGTTTCTAGGTCCAGCAACTTTGTTTATATGTTATATTCACTGACTTAGGAGATTTTATTGTAATATGATATATCATCAAGTTCCTGCCGAAAATGAAGCTCAAAAGCTGAAATAAAATTTTAAAAATACTAGAGGGACATCACAAAAACAAGTGACTACTGAAATTCCAATTTTCATTTTCAGCTTTTTTTATTTCTTAAAATGCATATTTCTTGATTAGAGTCAAAATGGAACATTTGGGGGAAGTTATGTTAAAAAAGAAACCACTTCAGGAAATCAAGGAAGCTTTTTAAGAATAGGAGGTACATGTCAGGAGGTACATGTAAGCTTCTGATTTTTAAAACACCGTACAAATCTTTCAGTGTGGTTTTTAATCGACTTCATACCGAGATTTTAGAGATATTTACTTAGATATGATTTTATAATGTCAAGATGTATAGGTGTTTTTTTTTTTATAAAAAGACATTTTTCTTTTGCCTGGCCAGTGTGCTCAGTGGTTGAGCATTGACCTGTAAACCAGGAAGTCATGGTTCAATTCCTGGTCAGGGAACCTGCCCAGGTTTCTGGCTTGATCCCCAAAGTGGGGTATGCAGGAGGCAGCCGATATATAATTCTCACTCCACATTGATGTTTCTATCTCTCTCTCCCTCTCCCTCCCTCTCTGAAAATGATAAAAAATATATATATTTTAAAAAGTAGTAGTTTTAGGAAAAAATAAAATTAGCATGCAATGGTTCCCTGATCATATGTATTGCCTATGTCAATGAGAATTCTGTTATATCAAAACTAGTGGCCCAGTACATGGATTTGTGCATATTGAAAGGAAATTAATTAGAAGAAATATTTTAGAGGCCAGGGAGGGACTGAAGGAGGGCTCCAGGGCGTGCCTGGCCCTTCTTGCCCAGTCCCGCTGGACCCCAGCAGCAAGCTAACCTACTGGTCAGAGCATCTGCCCCCTGGTGGTCAGTGCGTGTCATAGAGACTGGTCAAGTGGTCAAATGAACAGTTGGATGCTTATCATATTAGGCTTTTATTATGTAGGTTACTGATTCTGGGAATTCTAGGTTGTCTGGCTTTTTAGTGAATCATCTTAGAGCTTAAATATATTTAAAATTTGAATATGGTAAATATTTGTAGCTGAGATGACTCCAGCTTAAATGGCTTCTGCTGGCAAAAGATGATTTATACAGTAGAGCAAAAATAGTCCACAATTATTTATGAAAAAAAATGACAGTTCTGGAAATTTGCTGCTTTTTTTTTATTAGAAATGAGGATGCTGAAACCGGTTTGGCTCGGTGGATAGAGCTTCAGCCTGCGGACTGAAAGGTCCCGGGTTCGATTCTGGTCAAGGGCATGTACCTGGGTTGCAGGCACATCCCCAGTGGGAGATGTGCAGGAGGCAGCTGATCAACGTTTCTCTCTCATCGATGTTTCTAACTCTCTATCTCTCTCCCTTCCTCTCTGTAAAAAATTAATAAAAATAAAAAAAAGAAATGAGGAGGTTAGAAAATTCAACAGCTTTCCACTTCCCCACCTCAACAAACATAATTCCAGACTTTTAATTTTTTAGCCATCTGAGTTGCCTCAATTTTCATGTTCACTTTATAGGTATGGATTTAACTGATGTTGAAGCCAAATGATAAATGCTGGAGGAGGAACATCATTGAATTTGATCACTGTCTTGCTGATCATTTCCAGAGAAAGTTGCATCATCAACATGTGCAGGATCTCTACATCCTTCCCTTCTCTTTGCCTCAGCAAGATGTGGTGGGATGCTAAGTGAGCCACAATGTGTAAACCTCATGAATACTCCTCCCATAAATCTAAAAATTTTTTAAGTGTCTTGGAGTAACTCCAGAGTGGATACACATCTTCAAGAACATAGCAGTTTCTCATGAAAACACAGTAGAAATAAAGGACTTCCTTTAGACTATTCTTCTCTTTCTGAAGTTATTTCCTTGGTGAGGAATATTTATATAGAGGCTTCTATTTTAATTTGGGAAATGCAAGGATTTCACTTTATAAAAATTTGAGGTAAGATTATATCCAGACCTTAAGTGTACAATTCATTGGGTTTTTATAAATATACTAGAGGCCCAATGCATGAAATTCGTGCAAGGGGCTCGGCCCCATCAGCTGTGGTGGCTTGTCTCGGTCCTCGCAGCAGCGGCTTTGTCTGGAAGGTCATCCAGAAGGACATCCGAAAGGTTGTTCGGCTATCTGGTCTAATTAGCATATTACACTTTTATTATTATAGCTATCCCTGTGTTATCACCACCCTGATTAAGAGAGAATATTTCCTTTACTCCAGAAAGATCCCTCATGTCCCTAACCCACCAATCCCTATATTCTTCCCTATGGGCCATCTTCATTAATTTTCATTATTATAGATTTAGTTTTGTCTGTTCTTGGACTTCATTTAAATGGAATCATAGAGGATGTACTCTTTTTGTGTCCTGCTGCTTTTGTTCAACATAATGTTTTGAAATTCATCTGTTTTGTTGTGTTTATCTGAAGTTCATTTTTGAAATTACAGAACAGCATTCCATTGTATGAATTTACCATAATTTGTTTATTGAACTTCCTGTTCATTGACATTTAGTTAATATAGAGAAAACTGCTTTAATAATTCTTGTACAAATCTTTTTTGTGGAAATATGCTTTCATTTCTTTGGAGTCAATATCTAGGAGTGAAATTGCTGTGAATTGTACATTAAACATTAAAAGAAACTTCCAAATAGTTTTCTAAAGTAGTTGTACTATTTAATGACATGTATGACAATTCAAGTTTGCTCCA
The DNA here is from genome assembly GCF_000327345.1 of Myotis davidii. NCBI lineage: Eukaryota > Metazoa > Chordata > Mammalia > Chiroptera > Vespertilionidae > Myotis > Myotis davidii. Next base: position 5,073,652 of record NW_006295180.1, on the reverse strand, counting down.
CATCCTTGCTAACATTTGGCATTGTGCTTTAAAAAAGAAAATTAGCCATTCTACTAATTGTACAATCTCTTATATAGTTTTTTAAAATTATCTTTATTTTTGAAAGTATTACAGATGTCCCTTTTTTCCTCCCATTGACCCCGTCCACCCTTTCCCTCCTCCCCCCACCCCCAGGCTTACTGCACTGTGGTCTCTGTCCATGGATTATACATATCCTATATAATAAAAGGCTAATATGCAAATAGACAAAATGGCAGAACGACCAGTCACTATGCCACACACTGACTATCTGGAGGCAGACACTCAATGCAGGAGCTGCCCCCCTGGTGGTCAGTGTGCTCTCACAGGGGGAGCGCTGCTCTGCCAGAAGCCAGTCTCAAGGTTGGCAAGTGCAGCGGCAGTGGTGGGAGACTCTCCCACCTCTGCAGCAGCGCTAAGGATGTCCGACTGACAGCTTAAGCCCACTAAGCCATCAGTCGGACATCTCCCAAGGGCTCCCTGATTGCGAGAGGTGTAGGGTGGGCTGAGGGACCCCCCGAATGCATGAATTTCGTGCCCCGGGCCTCTAGTATACATATAAGTTCTTTGGTAAATCTCTTCCCTCTGAGATTCATCAATATGTTCCATGCTTCCATGTCTCTGGATATATTTTGTCCATCAGTTTATTTTGTTCATTAGATTCCACATATAAGTGAGATCATGTGATACTTGTCTTTCTCTGACTGGCTTATTTCCCTTAGCATAATACTCTTCAGGCCTTTCCATGCTGTCTCAAAGAGTAAGAGATCCTTCTTTTTTACTGCTGCATAATATTCCATGGTGTAAATGTATCACAGCATTTTTATTTACTCATCTACTGATGGGCACTTGGGCTGTTTCCAGAGCTTAGCCATTATAAATTGTGCTGCTATGAACATAGGAGTGCATACATTCTTTCTGATTGTGTTTCAGGTTTCTTCAGATATATTCCTTACAAGTGGGGCCACTGGGTCAAAAGGCAGTTTTATTTTTAAGTTTTTGAGGAAACTCCATACTGTTTTTCATAATGGCTGCACCAGTCTGCATTCCCACCAACAGTGTACTAGGGTTCCCTTTTCTCCAAATCTCGCCAACACCTGTCATTTGTTGATTTATTGATGGTAGCCATTCTGGCAAGTATAAGGTGATACCTCATTGTCAGCTTAATTTGCATCTCTCTGATGATTAGGGACTTTGAGCATTTTTTCTCTCGGCCATCTGTATGTCCTTTTTGGAGAAGTGTCTATTCAGGTCCTTTGCCCATTTTTAACTTGGATTGTTTGTCTCCCTTTTGTTAGTTATATGAGTAAAAGTCTGTACTCAGAAAACTATACTAGTAGGACATTGAAAAAAGAAATAGAGGATGACACAAACAAATGGAAGCATATACCATGTTCATGGATTGGAAGAATTAACATCATTAAAATGTCCATACTACCCAAAGCAATCTATAAATACAACACTATCCCTACGAAAATACCAATAGCATGTTTCATGGCTCTAGAAAAAATATCTCAAAAATTTATGTGGAATCAAAAAAGACTCCGAATAGCCACAGCAATCTTGAGAAAGAAGAGCAAAGTAGAAGGATTCACAATACTAGATACCAAATTATACTTCAAAGTCATTGTAATTAAAACAGCCTGATACTGGCATAAGAGTAGGCATATAGATCAATGGAATGGAACAGAGAACCCAGAAATCTACCCAAGCCATTATGCTCAATTAATATTTGACAAAGAGACAAGAGCATACAATGGAGTAAAGACAGTCTTTTCAATAAATGGTGTTGGGAAAATTGGATAGGTACATGCAAAAAAATGAAACTAGACCACCAACTTACACCATACACAAAAATAAACTCAAAGTGGATAAAAGGCTTAGATATAACTCATGAAACCATAAAAGTCCCAGAAGAAACCATAGGCAGCAAAATTTCAGACATCTCTTGTAGCAATATGGTTGCCGATACATCCCCTATAGAGACATGGTTGGCAAACGGCTGCTCACGAGCCACATGCGGCTCTTTGGCTCCTTGAGTGTGGCTCTTCCTAAGCCTTAGGAGTACCCTAATTAAGTTAATAATAATGTACCTACCTATATAGTTTAAGTTTAAAAAATTTGGCTCTTAAAAGAAATTTCAATCGTTGTACTGTTGATATTTGGCTCTGTTGACTAATGAG
>NW_006295180.1:5061118-5070291 GCF_000327345.1 Myotis davidii | reverse complement strand
AAGCCCCATGGAGAGAAAGCTGCTGTAGGGTTCTGAGCGATGCCAGACAGTCCCACTTCTCCCATATGAGTCTGGGCCCCTAGAGACTCGCCCAGAACTGGAGGTCAGAGCCTGAGCCTCCCTCCCGATTGAAAACGACAACCACGCCCTCAGCCACCAGCCCGCTCCGCACGCACCTCTGCACCTTTGTATTTTCTGCACTGCCTCCTCTGACCGTTCCGACCGATGCCAGACAGTCCCACTTCTCTCATTTGAGTCTGGGTTCCTAGAGACTCGCCCAGAACTGGAGGTCAGAGCCTGAGCCTCCCTCCCGATTGAAAACGACAACCACGCCCTCAGCCACCAGCCCGCTCCGCACGCACCTCTGCACCTTTGTATTTTCTGCACTGCGCCTCCTCTGAGTCTCGGTATGCCGTTCTCTTTCCTTCTAGTTGAAGAATTTCCCCTCAGCCAGCCTTCCTGTGGTTCTGGGTGATGTCTGTTCTGTCTTTTAGTTTTATTTTTGAAGTGGTTGTGTGAGGCAGCATTCTCCAGTGTTTACCTATGCCACCATCTTGGTTCTCCTCAAATATATAAAGATCTTAATTTAGTTTTAATTTTCATTTCCCTGATGAATAACAACATTGAGCATTTTTTTCATGTATATATTAGCTATTCATATGTTTTCTTTTGTGAAGAACCTGTTCAAGTGCTTTGGCAATTGTTTATTGGGTTTTTTGTTTTCTTGTTACTGATTAGCTTGAGTTTTAATATATTCTGCATACAGGGTTTTTTTTGGTCAGATACATATTTTGCAAATATTTTCTTTTTGTAGCTTGCTTTTTCTCTTTCTTAGTGGTCTCATTTGCTAAGCAGAAGTTTTACATTTTGATAATGTCCTACTTTTCTTTAACAGTTAGTGCTTCTGTGTTCTCTCTAAGAAATCTTTACCTACCACAAGATTGCAAAGGTATTCTCCTATGTTTTCTTGAAGGTTTAAAGTTTTAGCTTTTACAATTAGGTCTATGGTCTATCACGAACTAATTTTTGTGTGAAGTGTGATATAAGGGTTGAGGTTCATTTCCCCTCACCCCCCCAGGTGGATAGCTAGTGTAGTATATTAACTTCTTAAATGTCAAATCAAAAACCTGGGATAAACTTCATATGAAAATGATGTATCTTTTTAAGTGTGTTGTTTGAACTTAATTTAATATTATTTTGGTAGGGATTTTTCAATTGTGTTCATGAGGGACATTGATCTGAAATTTGTTTTCTTACTATATTTTGTCAAATTTTCCTTTTAGCACTGTGCTAGACTCATGAACACATCTAGAAAGTATCCCCTTCTCTTTTACTTCCTGAAAGAATTTGGGTAGATTAATATTACTTCTCCTTTAAATGTTTGGTAGCATTCAACAGTGAAATAATCTAAGCCAAGTATTTTCTTTTCTTTTTTTTTAAAATATATTTTATTGGTTTTTTACAGAGAGGAAGGGAGAGAGATAGAGAGTTAGAAACATTGATCAGCTGCCTCCTGCACATCTCCCACTGGGGATGTGCCCGCAACCTAGGTACATGCCCCTGACCGGAATCGAACCTGGGACCTTTTAGTCTGCAGACTGACGCTCTATCCACTGAGCCAAACCGGTTTCGGCCCAAGTATTTTCTTTGTAGAAAAGTTTTTAATTACAAATTCATCTTCTTTAATAATCATAGATTTATTCATAATTTTTATTTTGTGTCAGTCTTGGTAAGTCTTTTTTCAAGGAATTTTCTTATTTCATCTCAGTTGTCTAATTCACTGGCTTCCAGTTATTCATAACATTTCCTTATTGTCCTTTTGATGCCTGTAGGCTGTGTCTTCATTGTGCCTTCATTTTTGAAAAACACTTCTGCTGGGTATGGGACTCTGGGTTGACATGGTTAATCTTAACAGACGCTACTTTAAATTCTCCTAACAGGATGGAATGTTCAAGTGTACTAGTATGTATATTTTTAAACTACCAGCGTATTTCTTATCAAAGATTGGCCCAATATCATTCAGTACTTGATCGTTATCAAGACAATGGCTGACCTAGCAGCTTCATGCTTCTTTAATACTGTGCATTTCACATTCAAGCTTTTCTATTTCGAGGAAGATAAGCATTCTCGAAGAAGATTTCATTACAGGGCCTTCTCAGAACTTCCAACTTGATAATACCTTGTAAGCCTAGTAAAATCAGTTAAGAACCTCTGAACTTCTTAGTATTTAAGATCAGCAATAAAATAGTCGATGAGTAGAATAAGAAAAAGTTAACACTTGCATATGTCCTATTTTCTAAAAACAATTGTGTACTATTAAGGATATATTTTTTAAGTATCTTTGGTGTTCTAGAGTTGTTAGCAAGCCAATGGTTGTTGCTGTGTTATATGCATGAATAATTACTAGGTAAGATACTTTATATTTGAATAGCATTTTACAATCTACAAATGCCAAATATTATATGATAATTTCCAAATTTGTATCTTCAAGTCTGTGTCTCTATGCTAAACACATAAATCCAACTGCCTACTCAACACTTCACTTAGAAATCTAATAGTTTGAACTTAACATGTTAAAAACTGAGCTCTTAATACTCTCTTCTTCCTCCACTTTCCCAAAGTGCTTCTCCTCAGCCTTCCCGATCTCAGTTGATGGCAACTCCATGATTTCAGCTGTCAGATCAAATATTTGGTATGTCATTCTTGAATCTTCTCTCTCTTATTCTCCACATTAACAGAACCCAAAAATTTCCCTTTATAATATCCTGAACTTGACCATGTCTCACCATCCCTGCTGCTCACAACTCTTGTTCAAGCTGTCATCATATATCATGTGCATTATTGTAATAACTTTCTAACTAGCCTCCCCACTTCCACACTTACCCTTCCTCAGTCTATTTCCAACGAACCAGAGTGATTCTGTTACAACACACACACATCGTATCAAAACCTTTTGCTCAAAACCCTCCAATGTTTTCCTGTGTCACTCCAATAAAAGGCATAGTGCTTATTAAGACTTACAAGGCCCTCCCTTTTGTCCACTCATCTCCCCTCACTTACTCAGCTACAGAAACTGGAGCTTCCAAACATGCTGAACACATGATGTACCCTCTGCCTGGAATACTCTTTTTTTTTTTAATATAGTTTATTGATTTTTTACAGAGAGGAAGGGAGAGAGATAGAGAGTTAGAAACATCGATGAGAGAGAAACATCAATCAGCCGCCTCCTGCACATCTCCCACTGGGGACGTGTCCGCAGCCCAGGTACATGCCCTTCACCGGTATCGAACCTGGGCTTTTCAGTCCGCAGGCCGACGCTCTATCCACTGAGCCAAACTGGTTTCGGCTGCCTGGAATACTCTTACACCATGTAGCCACAGGGCCAGCTCTGGCATTTTCTTCGGATTGTTCCAGAAAGGCCACATTCTTAGTGACTCTCTAAATTTGAATACCACCTTGCAACATATGCTTCCCAATTCCTTTTGTCTTCTTTATTTTCTTTCTTGGCACTTATCACTATATGCCATACTATATATGTCCTCATTGAGGTCTTGTGTGTTGTCAATCTCCATAACTAGAATGTAAACTCAGTGAGGGCAGGGACTTGAGTTGGTTGTTCTCTGCTCTATCTCCAGTGCCTAGACAGGGTCCAAACACATTTGTTGAATGACTCCAACTTTCTCCCTCTCCCTCTCCTTCCCTCTCCCCTCTCCCTACTTCTCTCCCTCTACCTCTCCCTCTTCCCTTCCCCTCCTCCTCCTCTTCCTCCTCCTTCTTCTTTTAATACTCACCTGAGGCTATGTCTTTTATTGATTTTTTAGCACATTAATTAGATTGAACCCACAACCTAGGTATGTGTTCTGACCGAGAATCAAACCCTCAACTATTTTTGGTTTTTGGTGTATAGACAATGCTCCAACTGACTGAGTCAACCAGCCAGGGTTACACTGCTCCACCTTAAAGTCGAGATCAGTGTAGCTTGTGAATCATCTGAAACCAAAGAGTAAAAGCAAATGTTTTTGTAAACCAAGAAGAAGGGACTTTTCAGGTGTTGCTATTTCTATATTATTATAATACTTCCTCCAAACTAATATTTTTAAAATTGTAATAAGATTTTTTAAATTGTAATAAGATTTTTTAAATTGATGTGGGATTTACATAATATAAATTTAACTATTTGAAAGTGAACAATTCAGTGGCTTTTAATACATTCACAATGTTGTGCAAGGAACACCTCTAGAAATACAGAATTTTAATGACAGGTTTCCTTTCTTTCTTCCCTCTTTTCTTCCTTTTTTCTTTCCTTCTTTCTCTCTCTTCCTTTTTTGTTTTCTTCAAATCATGCTATGACAAATATAGAGTACAGGTCAGAAGAAAACTTAGAGAATTCATATTCCTTTTCATGAATGAGTTCCTTCTTTCCTAAACACTAATATTTTTTCTACTATGTCCATTGGACTATTTCTAGACTTTAATACTTTGGAAGTACTCAGAGGGCTTTGGAAGAAAAATAACTTATAAATATCATGGTGATATATGCATCCTTTTGATGTCTGGTTAGTTATTACTGTCACAGCATGTTCTTGATACTTACATGAGCATTATCCATAAATTATCTGGTGTCTGTTAAGAGCTCACCTTTGTCTGTATGCTTTCTGTAAAACTGTAGTTTTACATTTACAGAGTCTATTTATTATTATTTTATTTTTAAATATATTTTTATTGATTTCAGAGAGGAAGGGAGAGCAAACCTGGGACCTTTCAGTCCGCAGGCCAACGTATTATCCACTGAGCCAAACCGGTTTCGGCATCCTGCATTCTTCTTGCATGTCTACAACCTGGGCATGTGCCCTTGACTGGAATCGAACCTGGGACCCTTCAGTCCACAGGCCTTCGCTCTGTCCTCTGAGCCAAACCGGCTAGTGCTATTGACTATTATTTTAGTAACTACATATTATATAACTTATTGCCATTTATTCTTGTGAGTTTGTCTCAAGAACACACCAGGCTCTGTCCTGTCTTGTGTCCTTTCAGTGGGTTCACTTTTCCCAAATGCCATCTCTGCTCTCAACATACCAAATTCTCTCCACACCCAAAAACTCAGGCTGCTTCTGCGAGGTTCTCACCAGCACCTCAAAGTGTCACTGGTTTTCTTCCCCTCTGAATTTCTTCTTTTGCTCTTATTGTCTGCACCCATGATAATCACTCCATTACATTGTGTCTTGTCTTGTTCATTATCATTTCATCACTTGCTACTCTGGGCCCCATTGCATTTTCCATAAACTGAAAAGATGAAACTAGATGCCCTTTAAAGTTTCTCCCTTTGCTGAAAATTCTCATTATGTATAATAGTTTTTTTCTTCTTGGATTCTAGACTTCTTGAGACAAATCCTAACCTAGATGTGCTATGAGGATAGATACATAAACTTTTTTAATCCCATAAAGTCTCTGTTCAGCATGGTCAAGTGTTTAGTAAATGATTAGCCACTATAAGCATGCACATTTGTGTGTGTAGAAGTGTGATATGACTCCTAGAAATGATAATGATGTGTTAGATCAAATTAATAGACTTATAGTGTTCAAGTCTTGGAAGTGTCAGTCTTGCTACTTGTGCTGGTTACAACACACAGGATGATGTGTTCCACTCTGGAGGCCCACGTTAGAGTAGAGATCTTTCAATTGGATACCAAGTTGGGTAGGCTCTGGAAACCACTAAAGATATTTAGCCTGGATAACAAATGATTAATAGGAGACAAGAACACTATATTCAAATGTTTACAGATATAGAATGAGAAATGATTATTCTGGGAGGTCTAGAAGATAAATCTAGGACAAATGGATGGTCTTTCATACAGGAATGTTTTCAGCCTAGCATAGTAACAACTTTCTCATAATTTGAGCTATTTAAAAATAGAATCAGCCATGCCCAGCTGGTGTGGCCCAGTGGTTGAGCATTGATCTATGAACCAGGAGGTCACAGTTTGATTCCCAGTCAGGGCACATGCCCGGGTTGCAGGCTCCATCCCCAGTGTGATGCCATTCTCTCTCATCATTGATGTTTCTCTCTCTCTCTCCCTCTTCCTTCCTCTCTGAAATCAATAAAAATATATTTAAAATAAAATAAAATAAAAGTAGAATGAGCTACCTGCCTCATTGGGTCTATTAATTGTACAAATATTTATTAAATGCCTACTATATGCCAGACACTGCTTTTGATGTGAACAAGTAATGATAGACAGGGACCTGCTATCAGGTCATGTTACATTCTAGTAGGAGAGATAAATATGTATGTGTTTTTTTCCACAAAATGAATAAAATTTCCACAACAAAAATAAAACAGAGAACTGTGAAAGAGAAAATGGGGTGGAAAGGGTTGCTGAGCAAGAATAGATAAGTGACCAGGGAAAGCGCCTGTGAGGATGACATTTGAGCTGATACCTAAATGACTAGAAGAACTAGCCATGTAATATCTCAGGGAAAGGCATTCCAGGCAGTCGGTGCAGTAAGGGTAGATGTTGGAGGGCCCTCAGCCAATGAACCGGAGGGTTTAAATCTGACACCTGGTTGTTTGGTCAAACACTAACCTAGATGTGCTATGACGATAGTTTGTAGATGTGATTAACATTTACAACCCATTGGCTTTATTTTTTTTTCCAAATTTTATTTTTTATTACAAAGGGTATTACATATGTGTCCATTTTTTCCCCCGCCCTAGACAGTCCATTGGCTTTAAGTAAAGGAGCTTACCCTCCATACTGTGGGTGAGTCTCCTCTAATCAGTTGAATGCCTTAAGAGGAAAAACTGAGGTTTCTCAGGGAAAAAATAGTTTTGCCTCAAGATTGCAGCATCAAATCCTGGTGAATTGCCACTCTGCCAGCCTGCTCTGCAGATTTCAGACTTACCAGTCCCTACAACTATCAGAGGCAATTCCTTAAAATAAATCTTATATATTGTGTTTATATATATATACTATACACATATAAACACAAATACATACATATATGCACACACATACATGTTATAGTGTGTGTGTGTGTGTGTGTGTGTGTGTGTGTGTGTCCTATTTAGTCTGTATCTCTGGAGAACACTGACTGATACATATATCTTCCGGGGAGTTTCTGTACTACCTGGAATGAAGTGTCTATGAGTCCACAGCCAATTAAGTGAGTATAGAGAGTAGACACTAATGGGTTATGGTGCCAGAATTATTTAGGGACCAAAAAAGCTGTGGGTGAGACTTTTAGAAAACATGTCACAAGCATTTCTGTGATCTATTGAATCCTACAGTGTAGCGGGGTAGCCTACCAGAGCAACTGTTTAATAAAAATGGAGAATTCATCCCTTACTCCATCTCTGCATTTAAAAAATATATATTTTCTTGATTTCAGAGAGAAGGGAGAGAAAGAGAGAGAGATAGAAACATCAATGATGAGAGCGAATCATTGATCGGCTGCCTCCTGCACGCCCCCTACTGGGGATTAAGCCTGCAACCTAGGCATGTGCCCCGGACTAGACTTGAACTGGGACCCTTCATTCTGTAGGCCAATGTTCTATCCACTGAGCAAAACCAGCTAGGGCTCCATTTCTACAATTTAAAATTGATTTCTACTTAAGAATTTACCCCAGGGAGCATTCAGAGAGTAAGAGGTAATTGTGGGAGTTCGAATTAGATCTGTCTATTCTTTGCTGGATCATTTAAAGTAGACATAATTATATTTTTGAGAACAACTTTTATATTTACAGTCCAGGGGATACTCTAGAAATTCAAGGTGGAATACATGATGATAGAAGCCAGCAACCATTTTGATTTATGATCTATTACAAATACCTGTGAAATCACCTGGAAATTATTTTCCTGGCATTTGCACAACTGCTACAGATCACTGATAAACATTTGTTATTCTGTCACCACTTGCTACTTCCTTCAAATTTAGCAAATGCCTGGTATAACATTTCACAGACTCAAGGCAACTTGTCCTCATCAGAGAACTGAATCTCCCGGGTCTCCTGGCCATAGCTGACAATCATGGGTATATCTTCAATATTTTCCACCAGCAGTGCAAAGTGTAGAAGAATGTCATTACCTACCAAATAGCTGATAGCAGAGTAAAAATTACAGATTACTATGGTAAACAAAAAATCATACATATATTAGCTTGGCATGTTATTCGTCCTCTGTTCTTCTCCATACAAAATACATTTTATTTTTAAGTGAATAATCTTGTCTAATATTAAATTGTGCTAGTTAAAATTTGTCAAAATAAATTAAGTCAGTATTCTAAGCTGTGTGTTTATGGATAGGCAGTTTGTAAGCCTGACTTTTAACTTTTGTCCTGAACAAATTCTGAAAGAATACAAAACAAGAGATGTGTGATTTGAAGTGTTAGAGTGTCACCTTGTATCTTCCTCCTAAGGATGTACTAGTCCCATTTTGGGAGGGCTTAGCTTGATTCAAGAATTCCAAGGTCCAGGGAAAAGGTTCCATGACAACAAAATGCTTTTGCTTAACTGGATGCGCTATTTCCCCGTCTTCTTCTTTGCACCTTAATGGGTTGATTTTAAGGAAATTTCTTAACAAGCTGTTTTCTGGTTCACCTTCATTCCTAATTATCTCAGACTAGAGGCCTGGTGCACAAAAATTTGTGCACTTGGGGGTAGGGGGTCCTCAGCCCAGCCTGTGCCCTTTCACAGTCTGGGACCCCTCGGGGGTGACCACTTGCTGGCTTAGGCCTGCTCCCCGGGGGATTGGGTCTAAGATGGCAGTCAGACATCCCTCTGGCAGTCTGGCAGCCCTTGGGGGATGTCTACTTGCCAGCAGGGAGCAGACCTAAGCTGCAGTCAGACATCCTTAGTGCTGCTGAGGAGGCAGGAGAGGCTCCCAACACCATCGCTGTACTGGCAGCCATCAGCCTGGCTTGTGGCTGAGCAGACCTCCCCACTCTGAGAGCTCACTGACCATCAGAGGGCAGCTCCTGCATTGAGCATCTGCCCCCTGGTGGTCAGTGTGTGTCATAGTGACCAGTCATTCCTAGTCTTTCTGCTGTTAGGGTCAGTTTGCATATTACCCTTTTACTATATAGGATAGAGGCCTTGTGCATGGGTGGGGGCCAGCTGGTTTGCCCTGAAGGGTGTCCCGGATCAGGGTGGGGGTCCCACTGGGGTACCTGGTCAC
>NW_006295180.1:5038656-5061097 GCF_000327345.1 Myotis davidii | reverse complement strand
AGAAGGAATAAGACATAATGTTCTGGATTGTCTTGCCCATGGGAAGCTGGCTCCAGCTCTGAGGCCGTGGCTGGCTGAAAGCAGGTATCTGGGGTTTGTTTAGCTTCTATAATCGCAACATTGTTGCATCTAGAGCTCAGAGCCAGGCCACAGCAGGCGGGGAACCTTGGCTTCCTCCATCACTGGAGCAACCAAGCCTCATTTTCGCTTCAGCTGCGTGACTGCCGGCCGCCATCTTTGTTGGCAGTTAATTTGCATATCCTGCTGATTAGCCAATGGGAAGCATAGCGGAGGTATGGTTAATTACCATGTTTGTCTATTATTAGATAGGATTGTAAAGCACATATTTCCCATGTTCCCATGCAAGTCTTTCAAGTTATTTAGAACCCCAGGATAAGAAGGAGGCATTTCAGGTACTCTGAGGAGAAGAAATACAGCCTTTAAACCATCTCCAAAAGGAACTGCTTACCTGATCTTCACAGAACACAAAATCTCTGAGTTCAAACCCCCACTCTCACTAAATAGCTGTGTGAGTTTTGCAAAATCCATTCTCATTCTCACTATTTTCAGTTTTCTCTGAAGACCATGTCTCTACACTCTACACTATATTACTTAACCCCATCTTTGTACAAGGTTACTGCAAATATTTGTAGACTTTATCGTGAACCATCTGTGTCTTTCCTTCTAGCTAAATATCCCTGATCCCTTTAATTCATCTTTATTAAGTATAATGGTTAATTTTATAAGGTCACATGGATAGGTCAAGCATTATAGTTGTTTGGTCAAGCATTATTCTAAAAGTTTGTGAAGGTATTTATAGACAGGAATAAACATTTAAATCAGTAGACTATGAGTAGAGCAGATTACCCTCTATCCTTCCATTAAGTGGATGGGCCTCATTCAATCAGTTGAAGGCCTTAAGAGGAAAGACAGGTCACCCAAAGAAAACACAATTTTACCTCAAGACTGTAACAAATAAATGCTGCCTGAGTTTTCAGCCTGCTCCCCCCTCCCTGCAGAATTTGGACTCAAGACTGCAAATCAACTTTCGCCAGAATTTCCAGCCTATGGGCCTTCCCTACAGATTTCTAACTTGATAGGCCCCACAATTGTATGAGCCAATTCCTTAAATCTCTCTCTGTCTCTCTCTGTCATATTTCTATATCTCTCTATCTCTATCTCTGCCTCTCTCTCTCTCTCTCTCTATCTATCTATCTCTATATATCTTCATCTCTTCATCTAGATACTTACCTATGTATCTCTTCCTCTGGCAAACCCTAACTAAAACATAAAGCAACAATATTTTTCTTTTTTTTCAACCTCCTTATTGTTTTCTGAATATGTTCTAGATTACTAATACCTCACCTATACACAAGGTATGATAAGTACAAGGTGGGGCAATATTATTCCCATCTTATCCTATCCCCATATAATTTAGGGCTTAAGAAAAAAGGCTTATATATAGAGAAAGAGTCACATTTAAGTCCCATGTTACTAGTTACTTAATTCAATCTCAGTTTCTTTAAATCTCTACATGAGGGTAATAATAACAGCAACTACATTATAGGGTTTCAGGAGGTGATAATAAAAAGATACCCCACTCCAAGGAAAGAACCAGTTTTTTGGCTTGAGCAAGAAGTGATCATCAGAATCAGGTTTAAACCCACCTGGATTGATCAATGACACCCTGCCACAGTAACCAGTAAGCCAACCAGTGGCGGCTCACATTTAAACAGTTTATTAGCAGTAGCCTCACTATACTTCTAAAGGGCAGCCTATCAACAACTGTCTTACTCAAATCACTATGTTTCCAGGGCTAAATACTAAACAACGCATCCCCAATACCTCTACATCTGAAAAAGCACCAGTCCCTGAACTCCACGCTGGCCTAAACCCTATGTCAGTGCAGCTCTTTGCTTGGCTCAGAGACGCTGCTGCTTATAAGCACAGCTCTCCCTCACTTAGCAACGCTTCCAGCTTCTTGTTCCAGGCATTTAGTGGCGGCCACATCTTTTGACAGAGAATAAAACAGATCATATAAGAAAAACATTTAGCATAATCCCTGGCCTAGAATAATCACTCAATACATGTTAGCTACTCTCTTCACATATAATCCTGTTGCTGTCCTCTACAGTTACTTTGGCTTTTCTGCCAGCAAAGGCTGTCAGCCTGGGAATGAGGGAAGACCCACACACAAAATGGGCATGTAGCCAACATCACATTGGGCCTAGAGGTGATAGACTAAGGAATGGCCAATCAGGGAGGACGATCAAGACAATAGCAGCTCACTGGGAAGGCCTGTGACCATGGCCACCTCTTGTCCAGCCATGCTCCTGCCTGCTTCCTGAGCTGCTGTCTGAGAGTAATCCTATTACACTGTCGAATCCCAGTGTCAGCTAAATCCCAGAGTTCTTTGGATGGGACACTTATCCCATTAAATTTCATCTTGCTAAATTTGGTTCAATGCACTAATATGATTAAAATCCAATATAAGAAAATGCCTTCAAACATATGTGGATGCAGGATATAACAAGGTTTTAGACACACAGACAAGGACATGTTTGCCCTTCTAGTGAAAGGCTCTGCTCTATTATTCTTTTGTGTATGGGATCCTGCTGACAAAGATGGGACCCAGGAAGATAGAATATTTATTTTGTATTTTAAATATACTTTTTTTAAAAACAGTTTTAGGTTTACAAAATAATTGAGAAAATAGTACAAGAATTCACCTGTGTTCTGCACCCAGGTTCCTGTTATTAACGTCTTAATAATGTGATGTGTGGTACGTTTGTTATAATTAATTGATACATTATTGTTAAAGTTCTTATTTTATTCTGACTGCCTCAGTTTTTACCTACTGTCCTTTTTCTTTTCCAGGATTCCACTCAGGATACCACAGTACATGTGGTTTTCAGGTAAGCCTCTTTAGGGTCCTCTACACTGTGAGCCTCCCAGGTTTTCCTTGTTTTGATGACTTTCACAGTTTTGAGGAGTACTCTTTTGTAGAATGGTCCTCAACTAGAATTCATCTGTTGTTTTACTCTTGCTTAGGTTGGGATTCTGGTTTTGAGGGGAGGAAAAGCACAGAGGCGAAGTGCCATTTTCATCACATGATATCAAGGGTACATACTATCAGTATGACTTACCACTGTTGATGTTGACCTTGATCACCTGGCTGAGGTAGTGTTTGTCAGATTTTCTACTACTATAACGTTACTCTTTTTTTTCCCTTTCTATACAGTACTCTGGAAGGAAGTCGCTATGCACAGCCCAACATAAGGAGTGAGTGCCAGAAGCCAATTCCAGCATGTCAGCAGGGCTGAATCATCTGGAAATGGCTAAGGGCATTTCCCCAAACCTGAAAAGGAAACGTAAAATGATTGCTTGCTGCCAGAAAGCTGAGGGCATCTTAATCTACGTGTTATTGCCTCCTACTGACCAAACACCTGAACAGCTGTAGGCAATTCTTCCAATTTGACAATGGATTCTGTATACTAAACCCTGGCCTTTGATTTATATCTACTTTGCCTTAGGAAAATTTGTGTTAATAAATAGCAAGGGGTCCTGAGACAAGGAGAACTTAGTTCCTTTACCTAAGTCTTCTCTGACTCCCCAAAATGCCTTTCAAAATTATGTTTTGTCTCTGGACTCTTTATTAATTTACACACAGCTCCTTCTCCAGATTCCTGAGCCCTTCTAGATGCTGGATCAAGGCCACCGACATTAAATGGGGAATTATGCTCCATCCCCTTGAAGGTGAGGTATTCCACATCAATTATTTGGAATTATTCTATACAGAATATTTTTCTATTTTCCCTCATTTGTTTAATCATGTATTTATATCAGGATGGACTCATGGATTTTTTTAATATCTTGGTTTATAATCCAATACTATTTTTTTCTTAACTTGTTCCAGCTTTGGCCATTGGGGGCTCTTTTATGTAACTTCTGTGTCCTTTTGACATGACCTCTGTCATTATGGGCGTTTGTTTGTTTGTTTGCTTAGCACTCCCTTCCTTACCAGCTACAAGATGCTCTGGACTCATCCTGTTCACCTGGAAGTAGGGGAGAGCTGTTTCACTGAAGCCAGGCAAGGCACTGACACACAGGAGCAGGCTCGGTGATGTCTAGCTTACCAACTCCCACACCGAAGGCTCTCCTCTGCTTCCAGACTGAATCAGGGCTCTCTCCTCCATTTCAACACAAGGTCTCAAGTCTCTCAGCCTCAGCAGAGGATGGTGTAAACCATCTGGCAGGGGGTGCCCAGCGGGTAGCCAGTGGAAGACAGCAGGATGATAGGAGTGAATTTCTTGATGAAACATTTATTGGAAGCCAATTTTCCAAGCAGCCATTTCTCTGACTTTAAACAAACAAACAAACAAAAAACCCTAAAACAACTTATAAAGTTTATAGCAATTACTATTGGATGGGATGGGGTTTTTTTTTTTAAGTTTTGAGGACTTCTGCAAAATTTTGGGTTTCTAACAGCATTTGAAGAATATTTGTTTCTGCTTCAAATGTCTACTGCTGTGTTAGAGGGAGTTAGGCAGAAAGGAGATTATTTGCTCGGGGAAGGACAGGGAGCAGAGGTGGAGAAAATTAGGACATTAAATTACATTCCTTACTAATATTTCTTAGTTATAAGAATATACATAATGTCCTGGCTGGTGTGGCTAAGAGGTTAGGGGATTGGCCTGCACACTGAAAGGTCTCAGGTTTGATTCCCAGTCAAGGGCATGTACTTGGGTTGCAGGTTTGATCCCTGACCCCTGTCGGGACTTGTGCAGGAGACAACCAATCAATCAATGTGTCAATGTGTCTCTCTCACAATGATATTTCTCTCTCTTTCTCTCCCCCATCTCTCTTTTTCTCCCCTCCCACCCACACGTCCACTCTCTCTAAAAATCAATGGAAAAAATGTCCTCGGGCCTGGCTGGTGTGGCTCATTAGATGAGCATTGACCTATGAACCAGGAGGTCATGGTTCAATTGCAGGTCAGGAACATGCCTGGGTTGTGGGCTCAATCCCCAGTGTGGGGCATGCAGGAGGCAGCCAATTAATGATTCTCTCTCATTACTGATGTTTCTCTCTCTCTCCATCTTCCTCTCTGAAATTGATGAAAAATATTTTTTTTAAAAAATGTCCTCGGGTGAGGATTAACAACAATGAAAAAATAATATACATAACATTTCCCTCTTTATTGAGAACACTAGAGGTCTGGTGCATGGGTGTCCCTCAGCCTGGCCTGCATCCTTTCGCAATCCGGGACCTCTACAGGGATGTCGGGCCTAAACTGACAGTCAGACATCCCTCTTGCAATCTGGGACACTGCATGCACCAGTTACCATACTTTTCATACAGGTGAAAGGCATCTTGCTGTTGTATGGGTAGCTACATTTTTTTGCCCTGATTATAAAAAGTAGTACATAACATGATCCTTCTGAAGCAGTAGTGCCATTTTCCTCATCTTATGGGTGGGAAAACTGAAGCAGAGAGAAGTTAAGTAATTGGCTTTGTCACACAATTATGTGGCCTGTGGAACAACTGGTCGCTATAACATGCACCCTCTGGTGGGGGGCAGATGCTCAACCCAGGAGCTGTCCCCAGTCGGTCAGTGCACATCATAGCAACTGGTCATTCCACTGGTCATTCTGCTGTTCAGTCAATTTGTCACAAAAAATGTAAACTCCATGGAACAAGGACCAGGCATGGTGCCCATCACTTTATCGTAGGACCTAGAACAGCGTCCTGCACATTGTAAGTGTTCAAATATTTGCTCGAATAAATGATCATACATATGTTCATTATGAATATGGACATATATATAAAGCCTATCTTTAAAAATTGACTCTTTAGCCCAGCCGATGGGGCTCAGTGGTTGAGCATCAACCTATGAACCAGGAGGTCACAGTTCGATTCCAGGTCAGGGCACATGCCTGGGTTGTGGGTTCAATCCCCAGTGTGGGGTGTGCAGGAGGCAGCCAATCAATGATTCTCTCTCATCATTGATGTTTCTCTCTCTCTATTCTCTATCCCTCTCCCTTCAAGATACACACACACATACACACACACACACACACACACACACACACATTAGAAAAGAGAACATTTGTCATCCATAGGCAGAAACCTCCATAGGCAGCCAGTGGCATTTTTACTCAGTAATGTCTTTCTGGCACATGAGTCAGGACAGCCACAGGTGGCTAAGGTCTGAAAGTAGCTTCTTAAATCTCTTCTCTCCATGCCCCAGCCCCAGAAGAACTCATCTTTAAAAAGATTTATCAAACTGTAAAATGCAATGTTATGTGGGTAGCTTAGCTATGAGAGGATCAGAAGACCAAGCTCTAATGGACTAATTAATGGACAATCCATTACTGATATATGATATGAAGAACTCTCTTTTGCTTTAACCAAGTGGCATAAAAATATGAATAAATAGAGTGACTATTAGCTGAACAGGTTAGTGTTAGAGAATCTGGTTGACTGTTCAGCGTGGTTTGTAAGTATAAATATTAAAGGGTGATTTGGGGCTGTTAAAAATCTTTATTGCCGTAACCGGTTTGGCTCAGTGGATAGAGAGTTGGCCTGTGGACTGAAAGGTCCCAGGTTTGATTCCGGTCAAGGGCATGTACGTTGGTTGCAGGCACATCCCCAGTAGGAGGTGTGCAGGAGGCAGCTGATCGATGTGATGTTTCTCTCTCATCGATGTTTCTAACTCTCTCTCTCTCTCTCCCTTCCTCTCTGTAAAAAATCAATAAAATATATATATTTTTAAAAATCTTTATTAAGTTTATGATGTTTATACTTTAAAGGATGATAAAATATATTCTCTCTTGTTAAGTAGACTATACAGTTAAAATAAATACTATTTCCTTGAGAAAGTTCAACAACCAAATTGTTTTATGTAAAGACATTTTTAGTCTTAGTTCATCAAATGCCATTCACCATATTTTGAACAAGAATGAAATTGAGTTATAATATTTTTACAAGTAAAAGTGCCAGGTAAAATATAGGACATCCAATTAAATTTGAATTTCAGATAAATAATGAATAGTTTTTGTATGACCATGCAATATTTGGGATCTACTTACACTCGAAAATTATTCATCTTAATTCTAATTTAACAGGACATCCTATTTTTTTGCTAACTCTGGCAACTGTATCACCAAGGCAGGTGTCACCTCACACCTGTTAGAATGGTTATTATAAAAATGTAATATACAGAACAGACTGTGGAATCTTAGAGGGAAGGCAGGGGAGGGTGGGTGGGTGGGAAGGGATCAACCAAAGAACTTGTATGCATATATGCATAACCCATGGACACAGACAATAGGGTGGTGAAGGCCTGGGTTTGGGGGGGGGCAGGCTAGAAGGGGCCAATGGGGGAGGAAAGGAGGACATATGTAACTCTTTCAACAATAAAGATTCAATTAAAAATAAAAACAATATAACGTCCCTGGCTGGTGTGCTCAGTGGTTGAATGTCAGCCTAAGCACCAAAGGGTCACAGCAGGTTCAATCCTGCCTCAGTCAGGGAGCCTTCAGGAGGCTACCAATTGATGTCTCTCACTCTCTGTCTCTCTTTCTTTCTCTCTCTCTCCCTCTCCCCCCTTTCTTCCACTCTCTCTAAAAATCAACGGAAAAAATATCCTTGGGTTATCGAATTAACAACAACAACAAAAAAGCAGTATAACAAATGTGGGTGAGGACGTGGAGAAAAGAGAACACTTGCGCATTGGTGGGAATGAAAATTGGTAAAACCACTATGGAAACAGTAGGCAGGTTCTTCAAAAAATTTAAAATATAAGTACTACATGATACAGCAATTCTACTTCTGGCTATTTATTTAAAGAAAATGAAAACACTAATTTGAAAGTATATATGCACCCCATGTTCATTATAGCATTATTTACAATAGCCAAGATATGGAAATAACTTAAGCATTCACCAACAGATGAATAGATAAAGAAAATGTGGCCTATCTATCTATGCCACATTATACACACACACACACACACATACACACACATATACATACACACATATATACACATATATACATACACACATATATACACATAAAGTATATGTAACTATTTATATCATATAATAGAATATTATTCAGCTATATAAAAGAATGAAATTTTGCTACATGTGACAATATGGATGAGCCTTGGAGACATTATGCTAAGTGAATTCAGACAGGAAAAGACAAATACTATATGATTTCACCTATATGTGCAATTTAAAAAATAAAACTAACAATAGAATTGAGCTCATATACTAGTACACAGACAACAGATTGGTAGTTGTCAGAGGTAGGGGGTGGTAGCGGGCAAAATGGATGAAGGGGGTGTAAACCAAAATTAAATTTAGATTGTAATAAAGAATACTTGAGTGAAAGGAGCTGTAGCTCCAGAGACACAGAGTCAGGTAACAACCTAAACTGTGCTCCAGTGAGAAAAAAACAAAGGCAGGGTTTATAAAAGCAGAACCCGGAAAATGTAATTCTTTCATGCAAATAAAGTATTGTAGGCTAGGTTAACAGGGATTGGTTAATTCCAATATGTAAACGAGGGGGGTGAAACAACACTGTTAAAGAGGGTAATATGTTCTCATCTATTATAACAACTGTTTCTCAGGTCATAATATGAACAATATTTTTTCTATTTGTTTTGAAATAACTTAAGCATCAGCTACATTACTCTAAAGCTTCTTTATTACAGTTAATTGAACATTATCAATTACATTTATGAGAAGTAACAAAGAAATGGTAAGCTGTTTTTGACTAAAATATCTCAATTCTAATTTTAAAACCTAATCAGAAAGACTATAATTAGTATAATAATAATTAGTATATTAGATAAATAGTATAATAATCCATTAAGTACACATCATCATTAGGCTATCTCTGTTATGAAGACATTTGTCAATGCATATAAAAGCTATTCAGCTGACAAAGGAAAACAAATTATCTTAAAAATAACTGCATTTTATCATTGCAATAGTGTAAATATTTTAAAATAGTGTAAATATTTTAAAAGCTGTAGACAAAAAATTTGGAGGTAAAGTGATCAAAATTACTACCTGAAACTATTTTAACAGGTTTTAAATGCTAAATAAAAATCCTGAGAAATGACTCCAGAGATAAGATTGTACAGATTTCCTCCTGAAGCTGTTTGACAACCTCAAAGTGCCAAGTAAAGATGCTCTAATTTGGTCTCATGGGAAAAGGCTTAGAATGAGAACCAGGTTTAACTTGTATTCCATGTTCGTGGTCTCCAGTTTTCTCATTTGTTCATTTAACAAAGACACATTCCAGACATTATTCTGTGTAGTATAGTGGGTTTGGGTTTAAAAATGTTGTGCTACATACATTTCCCAACTCAACATGAGAGCGGCCATTTCATGTTCCATTGCCGGCATGGACACCAATACTATGTTGTGACCAGGTTTGCTGTTTAAAAGTCCTCACTGTCATAGCTCAAGAACGGACTCACTCTGTCTGAATAACTGATTCTAGACCCCAGGCCGGATGCACACACATCCCAGGTCTCTGCTTGGTCTGTCCTGGAAGGAGCTGACTCCTGAGGAAAAGCCACAGTGGGTCTGATGGCCCTGCAGTCTCCTGGAATTTTCAAGGGAAGTGACATTGATGGAGAGGCTGCCCCGGTGACGGTAGCTGGAAGGTCCAAGGCTTCTGGATAGATGGGCATCGGGGTGTTTTCAGAAGTATAGTTACAGTCCAAAAGGCTCCTAGCTTCCCGCACGTTGTCACAGTATTTCAGAGCTGGCGGCTGGTAAGCCTGGTAGGACACTTTGGTGGTGGTAGTGATCACCGTCTGTAGGGCTGGAGCACCTGGTGGCGGGGTGGTGAGGTACCTACCGGGAAGCTCTACGTTATAAGAGGGGCGAGTGGCCATGGCCTGGAACTGTCCAGGGTCAGTCCTCTCCCCAAGGCCAGGTTTTCCAAGAGCTGGTTTCCAGCCATGTTGTTTACTGGTGAAATCACAGCTGCTCTGGAAGCTGCTGTATGACTTGACGTTATACTGTAGTGCATTCAGGTGCATCCAGTCTGTGTCATTAATGTTGCTGCTGGAATCTTTATACAGGGTGGAATATGCACTCGAATTTATATAACCAGGACCTGCCAATTCATAGCTGCAAGGAGACCTAGGAAAATAGATTCTTGGGTTTGGATATTTCTGAAAGGGTGGCATTATGTCTCCTTGAAAGGTGGCTAGGTCACAGGTAGCCTTATAAGCATCAGAGTTTTGGAAGGAAAAGCAAGACTGCCCTAGAATAGGAAAGCCAGCGTCAGCAGTTATATCAAATTCTTCTGGATTTTCCAGGGTAGGTATGTTGTTGAAGTGTCCACTGTTGTCTTGATTCTCTCCTGCCTAAAAAGATATACATTTTTATTTGTAAATAAAATGCAACTCTCACCTGTAATAGTAGCCAATCAACCAAACAAAAATCAACTTCCACCCAGCCCGTGTGCTCAGTGGTGGAGCATCGACCTATGAACCAGGAGGTCATGGTTTGATTCCCAATCAGGGCACATGCCTGGGTTGCGGGCTCAGTCCCCAGTAAGGTGCATGCAGGAGGCAGCCAATCAATGATTCTCTTTCATCATTGATGTTTCTAGCGCTTTCCTTCTCCCTTGCTCTCTAAAAGCAATAAAAAAATATACATATTTAAAAAAACTTCCAATTGGTGGGTTCTGTGTTGTGAGCACTACACAGCTCAGGACATGAATTGGGCTTCTGGTCTAGGGGTTGCATAGCTGGAGCTTGCTTGGGTGTGAATACCACATGGCTGCATGCGGGTCCACAGTAGCCAGGCAAGAGTGGGTCTGGGTGGCAGATGGTCCTGTTCTCCCCTATACTATGTTTCTAAGAGTGGAGATTCTAGAGCCTGACACAGATCAGGGTTCAAATCCTGACCCTGTTCCTCATTAATTGAACAAGTTAGTTAATCTCGGTGAGTCTCAGATTCCCAATTTTAAAAATGGGGCTCAATAATAGTAGCCTCCTCTTCAGGCTTTTGTGAATGTCTCATGTGTGAAACTTTAGACCTTATGTGCCTAGCACATAGAAAGAGCTCAAACAATGCCTGTTTCTCTTATCCTCAGACTAACAGTCTGCCCGCTTGGCATGCTTTGGTTGAAAAGCCAAACTGGATCTAGTTGGCCAAACAAATGCTATCTGTTCTATGTAAATAATGTAAAGGGCTCTCTCAAGGATACATGTGAACTCACTGTTGGTATGTACACATATCTTTCTTTAGTACCATCGTATAACTGCCCTTGTATCAGCAAGTCAGCATACTCACTGTATTATTGACTATGTAGATAGTTGACTTTTTTTTTTAAAGAGAAGAGATGAAATTGGAAACACTATCCAAAATGTTAATTCAATGATATTTTGTTGGAGATACACAATTTTCACAGATAATCAAACCTTTTAAATTAATGTCTGACCTTAACATTTTACATAATTACCAGTATACGTTGTGATGAAAATAAACACAGACCACAATGTAACGTCAGCTCCCCATTACCTCCAGTTCTCGAATTCTCTTTTCCCGGGGTTGATAAAAACAGGCCATTTGTCTCTTGATGGCACTTCTTCTAGCTTCTGTCTCTGATTTACTCTCTGGTCTTGGGTGATCATGAACCCCCTTGGCCTGCATTAATAGGGAAGGGAACTGGCAATGTTAGTAAAAATTATGTCTTTCCCAAGATCCCAAGTTGATGTCTGTTTTTTCCAACTGACAGGAAAAAAAATTCTTGAGCTAATAAAACAGCATCCATAATAGACATCTGCCAGCTGGCGTGGCTCAGTGGTTGAGCGTCAACCTATGAACCAGGAGGTCAGGGCACATCTCTGGGTTGTGGGCTCAGTCCCCAGTAGGAGGCATGCAGGAGGCAACCAGTCAATGATTCTCTCCCATCATTGATGTTTCTATCTCTTTCTCCCTCTCCCTCTCCCTTCCTTTCTGAAATCAATAAAAATGTATTTAAAAAAATAAGAATAGACATTTTAAAAGATTAACAATAGTCCTTTCACCATATTAAGTCAACTCTAACTGCAACATGCTCACTACCTCTTGCCCTTGCAGAGCACACAGTAGGAAGGAGCACACTAATTACTCAAGGAGCCTGAAAGGCCCTGGGAGACCCAGCACCTACTTCTGGCCACGGAGCTGCATTTGGTTTGGTCCAGAGTTCCTAAGGCACATGGCAGGTGGTTTGGTCTCTACTATACAATGAAAATATGCATCAGAAACGGTGGTGTCCCCCCAACCACCTGGAAAAATATGGCGTTGCCATCCAGCCTCCAGAAGTTGGTTACTGGGTATCCGCTGTGCCCTCGACAGGGAACCAATTCCAAAGCGGAATGACAGTTGGGGCATGCTTTCTCTGCAAAGCCAGAGGGGAGAATATTAATAACAGCTCGACTCCAGACCCTTTCAAAAGAACAAAAGGGAAATTACTGGATGGAAGGAACTCAGGACTGCAAGGCCGCCCCCACCCCAGGCCTTGGGGCCTCACTCTGCTGCTTCAGCCGCGCCTTGTCACAGATGGCAGGCCTCAGCTGCAGGCGGGAGCCATCGGGCAGGGCGCAGGCCTGCGCACACACCACCACGCCCAGGCAGGACTTCTTGAGGATGTGGCCGTTGTGGTTGTTGGTGTTGCGCATGGCCCAGCCGCTCAGGTGGCGCTGCGCCTTCTTCTCGTCGCTGCGGTAGATGAAGCGCACGAAGCCATCAGGCCACTCGCAGAAGTGGTCGAAGTGGGCTGGCTCCTGGACAGGTGCGCAAAAGGAAGGGCGGTCAAGTCTACCAAGACCAAACCCAACACATTGCACTTTTAATTTTCTCCAAGCATATCAGAATAAAAATTGGTCCCTTTTAGATCCGGAAATGTTGTAAAACTCGGAAACGATGTCATCACAAATGCTACTCATTTTGTCTATAATAGCTTACTGACAATTGGCTATTTGATGTTAATATTGTGCTTATCTTCTCAATGCTGTACATGTATCAATTCATCTACACTTCATAACACACAGGCAATAGACAACATTATTCTCCCAGTGTTACCTAATAATAAGTGGGGGCCAGAGAGGTTAACCGACTTGCCCAAAGTCACCCAGCTAGTAAGACCTGGCTGTAGGTCTAGGATTTGAGCCCTAGCAGTGTGACTCCAGAGCCTTTTCTCCTTATCACCATGTTATACCACTTCTTGTATATTTAAATGTTGGAAACATTTCCAGACTAAGTATTAAAGAACCAGGGCAAAAAGTGATTGGGATGCTCTCTCACTGGCCTGCAATTGAGACTGTAAATAGCTTTACTTCAATTCAGCACTTTTTCTTCAAAACTCCTGGCTCTATTCCAAACCTGTCAGTCACATTAGCAGTGACACTCAGAGCAACATCAGAGAGGCAGGAACAACTTCCGACGTTCCTCCCAGTTTAGCTCTCCAAGTTTTCAAAGATGTTGTGATGAAGGGCCTGACATCAAGGTAAACCCGGCACTGGGAAGAAGCCTGCTAAGAACTGGGTCTCTCCCCAGGGCAACCGGGAATGTCATTCTCAACAAAGAGCCACATGGCTGCAATCATGTTATATCACGTTCTGCATTATTAAGCCACAATGTCTTTTTTATATATCATTTAATATAAAATTACCCTTCAATGAGCACTTACTGACCCCTGCCCTAAAGGCACCTGGTACAGACAGAGGTCAGTAGACAAGGGACTGTGGGCCAAGTCCAGCCTGCCACAGGTTTTAGCACATGCTAAGGATGGTTTTAAATATTTTTTAATGGTTGGGGGAAATTTTTAAAAAATTATATTATTTGATACATGAAAATCAAATTTCAGGATCCATAAGTAAAGTTGTATTGGGTATGTCCATGTCCATGAGTCTATGTATTGTCTATGGCTGTTTTCACACTACGATGCAGAATTGAGTATTTAGGATAGAGACAGTATGGCCCACAAAGCCACATTAATGCAGTATCTATAATCCTCACAGCAATGTTGCATGAGGTGCACGGTTACTCTTATGTATTGGATAAGGATGTGGAAGTGAGAGAGAGAGAACCTTCTACAGTGGCATAGCTGGGATTTAAACAGAAGACTGAGTTGCCAGACCTCACTGGCTTTACTGGTAATGACAGAGGCTCAGAAGAGTATTACCACAGTAATAAGACATTTGCAACATCTCTCCCTCCTACCACCCCAGAGAATTAGATCCAATATTTGCAGAGCAAAAGTATTCTCAATTGGACAATTCAGACTTGCACACATTGTTAGTTTTGTACATTCTAACAGTAATAAGTAAATAGGCAATTTTGTTTCCAAAGCCACAGAGATATTGTTGAAATCATCATTATTACTAAAAGGCATTATCTTTTCTAGAAATATTATAATTGAAATAAATTAATAGATTGACTTAAGGTCAGTGACAAATGAAATATATAATGATGTGCTATCAACTCTAAGTTCATACTAAATGCTAATATCTTGTTAAAGTGAACATTTCAATTTAAGGACCTTAATAACAAATTGAAAGTTTTCCAGAACAGGCTATTTTTTTAGTGCTGCCCTGTATACAGACTAGCCTCCCATGTCTCACACCAGCTACTAAAGTAGTGGCACTGAAAATGAAGACACAGAGAAGGTATTTTTAAGTCAAAACAAGAAAGGAGGACTCCAGGATTGGGTTTCATTTGCTCTAATGTGTTGGCACGTGCAAATGCATGCACTCAGACACAGACAAACATGCACACGCTGAACACCACAGCCGACCTGGCCGAGAGCTTAAGATTGTTATCTATTTTGCCCTATGATGACAGGTGAGCAAACCTGAGACTAACACAAATTCAATAACTACCTCAAGGTCATATAGTCAGTTTAGCTCTTGCTCCTTCAATTAGCCAAAACAGGGCTAGAAGCCTACATTTCCCAGTTCTCTTTATATAGCCCAGTGCACCTGTCCCCTTGGAGATGTCACACACACTCCCTTGCTTAAGAGCCAGTCTCCAAAGGAAAAATTACCCACATTTATGGAAGTCTAGAAAATGCTTGTGAGGGGAGCCATATTTTCATGATTTGGCTGTAGCTCTAAAATGCAAGATTAGCTTTTTTCCTATGAAAATTTATGTGGATTGAAGTCAGTGAGAATGAGATGCCCTTACTGTCCTGTGGTCTACTCTCACAAAAATGATACAGTGTGACAGTAAAGTAGGCAGACTTTAAAACAAATGACAAGAACAAACTTTCTACAAAAAACACATCCAAAAATTGCTGATCTCTTTGAGAGGCTACGCAACTTTGCTAGTGAATTGCTATCCATCTGAACAACTATATGGCACATGTTAGACGCTTAGTAAAAACCAAGCCTCTCATTCCCATGCCACAACAGTGTGGGAATCCACTTTTGCAAATGCTTGGGAGGCTACTCCCACTCTCCCTCCACCTACACCTGGGACTTTAAAGTCACTCCTCAGCTTTTGCCCCAAACCAGTATGACAAAGCATAAATTCCCTGGACTTGGCTCCAAACCACTTTGTTTCATTAAAACAAAAAAACCCCACACGAATCCACCCTAAAAGGACATAGATATTCTTGTCATTAAAGTAAACCCCGAAGTTATGTCCAAACTCTGGATTCCAGGGGCCCTGTGGGCACCCAGGGCCTGGTTAGCATGACTGGAGTTTCCTAGGAGCCATGCTTCATCCAGACAGCACCCCCGGGAATCTGAATAAATTGCCTAAGGCATGCTATTTGTTCACCATTCCCCTCACAGGGATTGCAGTCCTGTCTCACATGTTTGGTGCATGTGAAGCAATGCTATGAGATTCTCCCCTACCTTTCTCATGGATTTCAAAGAATGGAAAAGGAGAGAATCACTTGATCTCTACCTTGGTTAAAAGAAAGTGAGGAACAAGGCATCCCACCCCCACTCCCAAGAGGACTGGAAAGGTAGAGCCTGATGGACACTTTCAATGTTCTTGGACAGGCCATAAGAAAGAGCTAGGCAAAGATACATCTAGAAACCCAACTCTGCCCTTTGTTGAGTCCATCTACATTTGAGGACTCTCATGTGTTTGTTGGCATGTGTGTTTGTGTATGCTCTGTCCACAGTCTCTGCAAGGACTTGTGGCGAGCTGGCAGGGCCAAGGCATACTCAGTCCCATTTTGGGCGCCTTATGTGCCCAGCCAGCTCAGCCAGGTTCGGTGAACCTGAGAGGGGGCGGTGAAGGATTGAGAAAAGACAGACAAGAGAAGGAAAGCTGGGTCTGGGTGGGACGCTGTCCTCTCTGATGGAGAGCTAGCGACAGCGCCCGAGAGCCAAATCTTTATTTTATAGCCAGATTCCACGAGGTAAAGTAAGGACGTGGTCAAGATGTTTACACTGTTCTGAGCTATTCAGTTACATGCACCTGAACTCTATCAAGCCCACATCATTCAGACCATAGGTTCAAGCTTACAACTACAGCTGTTGGCTATAATTGTGCTGGGAAGGCTCTGCCCTCCAACCTGGGACTTGCACGTGGCAGTGAGAGGACTGTGCCATCTCAGTCCAGTGGTTCTCAACCTTGGCTGCACATTAGAATCACCTGAGAATCTTTTGAAAATCCTGATTTCTGGGCCTCAGCCTCCCGAAATTCTGTTTCTTTGTTATGGGGTAGGGCCACAACATTAGTAACAAAGAAACAATTTCCAGAGGATGAGGCCCAGAAATCAGGATTTTCAAAAGATTCCCAGGTGATTCTAATGTGCAGCCAAGGTTGAGAACCAGTGCATTAGTCCGAGGCTTGAACCTGTTGAAACACTGTAAGCCGCTCTCCACAAGGACTTGAATGCCACCCTCCTTTTTTGGACAGACAGCACTACCCGTGTCACATACCTGAGGCATCTGCGGGTCGTTGATGTCCCAACTGAGCTTCATCCCATAGGAGCGCACACAGTCCGCCTTCTGCCCCGCTTCCCTTGGCATCTGCCCACTTTGCCCGCCAAGTCCCGCAAGGATCCTGAAAGATAGAAGCGGAAAACAAATCTAGAGGCGCGCCAGGTGAATTTTCCCCATTTAAAAAAGAAAAGAAAAGTGGAGATTGGGAGAGAGGGAGTGGGAAGGAGAGGGAGAGGGAGAAAGAAGAAGAAAGGAGGGGAGAGAGAGAGAGAGAGAGAGAGAGAGAGCGAGAGAGAGCGGAGAGAGAGAGAGAGAGAGAGAGAGAGAGAGTGATTGGAAGTCCACGGGGGTTAAGGACCCGGGTGGAGCCCAGATCTGGGCCTCGGTGCTGAAGGCGCCAGGCAGCTCCGCCTTTACTCTCTTTCTCCAACTCTCAGGTCCCGCACCAGCAGGGCAGGTCACCCCTCCCGGACAGAAGAGGAACAGGACGGGGAGGTTGACCTGAGCCCTTAGATAACAGGAAACTGAAGCCAAGATGCTAAGGGGCGAGGCTGGAGGTGTGGAGGTTGGAATGCCTCATTTATATTGATGATTTTTTTTGTGTGTGTGTGTCTTTCTTTCTTTCTAACCCCGCCCGGCCTCTGGGGTTTCCGGAAGCTTTGGAGACAGTGGCTGTCGAGCCGCTACTCAATTCTCCTGCCGCTCGGGAACCATAGGTCGCTGCGCGCCGCAGGCTGAGTAACTGTGCCGGTGCCGCAGGATCCGTCGGCCTTCTCTGGGTCTTTTTCCCGGGCTTTTGCTGTAGCTGCTGTTATACGTGTCCTGGACTGTGGACTGTGTGCTCTTTTGTGTGAGTGTGTGAGGGGGGAGCGGGAGGGGGCGCCGAAGCAGATGTCCAGGGGAGTGCCAAAGGTCCCTGTGTGTTCGTGAGCCTGGGTGCACCCACCCCGGGGCTGCGGGGGACCCTGCCCAGTGGGAGGAGAGTCCTGGAAAGTGAACCTGGAGAAAGTGGGGAAGACCAGCTAGGGGCAGGTGGAGAGAGAGGGGGGAGCTCTGCGCCCCTCAGGTGCCGGAGCTCTTGCAGAACCCGCAGCTCTCTCTGTCTGAGCCAGTTTCCCTTTCTGCTTACAGGAGGGATTGGGGCTCGGGTGAGTTCTCAGTCGCCATCCACCTGACATAACCCTTTTAAACAATCATCTTTATTACCTTGTATGCATATATTCATAGCCCATGGACACAGACAATGGGATGCTGATGGCCTGGGGGGGGGGCGGGCTGGAGGGAGTTAATAATAGTTCCCATGTTCCCAGTCATCACCCACCCACGGGGATTTTCACTTAATACTGTGGCAAAAGTAATTATGAACCGATTATTAATAATTGATAACATCACAGCTTTTACATAGTACCTTTTGCTCTGGATTCAGAGACATGGAAGCAGGGAACAGAATGCAGAAACTCAGAGGGAAGGTGTGTGGGTGGGAGATAATCAACCAAAGACCTTGTATGCATATGGACACAGACAACAGGGTGCTGAAGGCCTGGGGCAGTGTGGGGGTGGGGCAGGAGGGAGGCTGGAGGGGGTTAATGGTGGAGAAAAGGGTGGCATATGTAATACTTTCAACAATAAAGAATCACTTAAAAGTCATCTTTATTGATATTGTTGTGGAAATACCACGGCAAAATGTATTTACCCCCAGTCCATCTGGGGAGGCTTTTCTGGAGACTCCAACGCTGTGGGCTCCCCGAGGAACCTGGTAGCACCCAAGAAGAGAAAAGGATTGAAATGACTTAAGTCGCTCATTACCCATGCTGGGCGGAGAGAGAAGATGGGTTTCTGGAATTTATTTTGTTTTGCCGGAGGGTTGCCAGCCCTAGGTCAGAGAAGAGCCACCCTGAAGGGGGGTCACTGTTAGAGGAGGATGTTCCGAACCTACATCCCTCTAGAGCAGTGGTTCTCAACCTTCCTAATGCCGTGACCCTTTAATACAGTTCCTCATGTTGTGGTGACCCGAAACCATAAAATTATTGTTGCTACTTCATAACTGTAATTTTGCTACTGTTATGAATCTTAATGTAAATATATGATATGCAGGATGTATTTTCATTGTTACAAATTGAACATAATTAAAGCATAGTGATTAATCACAAAAACAATCTGTAATTATATATGTGTTTTCCGATGGTGTTAGGCGACCCCTGTGAAAGGGTCGTTCGACCCCCAAAGGGGTTGCGACTCACAGGTTGAGAACCGCTGCTCTAGAGTCTACATCAGGGAGCTGGCACGCCCTAGACCTTGGTCTCTCCTAGCGCATGCTGGTCGGACAGACTAATGCCAGGTGGGACCCGGCTGGTAGGGTGCCCAGGCCAGCACCTCTTGCAGGATTTGTCTTTTCCTTTCATGAACCTTAAACCCATTACCTGAACAACCATCTACACTCCCGATCCTCTCACCTCTCCAGTCAAGGGCATAGCCAGGCGTGTTAGCAAAGTCAATCCCATTGGCAGTTGATCATCGGAGAACTCCCGTGACTGGAAATGCCATCTTTGGGCAGTTCTATGACTTACCTTTCTCTAGATTCCAGCTCGGATACTCCTACCAATCAGAGGCGAAATATCCACGTGGGAGAAAGTGACTTGTTCATCTCCCCAGCCTCCCTTGCCCCTAAGTTGTCTCCTGAAAGGTCAAGTCGGTCTGGGTTTGCGATTAAAATCACTCTCAGATAATCATCAGGAAGGTCCTGGAGGAAATGTAGAGAGGGTCCACTCTTCACCCCTGGTTTTATCCTCAGCTTTCATCATATTAACTGACCGCCGAAAGTCATTGCAATCCTGTCATCCAGTTGCTTTTTACGTTGCTTTGTCTTTCAGAGGTTAAAACAATGGACACTTAATTTTTTTACAAATCACTATTTTGTTAATTTGATAGTTTAACCTAATGTATACTTTAAAATGTTTTTAATATAACTTCAAAAACATTTACAGTCACCTCTGAGAATGCACAGGAATTAATTTCTGGTCTTCCTGTAAACATTGTTAGAATATTTATTGTCTCTCTGATCTTGGGATGTTCCTAGAGAGCCCATATCTTTCAAAAAACATAAATACAAGTTTTAATGTTAAAGCAAATCAATTACTCATGTACTTATTTTCTAAATGGATTCTGGTATCCACATAAATGTCAGAGTCTCCGCCATATTCCATTTACAGAATTCCATTTACAGAATTAAAATACACATATTCCAACTCACCCTAAAAATGTGTCTGGGTAAAATATGTTAGTCAAACGAATCAAAGTGATGATATAACAAAATGAAAATAAACAAGTCCATGTGTTCTCTATTTTATTATCTTTCATTTCTCCTGAAAGACTGAATGCATTAACAACCATATGGCTTGGAAAGGCGTATTTTTCCTGAAAAGTCTGAAGATAATGGATTATGAAGTTTTAAAGTCTAATATTAACAATTTTATTATATTATGTTATATTGTTATTATATTACTATATTGTTTTATTTCCTAAAGTAAAATATATTTAAACTGCATTTTGATTATTGTTTATTCTTCTTCAATTCTTTCTTGAAGTTAGTGTTTGCCCTGATTCAGAACACTTTATTTTCAAAGCTGGCTCTTCCTTAATTACTATTTTGATATTTTAAAAGCCCATTAATTCAAAAGCAAGGAAGAAGGCTTTGAATTTGCTAGGTTGAGATTAAAATTAATAAATTAACGTAAGTATATTTACATCATCTTCCCCCGGAAAGGGATATAATGAGCTTTGAAATAAGTATCATTTCAAATGAACTGGAGGTGGGAGGCACAGTCCTGGGCTGACAGCTCAGATTCCGGTTATAGTATGTTTTGCTTGGATATAAACAAATATCTTCCACAAATGTCATAACACGAAATACCCTTAACATCTAGTTATAATTCAAGTTGATTTACATCTAAAGAATGTTTGGAATTGAGGGTTGTTTTTGTTTTTTTAAGGAAAACACCAGTCCAATTTATTTTTGCCACCGTGTTCACATACCAGGCCACCTACCGGCCTAAACCTGGCCATCAGTACACATACTTATCCGGCTAAAGGAAGTCGGCAGAAAACAAACTGGATGAAAATATTTGCTTGCTTTTTTGGTTTTGTTTTATTTTGACTGAATACACCGAGGTATTTTTTTAAAAAATAACCTTTTTTTGTGATACCAGAAATATACTCAAATTTGGCTCCTATGGTGAAAGTTCAGCCTTAATTCATATCAATATTAATGGACCCCAAACAGCTGAAAAGCTGTTAAAAATGGAGAGGAAACTGCTCGCTGAGGCAAAGGGGCACCTATCGGTGTAGAATTTTGCAAATATAGAATGTTTAAATGACGTTGTTCACATTCTTTGAGTAACACTTAAAGCGTGTGTGCGCGCGCGGGCGTGCGCCCAGGCGGCCTGGCCAGGAGTGCTAGTTCCTCGCAAGCATCCCTCGCATCGCTAACACTGGATTCCAGGGCGCTTCAGGGGCGGGTTCAGCAATTAGCCTTCCTGGCCAAGACTGGAATCCCAGAGCCGTGGTCTATCCGGGCTCTCCCCGCAGCCTCCCAGCGCGCGGGTCTCAGGAGGCAGAATCGCGTGAACTTGAGCGCGGCGCGGGCCGGGAGCCTCGGGATGCAGGCGGTGAGTGACACCGGGGAACCCCGGCGCCTTTTAGCCCCGGCCTCCTCCCCGCGGTTCAAGAGGGGCGCCAGGGCGCGCGGTGCGGGCGCAGAGCCTCCCGTGCACGCCCGTTCACTGGCTCCGGCCACCGCGCCCCAGCCGCCGCGGGAGGAGCCCTTCGGGGAACGTTTGGGCGCTTCCACCGCTTTAGATTTGCGTGGAGTTTATTGGCAGCTTGCAGTGCGAAAAGAAACCTCTGGTCCCTTGCTAAGAGAGCGCTGGGGGAGGGGAAAGTGGATAATCAATGCGTGGAAGGCAATGAGATGTTTCTTTTCACGTTGCTTCGGCTGTTTGCCTAGCGCGTTCCCACCTTGCTGCGTACGCAGCGCAGTGATGTTAACCCGGCGGCCCGGGAGTGCGGTTCCGAGCGCTGGGACTTCAGCCAGCCCCGGGGAAGTGATAATCCCGAAAACGCAACCCGGTGGGGTGTGGATTGGCACTACCAGAGCCAGTACTTATCAGCATTTATTGAACGGAATGCACGGCTGGTGAGAAAAAAAAGCTTAGGTTTGGTTTTTTGAATTCTCCCTATTTTTCATATTTATAAATAATGACAACATTGTAAAATATACTCGCGTTTAAGGTTGTGAGCAAGTACATAGAGAAGTAGGGTTGTCCGCCCAAGCTAGATTTTTAAAAAACTTCAGAAGAAGAGATTTTTAAAAATTTCTTTTTGTGTTATACTTTTACATTGGATTAATTTAATTAGGAAGGAGTGAGCAGATGAGATGCGATGCTGTTACTTATCATAGTACAGTGTGCTGTTAAAACCATGAGGGCAGACCCAGGGACCACTTTTTGAAGAAAGTGT
>NW_006295180.1:5027639-5038588 GCF_000327345.1 Myotis davidii | reverse complement strand
TAGTAGTTGTTGAAATGCATCTTTTAAAACCTCATTTTACAAATTCTTGACAGCCTTTCTTCTATTTTATAGTTCTCACTATAGAGTTTAAATTTACCTATCTTGTGTGTGTTTATTACAATGATGTTTGCTTTGCTTCTTGTGATAGTTGAATTTCTCATAGATATGCTAAAGAGGTTGGCTAGTTTTTTGTTTTTTTTTAAATTCTTTATTAAGGTATTACAAATGTGTCCTCATCCAGTTGTTTTATTTTAAGTAATATCTTACTTAGACTTAAAATCAGGGGCATGAGCAAACAAAAATTTTTTGTTCAATAAAATAATATGAACCTTTATTTCTTTTTTATTTTAAAAACTTGAACTGAATTTTTAAAAATAAAAATTAAAAATAAAACATTTTTATTGTTCACAGGAGAAGGAGGGCCCTTTGCAGTCTATTAAGGAAGATGATGGGAGTGGAATGGCCCAGGATGCTTTCTATGTAAAGATCAAGTTAATTTTGTGTGTGTGTGTGTGTGTGGGGAGGGGGGGCGGGGGAAGGTGTGTGTGGGGGGTGTGTGTGTGTATGTATGTGGTAACTTGTGTGTGGTCTTCCTAGTTCTCTGTTCCCTGGGCTTTCAGCATAGTTGTTCCTCCAGTTGCTCACACCAAAGACAGAGAAATCACCTTTTGCTACTTCTCCTTCCCTAATCTCTGGCAACCAGTTATCATGGGGTCTTGTGATAAGTCTAAGGTAGTCAAGCCATCTTGTGCCAGGCACTATTCTAGATGTAGGTAGGCAGTACGGAACAAAGCAAACATAGTGTGTCCTCATGGAGCTTACAGCCTTGCAGAGAGCCAAAAAACAGGTTACCAAAGGAAGGTAGTAGGGGGAAAAGGAACAGGGTATGTGATGGAGACTAAGGGTGGAGGGAGGTACTTGGCTTATTTTAGATAAGGTTCTGGAAGACAGACCTGAAAATGGGATACTGAAGCTGAGGTTTGAGGGATGACAAGGAGCCAGGAGGGTGGAAAGGTGGAGAGTAGAGTTCCAGGCCCCCTGTAGCCAGTGCAGAGGCCCTGAGGCAAGGAAGAGTTTGACTCATTTGAGGACTCAATGCCTGGGAGGGCAAACAGAGGACGCTGATAGAGAACAAACCAGGCAGAGCCCTGCAGAGCAAGGCAAAGGGTTTGGGTTATTTCCGAGCGCAGAGAAGCCAGGAAGAGTGTTAAGCAGGTGGAAGGCTGAGGTTCTGAGTCAAAGAACCTGAGTGTGAATCTCAGCTGGGTGATCTTGTGCAAGTTCTTAACCTTCCCCAGCCTTGCTATTATTATCCCCAGATAATTGAACCTCTCAGAGTGGTGGAGAGGATTAAATGAGAACATCTGCAGAACACTTAACTCACTTGGCATAAAAAGGTTCACTATGTGGTAACTTAATAAAGAAAATAATGTTTAAATATTTAATTTCAAATGTGGTCCCCCCCATTTAAATCTACACTGAGAATAAGTGGAATTTTGGTCAGTATATGGTAAAATATCTCCTATTAAAATAACATGACATGTTATAATTTAGTCCGTAGGATTGGATTGGATTTTTAAAAATAAAAAAATCATATATCTGTAGCACAGATAATTAAGGAATTGTATTATTAAAGTATATACTTAGAAGTATGTCTTGGCAAATGTTCAGAAAAAATCAGTTTTATACTGGCAATTTACATATTTGTCAGCTTTCATTATCTGTCATTATTAGTGGAGTAATTTTCTTCCTTTTATGATCATTCATGTTTCTTGGGTGATATTAGGCTTGAATTTTTTAGTGTTTTAGAATTTCTAACATTAGTGATAACACTCTTCACCCTCAGATATCTGTAACTCAAGTGCAATTTCTCTTAAGTCAGTGGTTCTCAAACTTTAGCATGATGATAATCACCTGAACACCACCCTCAGCGTTCCTGATTCCTAATAAGTCTCAGGTGATGCCCATGCTACTGGTGGTCCAGGAACCACATTTGGAAACTGCAGGCATACCTCATTTTATTGTGCTTTGCTTTATTGCACTTCACAGGTGTTGCTTTTTTTTTTTCAAACTGAAGGGAAAACCTTCTACCAGGAGAAAGGTTACGACTGGCTTTGTTGTGATACTTGCTTCATTGGGATGGTCTGGAGCTGAGCCTGCAATAACTCCGAGATGGGCCTGTACTGTCTTAAGCCAATGAACTTGCTCACTGGCTACATGACTATTTACTGCTCAAGATATAACTCTCTGTTTTATAGTTACCTTTTATTATTTCCACACTGAATTATTGTTGAGAATAGTAGTTACAAATGTTACTACAAAATTAATGTTTTTGGGAAAAAAGTAACTTGCAAACTATCAACTTTCCAGCTTCAGTCACTTATTATTGATGCATTCCATGGTAAAGGATTTCAGAAAATAAAAGAATATTTTCAACAGAGAGGGAGCCACATTCCTCAAAAATATAATCATCTTGAATTATACCATCTTGACAAATCTATAAATAAGGCAAGTAAGTTGTTCTGTTATCTGACCAGAATCCCAGTGTGTAATGATACTTTGTCAGGCTTTCCCTCCAGTTTTATTTAAATGTAATTAACATGCAGCACTGTATACGTTTAAGGGATATGGTATAGTGATTCGACTTATATATGGATGGGAAATGATTGCCACAGTAAGTTTAGTTATCATCTGTCATCTCATATAATACAAAATAAAAGAAAATTTAAAATATAGATATTTTTTCCTTGTGTTGAGAACATTTAGAATCTACCCTCTTAACTTTCACTGTAAGACTTCTAACTTAGCGTGGTCTCATACCTAGGAACTGGATAAAAATGAATTTCAGCATGTTTCACTGTTGCTGAAATGTATTCAGTGGTTCTTCATTGATGGTCTCAAAGAAGATGAACCTTGGCTAGTTCAGCATTGACTGATCCCAAAGATAAGTGTCCTGTTTTAATTTTGTATGGCTTTGGGTAACTTAAAGAACTAGAGTGGATTCAGTTATCTCATGAAGTTTGGTATTTTCTGTTCCTTTAAAATCAAATATGAAAACAAATTGGTAACGAAGTTTATTGCCCATTAGAGGCCCGATGCACGAAATTCATACAAGAGGAGGCCTTCCTTCCCCCAGCTGCCGGCACCGGCTTCCCTCTAGCACCCAGGATCTGGGCTTCACTCGAAGCCCCGGCTTCATCCAGAAGGTTGTCTGGAAGGACATCTGGTTTAATTAGCATATTATGCTTTTATTATTATAGATATCCAATCAAAACTTGAGGTCAACATATGTTTCCTGATGGAGGTGCTGGACAGGGCACTTTGGGAGCCTACAGCAAGGAGTCAGACACCACCTCCTTCTCCCCTTGACAAACCAATGCAGTGATCACATGTTTTAGTTATTTTAGTGAATTTGACTCAGGAATACAGGATGAGAGGAGTAGACTGTTCTACACTTCTTCCCCATCAAAGGCTCTAAAAGTATTTTAATAGACGTTAGTAACAAGATTGGACCTAGATAAGTTATCAAATACTTCTCCTTGCCATAGCCCACTTTCCAACTTTCTAAAAGTCCCAGTTAAAGCAGAAAAAAAAAAATGGCAAAAACATTTTATGTTTATTTTAGGTCATCCCAATTATGAAATCCTATTCTGCTTTTTAATTAACTAGAAGGTAACATTATGGGTGCCTTATAATGGCATCTGGAAGCAAAGCAGAGTTCCCTTTTCATGATGAGATTCGGGTTTACTGGGTCTGTGATGGGTCCCAGGCCTTCGGTGATTCAGAGCTCCCAGGGTTCCGCTAATGTGCAGCCAACGGTGAGAGCTGATTGATTTGTTCATGGTCTTCAGCGGGTGTGCCTTGTGTTCTTGGCTCCAAATTGGACAGCTTCCAAGCCCCACTCCTGTAAGAATTGTTCATCATGAGCTCATGTCACCGACCTTGTGTTCAACTGGTAATTTCTAACTATGCACGCCGGGTTTTCCCTTTTTCTTTTTTTTTTCTGTAAGAGTGAAAATGGCCTTTGCTTAATTGAATAAATATGTGGTAGGAGGGTTTATAGAAGTTTATTTTAAATCATACCAATCTTAGCAATGTAATATGAATTCAGATATATATGCCTGTAGAAGAGAAAAATCTCCAAGTAGCTAGAAAAGAAAGGCAAAAGAAATGTAGCCAGATGTAGGCATATGTACTGTACTATGCATACTTCTGGAGCACATTCCAAATTCTGCATCTCTTTGGATAGCTTGTCTTCTACAGCTTCCCAGAGGACAGGAACTCCTCCTGTGCTGGGAGCTCATTTACCTCTTCACCTTTCCTCACTAGTCCCTTCATGTGCCTCTCTGGCATTGCTACTGGCCGAGTCTAACCATTTCTTGCTGGTATCTGAGAGCTTACCGCAACTCGGTAGCAGTATGATACCATCCTGGAGTGTTCTAAATGGAGGCCTCAGAGCCAGGCCCAGTGGAACTGATGGAATGGGAAAAGGTCTTTAAAATTATTTGCTCTAGTGAAAGAATTATCTTACGGAATTTTATCGAATAGGGAGTAATTATGCAGTCATGGGAGTTCCATCTGTGTTTCTTCTTCTCATGCACATGGCTACCTGGTTTGAAAGAACAGTAGAATTTCTGACCATGGAAGATCTCGCTTCAGACACATCCCTGACTAATGTCATGGAAGACTTCTTTGACACAGTGCTGGTAAGGAAGGGGGTGGATGCTTTGCTGAATAGATAACATTGGTAATTTGCAGGAATCTTTGAGTTATTTCTAAAACTTACATTTTTCTAAGATGTGGGTTTTACTAAAAATGTTATTATTAGAATATTATGTTAAATAGAAGCAAGCATTAATATAATCAATGTTATAAAAAGATGAGGTGTTTTATTTTCGTACATACTAGTATATTATTCACCTGATTGAGAGTGATATGCTGTTTTTAATAAAGTGAAGATCAAATAGGATTTCTCTAAATTTTTTTCTACTGTATTTAAAGTCAATTCTGCCTGTTAGAGAAATGGCAGCATTAATGTATTAGCATTATAGTTTATAATGT
Organism: Myotis davidii; assembly: GCF_000327345.1. Classification (NCBI taxonomy): domain Eukaryota; kingdom Metazoa; phylum Chordata; class Mammalia; order Chiroptera; family Vespertilionidae; genus Myotis; species Myotis davidii. The sequence goes on along the minus strand of NW_006295180.1, from coordinate 5,033,527 downwards.
TTTATTTTAAGTACAAACTTTACTTTTTCTCGTTTTATTAGATTATTTCCAGAAGGAGTAGTAAAGGTAAGTGAATTATTTACCACTAATTTCCTATTTACTTTTTATTAATAGAATATTCTGTTACAGGGAGAATATTTATCTAAATGATATATAAAGGTAAAATGGCTTTAACTGTTATATTTGCATTTATTGACCATCATATGTGATGTTGAAGTGAGTTTTGTTGTAAAGTTTGCCCCAGCCTGAGGACTACCTTAATTTAGCTGCTCCTATCCCATTGGCTACCTGCTCTATTCAGACTGGAGAGCCACTTTTGTCACGAGGAACCAGCGAAGTTTAGCTCTTACTGATTTGACTTGGAGCTGATTCAGATTCCTTCTGTCTTTCGAGAGTGTAAAAGGCAAAATTTTAGAATATTTGGAAGTTATACTGATAATTCTGTTCCATTTACTCAAAGGTAATTGGATATCTTGAATTATGATACTTTGGATTCAAGCACACTGAAAATATTTGAACATTTCAGAAATTGAGGCCACCTTAAAATGGATATGTTCTCTTCCTATTGTCTAACTTCTTATTTTTCTTTTGAGAAGCTGTTATTAAATTGATATTATATTCTACAATGGATGGTATCTCATAAGAGAGGAAATTCAATGCTAGAAGATTAGTTATATGGTGTTTACTTGATTAAAACAATAAAAAGGTCCCCCTATTCTAGTCAGTGGATCCAGATACTTTCAAGCCAATTTTTTATGAACTTCATAAGTGATAGTTACTGTCTCTAAAATTGATTAATGAAATACACAATAGTAAAACTACTTTGAATTTTGTAACATTTAAAAATAAATTTGTCTTTTATTACAGCAGTGGATATCATTGCATATTTGGGAAAAAAATACATATGAGAGAGATCTAGTTAGTACATTGCTCTAGATGTACTAACTGTTTTAATAATCCCCGGCTGCCATCACAAAATACCATAGGCTTATTGGCTTACCCAACAGAAATTTATTTTTTCACAGTTCTGGAAGCTGGAAGTTTGAGATCAGGATGCCAGGATGTTGGGTTCTGGTGAGAACTCTATTCCTGGCGTGCAGATGGCCACCTTCTTGCTGTGTCCTCACATGGCAGAGAACAAGTCAACTCTTGGGTGTCTTGTCTTATAAAGGCACTACTTTCATCATGGGGACCTCACCCTCATGACCTCATCTAGTTCTAATCACCTTTTCTAAGGAGCCCATTTCAAATGCCATCACATTCAGGTTAGAGCTTCAACCTGTTAATTTTGGGGGAAAACACGTAAACCCATAGCAATGACAGTTTGTGCTTGGAGCCCATTCTGGCCACATGTGAAAATCTGCAAGTGTCAGATTTTCACATGTGAACTCTGACAGTCATTTTGCCAGGGGAATTGTTATGTCCAGGCTCTACAAAATTGGGAACTAATCTCTTTCTTTGAAGTACAAAGATGTTTTCACTGACGTTCCCCTATCCTCCTGCCATTGATAGAATTATTCTTTCCATTTTGTTCCAAGACTTATGTCATCTTACTGGATTGTTCCATTTTATAATTCCTTTTGTTTTGTGCTTTGCTATATGGGTTATATTTTCTTTCACAATTTGCTTCTCTCTAGTGGTTTGAATAGCTTATGTTCGAGTTTTATTATACTCAATCTAATTATCAGCATCAAAATTATAGCACCATATTTTTTCTTTCTACTATATAGTAAGGAATTCAATTTTTATTCCTCCTCCATCTTTCACCTCCTCCATTAATCTTGGTTGTAGGCCTGGATAATGGATATATCTTTGTAAACAGTATTTACTCTTTGCCTTGTGCTGCAGTTCTATTTACAGTAATTACTTAAGGTCACTACCAACCTGTTTATACTGTGATGTCCTCATTCTTCTGTGTTATCTCCATCTGCTATAATATATTTGGAAGAGTGTTATTGGGGTGTGTGGGTTGGATATAGTCAGAGCTTCTTTTTAAAAAAAAATATTTTATTGATATTTTACAGAGAGGAAGAGGGAGAGATAGAGAGTTAGAAACATCGATCAGCTGTTTCCTGCAGACCTCCTACTGGGGATGTAGGTACATGCCCTTGACCGGAATCGAACCCGGGACCCTTCAGTTCGCAGGCTGACACTCTATCCATAGGAGCCAAACCGGTTAGGGCTAGTCAGAGCTTCTTATTGTTTAAGAATGCCTTTGTGGCTTTTATACACTCTTGCTTTGCAGATTCTCATTGACTTCTAATATTAAATGTTGAGAGCATTGCACACACAACAAATTTGTTTTAGCTGGTTCTTGAGTTATGTTGAATCAAATCTTACTTCCTTTTGGGACATTTTCTTTGATAACTTTATCAGTTAGCGCAGCATTTCTCAACTCTGACAGTATTGCCATTTGGGGCCAGATAATTCTTTGTTTTGGGGTGATTGTCCTGTACATTTAGGATGTTTGGCAGCTTTCATAGCCTTTATCCACTAGATGCCAATAGCAGCCCCTCCCACTTCCCCAGTTGTAACAAGCTAAAAAAAAATCTCCAAAAATTGCTAAGTGCCTCCCTGGGTGAAGGTGGGGGTAAAAATCATCTCTAGTTGAAAGCCACTGAATCAAATCTTACTTCCTTTTGGGACATGTCACAATATACCAAAAGTGTTTTTTTGGTATATGTTCAGGTAGGCTTGACTGATAAAGATAAATTACAGGCACAGGAGCTAAAAAGTCCAGAGACAGGAGTTTCAGGAGAAATTTGGTTGTAGCTATGCCCCATTCACTGCAGTTCTTTCAATTCCACCTTCCTCAGACTCTCGAGTCTCCTTTCAAGTTGGTCTCCCTTGATGGTTGTTAGATGGTGGCCAGTAACCAGCACTTTGTGTTTCTAGGTTCATGTCCAGAGAAAGAAATGTTCTCTTTCTTCAACCATCAAAAGAAAGCCCTAGCTTTACTCTAACGGGATGCCCCTTAATGAACCAATCATTATGCAAAGATGAATGGGATGTCCCATCATAGCTTAAGCCAATCAGGATCCACCCCTGAAGCAAGTCCGCCCATCCCATAGAAAGACTCTGCATAACAGAGGAAGGGGAAAGGATGATGGGAAGGCACCAAAAAGTCCATTACAGTTACTCCTTCCATTCTAGTCTCTTTGTAAGATTATCTGTTATTCATCCATTACATCTTTTTTGTCTTCATATGCATCATTTTTTTTGTCATTTCCCCCTGTTTATTTTGAAAGCAGTTCTTAAGTTTTTCTTGGAAGCCATCGCTTTAACTAATTCTGCTCATTGCTTCCAGTGTAGACTTGAATTCTGCTATCACATCTTTGCTTCCTGTGGTGGGTGTGATCTGCCTCTACTTTTATATCCATCTCTCTCTCTCTCTCCTTTGTATTATAGAGAACTATTTTTTCTAGGTTTTCTTATCAACTGGCTGCCTGCTAGGTTTAGCCAAAGGAAAGAAATTAGAAGCAGGAAGGAGCAGAGAAGGCATTTCTCCCCTCCCTTCTGGGGAAGTGCCACCTCCTGGAGTGTCTGCATAGTCTCTGTGGCTCTGGCCCATTCATGTTACTAGAGCAGTGATGGCGAACCTTTTGAGCTCGGCATGTCAGCATTTTGAAAAACCCTAACTTAACTCTGGTGCCGTGTCACATATAGGAATTTTTTGATATTTGCAACCATAGTAAAACAAAGACTTATATTTTTGATATTTATTTTATATATTTAAATGCCAATTAACAAAGAAAAATCAACCAAAAAAATGAGTTTGCGTGTCACCTCTGACACGCATGTCATAGGTTCGCCATCACTGTACTAGAGCTTTTGCTAGGTGACCTTGGTTCTTGGGATCTGGTAATACCTCCCACTTCCTCTAAGTGACTTTGGGGGAGGGTGCAGCTGGGAAGGGGCTAGTAATTATGTTAATGATGTTAATTTCTGGGCCACCTCACTGTTTCCAATTTGACTTCTTAGCTTCTTTCATTGTTTTTGTAATTAATTTCCTGTATTAAGTTCCCTCAGATTGAAATATCTAGAATAACTTCAGTTTTCATATTACATGTTTCTTTCTCATTTACTTCTGTGTTCTCTATGTTCATCTTAGACTGTTGCCTTTTCTTGCAGATCTAATTTTTTATTTCATAGAATTCTGTGTTCGTTTGAGATGATAACTCAGATGCTTCAAAAAAAAATTTGTTTCCTGAAGTAAGCATATTTTCAAAAGTCACTTTTCTGCTACCTCTTGACTTGCCATGCTCCTCTCTCCTTTTTCAATGGACAGTATGTTAGGTCTGATCAAATAATTGAATCAACATCCCCTCCCCTGGGAACTGACCTTTAGGCCCCTTCACAACTGACATTGCCTTTTGCTTAGACCACATTTTAGTTGCTAAGACCACATTCCACTTGCTAAGACCATTATCTTTCCCTCAGAACCTGCCCAGATAATTCTCCGCCCAGAAAAAGCCCGCCTAGAGTCCTTTAAAACCTCTGATTCCTGGTCCCTGGGTGCTGGTGCCATTTTGGGGCTCAGCCCATCTGGTATCCAGATGACCTAATAAATTCAAAATTCTTTACCCACTTTGGCCTCATGCGTTCCTCCTTTGGCAACCCTAACATTATATTTGTTAGTTTTTCTTTATTACCCTTTAAATGAAAAGATCTAATGACAGCTGATATTTGCTAATAGGGTGCATTAATATCTTTAAGGTCCCCTGCTGTTCACCTGGGCTCTGTTAGAATCTTCATCTCAAGTTATAAGGTGACAGGCAAGTTGTTGCCACAGTCCCTAGCCATATATCTGGTTTCCAGAGATTATCTAGCAGTATTAATCTGGCTCTTTTGGGATTGGAGAGGGATCTTTAAAAAACAAACAAACATTTCTATTGATTTTTAGAGAGAGAGGAAGGGCGATGGGGAGAGAGAAAATTTATGTGAGAGCAAAACTGCAATTACCCACAACTGGGAATTGAACCAGCAACATTTTGGTGCATGGGACAATGTCCAAACAACTGAGCCACACTAGTGAGAAGAGGGACCTTTTAAAGAACTGCTTTCTGGTTTGGGTTCCTACAATTTCATGAGTTACATAGGAGTTTAATAGTATATGATATGCGATGAATAATTCATATATCAAAATTGCACATCTGAACCTATCAAAATAATACTGTGATCTTACTATACATTTTTGCAATGTACACTACTGCTGTCATTTCGTATCTTATCAGAATGTGCTTAACTAAAATAAAAAATAATCTCTCTATATAAAAGCCTAAGCGACTGTTTGACTGTTCAACTGGTAGCTATTATGTGCACTGACCACCAGGGGGCAGATGCTCAGTGCACAGGCATGGAAACATGTAACAGACTGATGAATCTCAGAGGGAAGAGGGGAGGGTGACAAAGGGTTAACTAAAGATCTCATATGCGTACTAGGGGTCCCTCGGCCTGGCCTGCACCCTCTTGCAATCTGGGACCCCTTGGGGGATGTTGGAGAGCCAGTTTAGGCCTGATCCCCGCAGGCCAGGCTGAGGGACCCCACCGACGCATGAATCTGTGCACCGGACCTCTAGTTGTTTAATAAACATCGAGTATTACCATAAAACATTTACAAGCTATGTACCGACATCTAAATAGTTGTTGACGTTTCTGTGATTATGCTATTTAATAAAGGTCAACACTTTACTTAAAAAGAATTCCTACTTCTGTTAACATAAGACCTTTACATTTTTTAATTTTTAACCCAGGTGGTGTGGCTTAGTGGTTGAGTGTTGACCTATGAACCAGGAGGTCATGGTTCAATTCCCAGTCTGGGTACATGCGTGGGTTGCAAGCTCGACCTCCAGTGTGGGGCGTACAGGAGGCGGCTGATATGATTTCTC
>NW_006295180.1:5017716-5027520 GCF_000327345.1 Myotis davidii | reverse complement strand
ATGTAAATGTAAGAAACACATAGAAGCAGGAAGACACTGTGCAGGAACTGCCCTTTACACATGGCTCAGTCTGGACCAAAGTGGCTTTGTCTGAGCTGTGAATCTCAACAGTCCCACTTTGCATTGCTGCTCTTGTTTTCCTTGGTGGGTGTCTGCACAGTGGAAGCGTATCGTGGCCTGGTGGTTTCTAGACCTCAAAGCAGGTGTCTTACGCAGACTATGTAATTTCCAGTCTTTGCCTTTTCCTGCAGTGTAGGAGGCATTCCCTTATTCTTTCCGGCATCCATTTGATTGTTTTAAAATTATATTTTCAGGGAAAATTCAGATGTTGTATTCCTTCATGTTTACCTTAGGATTTCTGGTGACAGAAAAGACAGTAAATCATTTGATTCAACAAGAGGTAAGTTGCAAATAACAAAGTAGAAACCTGAGAGAAGGTTGTGCACTGGTCCCTGTTTTGTTTCTTCCCTATGGATGCTTTTCTCTAACTCTGAACAGGCTTTGATGACTTTGAACAGCATTTTGCATGCTGTACCTTGGGAAGAGAGAAAACTCCCCTCATCAGAAGACAGGTGTCATCTCATGTAAGTGACCTTGTACTCAACTCTGTGATGATGCCAGGCAAAATCTCTCTTTGTTCTCCTCAGGCCTGATCGCTTCATTCCTTCCTTCAGCAAATGCTTTGTACTTACAATGAGTCTGGCACTATGCTAAGCAGTGAAGTAGGACTGAGGGAAAAACTAGCCTTTTTTAAGCTTTTCTTTTTTAATAGTATGGGGTGTGTGTGTGTGTGTTTTTTTTTTATTTTTAAAACCTTAGGTTTTTTAAAAAATATATTTTTATTGATTTCAGAGAAGAAGGGAGAGGGAGAGAGTGATAGAAACATTAATAGTGAGAGAGAACCATTGATCAGCTGCCTTCTGCACACCTCCCCCTAGGGATCATCAAGCCCACAACCTGGGCATGTACCTTGACAGGAATCAAACCCGGTACCCTTAGTTCCCAGGCTGACGCTCTATTCACTGAGCCAAACCAGCTAGGGCTGTTTTGTTTTTGTTTGTTTTTCGAAGTATGGATTTTTTGGGGGTTTTTTGTAGTATTTTTTTGTTTTTGTTTTTGTGTGTGTTTGTTTTTTAGTAGTATGGGTTTATAATTTTTTTCCCATCAAGTTTGTGAGGTAAAATGCTTTCTCGGGCTATAGATAATTTTTTCACTGTCACTGTGAACTAAATTGCTAGTTATTCATGGGACACTGTTGAGTATAGATCCTGCTGGTAAACTGCTTGGCTTCAGATCCTGATTTTGCCATTTATGCTCATTGCATTATCTAGAGCACAGTCTTAACCTCACTGTACCTCGGTTTGCTTGCCAGTAAAATGGAGCCAACGTTAAAACCTGATTGATAGTTATGTACTGGTTGAATCAGGCAATCCATTGAAAGCGATGAGCACATTACCTAGTAGAGAGCAAATATCCAAAGGTTACCAACTATTAACATACCAGTAGGGCATGGAATTTATATTTGCATTTTGGTGCCTCACTCACAATTATGAGTTTTGGGACATTGAAATTTGGAGTGAAGGTTGTAATGTGTGACCATGGAAAGAGCAAAACCTGCCCCTGTTTTGAAATTGAACTTAGACCTATGACTGTGAGCTAACCACTAACTAGCATTGGTGACGTCAGAGTGGCACGCAGTCCTTCATGTGAAAAGCACCCATGACTGCGTGAGGAAGGGCGACGAGGTTTACCATAGTGTAGGCCTGGAAGAGGTGACTGGTCAGCATGAGCTCATTGCTATAATGTTTGTCCATTTAGCTAGTCTTTGCAGGATGCAGTTTTTCCACTAAGATTTTCCTAAAAAATATTTATTGAATATATTAGGGCAGCAGTTCTCAACCTGTGGGTAGCGACTCCTTTGGGGGTTGAACGACCCTTTCACAGGGGTCGCCTAAGACCATCGGAAAACACATATATAATTACATATTGCTTTTGTGATTAATCACTATGCTTTAATTATGTTTAATTTGTAATAATGAAAGTGGGGGTCACCACAACATGAGGAACTATATTAAAGGGTCACGGCATTAGGAAGGTTGAGAACCACTTTATTAGGGAAATCATTCTTTTTAAAAAATCCTCACCCAAGGATACATTCTAATTGACTTTTTAGAGAGAGCCCTCGCCAGTTTGGCTCAGTGGATAGAGTGTCAGCCTGCAGACTGAAGGGTCCCAAGTTTGATTCCGGCCAAGGGCACATGCCGAGGTTGTGGGCTCAATCCCCAGTAGGGGGCGTGCAGGAGGCAGCCAATCAATGATTCTCTCTCATCATTGATGTTTCTCTCTCTCTCTCCCTTTCTGAAATAAATAAAAAATATATTTAGAGAGAGAGGAAGGGGGAGAAAGAGAGGGAGAGAAACTTCGATACAAGAGAGAAACATTGATGGTTGCCTCCCTTAAGCATGCTGATTGAGGATAGAACCCGAAACCTTCAGTGCTCCAACCAACTGAGCCACCTGGCTAGGACACAATCATTATTCTTAGTGGTGTATTTAGACTTTGATAATCACCAAGTTATATATGAAAGTCTGATTACTCCAACCTTTTTTCAAGTGTATTAAAAAAATAAATAAATAAAACCTCCTGTCAGACCCCTGAGTGTAATCTGAAAGAAGACAATGATGCTTTTAGCTCTGTTCTGAACAGAGTTAAATGCACAAATTACCAACATCATCTTAAAACAAACAAATAAAAAATGTAAGCATCTACAAAGTTTAAGGTAAAAGCAGTTTTGTAAACAGTACCTGCAGATGATGATGTTATTGTAAAATCACAGTTTATTAATGTCCATCAAACTGATCAGGAGGTTCTGGGTTTGGAGCTGACTGAATTTTTCTCCTAAGCTTTCACTCTAATCCTACGGTCCTTCCTCCCTTATTGTTTGTGTGTTCCAGAAAGTTTGGAGTATTCTAGGTTACAAGTAAAATATGCAAGTATAAAATTATGCAGAACTCTCAGTGGTGCTGTTTTAAGGCTTCTATTTAATAGTAACAAACCAATCATTTATTATGAGAAACCGAAGTACTCCAAGATTTCTTAACAAATCTGTTCTTTAAAACGAGAGTTATTTCAAACATTAAAAAAAGTCTACATCACACTTGTTAGCATTTAATTAAAATTGTTAAATACAGATGCTCTTCTACTTGCAATGGGGTTATGACCCAGTAAGCACATCATAAATTGGAAATATTATTAGTTGAAAATGAATTGACTATACCTAACCTATCATCATAGCTGAGCCTAGCCGACCTTAGGTGTGCTTAGAACACTTATGTAGTCTAAAGTTGGGAACAGTCATCTAACACAAAGCCTATTTTATAATAAAATGTTGACTATATCATGTTACTTATTATGCATATGGTTTTTGCACCATTGTGGGTCGAAAATATATGTCAAACCATTATAAGTTGGGGGCACTCTGTGTATAATATGGGAGTCTGTGTTAGTTACAATAATGTAATTACTTAATCCCACTATACCTGTAATATCAGTTTTAAAAATAAGTTCAAAAAACTCACTGGAAAGACTCACAGCACCTGTTGTTAATATTTCTTCCAGATGTTAAACTATGTTAAAAAATAAAGGGTACACATCCTCACAAGGTTGGTGAGATGATTATAAAATTCCAGAATCTTAACATTTGATGAATCCTCAGAGATCAGAAGGAGAACTAGAACTACAACGGTGTGTGTGTGTGTCTTAAAAATGTACTTTTAAGTCATTAATATACAAACTTGAGAAATATTGCCATAAAAATCTATTTTTGACATTAAGAAAATGCTGATGCTAAATTGAAATAAATAATTTCAAAACACATAAATCTTGGTTTTAAATTCTAATGTCAATAGAGTGAAGTTTTGCCTACTTAGGTTCATATCTGTAAAATGCAGTTTTATCTAAATGTTTTTCAGGAAAGATTTTGCAAGAACAATCTTGACTGTGGGTGGTAAGAAATGTTTAGAATTTTAAATATAAGAATATTAAATATTGGACATTAGATTATTTGTTTTTAAGCATCTTGAAACTATGGGGAATAAATTATGGCCAAATTGAAAATAAGAATTAGGATTTTGTTTTTCATTTACTATGAGAAACTTCAGCATGCTAAAAACCATAAAGAATAATTAAAGAATGCTCATTTACTCACCAACCAGCTTTATCAAATATTATCATTTTGCCACATTCGTTTCAAATATTTTTAAAACTAAATCTGGGTCCATGACACTGTTCCCAATCCCCTCTTTATTGGTGGAGGTAATCTTTGACTTGGATTTGTTTTTCATTCTTAAGTATATTGTTTTACTTTTTCATTATGTATTCAAAAGCAACATACATTATTGTTTTGCGATTTTAAAAGCATTTTCTAAATCTCATCCTGAGGTACATATACAGCTGCAACTTCCTTTTTATCCTTAGAATTATTTGAGATTTAAACATGTTGATATATGTAGTTTTTATTAATCTTCTGTGAAATTCCACAATCAGTCTTGAAATTTAATCTTTGTAGTAGAAGTATTTTTTAAAGGCTATTTGATGAGCTGCTTTTGATGAATGTTTAATATATGTAATATAAAATGCAAAGATATTTATTTAAAATTGTTATATGCTGACCTACTGTTTAGATTTTCTCCTATTTCTTAAATATTGAATTTAAATGATTGTAATTACTCCCGGATACAGTTTGCTGCTTATAAGACAATGCTAGGCTTCTAAGATGGAATTTCTTAGAGCAAGTGCTAATCTTTGGAACTCATTTCTTCTTTTGCTTTGAGCCTAGAATTACCCATGTCTGCCATGTTTTTAATCTCTAGATTATGGCCAGCAGGTTGCTCTTTCTGAAGCATTGTGTAGACTGACAACTAAAAAATCAAGGGATGACCTTGTCCATCAGTGGTTTGAGGATGACGTCATTGCTGAAGCTTTCAAAAAAATTAAGGATCACGAATTTGAAACGGTGCGATTCCTGGTCCTCAAAATTCTGTTTAATCTATATTTATTTTTGTTGTTGTTAATTCTCACCTGAAGATACGTTATCCATTGATTTTTAGAGAGAGTGGAAGGGAGGGGGGAGAAAAAGAGAGAGAGAAAGAAAGAAAGAAATGTGAGAGAGACAAATTGATTAGTTGCCTGCCTCCCTCATGTGCCCTGACCGGGGGTGGGGGTGCGGGAAGCTAATGACAACCCAGGTACGTATCCTTGACCTGGAATTGAAGCCAAGACCTTTCAGTTCTTGGGCTGGCACTCTAACCACTGACCACACCAGCCAGGGCGGAAAAGGTAAAATTCTTTATAGCTGTATTCATGGTGAACAAAAGCTTTTTGGTAAATGGCTATGCAATTAGGATTCTGTTAAATCTAAACCTTTAAATATATAATTAAATATAGTATATTTGACTTTGAGCCTATGGCCAGATCGGCAATAGTCAGGATTTAGTTTGATCTGTATAGAAACACATGAGCCCCGGGAGTCCCACCTTCCTGATTTATATGTATTTTGATGCTTGCATTTTGGCAAGTTGATTTAGGAGAAACCTGAGTGTCTTCATCTGTAAAATGAAAATGGAACTGATCTCAATATTTAGAGGATTAAATGAGAGAAAATGAAAGTGCTAGGCATGTTGTGGACACTCAGATGTTAGTTTCTTTTCTCCTCTGTGTCATGCCCTCATCTGCATGGAAATTAGATGAAAACAAGACAAAAGTAATTATCTTGGTTTTTAAGTCATACCCCCCACTCCAGAGCCATCAACTTCTTAATTGAACTGTTTTTATATGAAGGTTTAGATTACCGTTGTCTAGTTCATGCTGAATATAGACAGAGGTTAAGGACTGAAGACAACAGCCAGTCTTCACTTTGACAAAAGGGACAAAATGCCTGGATCGGAGTCTCTTTGGCTTTTGAATTTTGGAGGCAACACATTTACCTTCCTAATAGCTGTTGGATAGGAGAACTCTAAAAAATATTCTTTATTCTTAGAACATATACTGGGAGAGAAAACTCAGAAGTAGCAGGAAAGAGTATTCTGGATAAGGAAAATTGGCAGGTGATAATATACCCAGGTAAACCCAAAGTCAGTAAGTTTTATGGGTTTGTGGTTGGCTTGTGCTGGGCAGATGTTAGGGAAATGGATGCCCAGTGGGTTAATCACATATTGTAATACAGCTCATCAGTAAGATGTATTTCTATTGCTACTCTTCTAACCAGGAGAAATGTAATTGTGCATGTAACTTTCGGAGACCTACACATTCCTCAGCTGAAAATCTCCTGGCTGGGGGACTCCTTCTAGAACATGTCTGGAGCCTCCTCTTTGTGACACAAAGTATTATTTTAGTTAGCACATACTAATGAATCCTTGTGAAGCTTTGTGATATTACTAGATCCTGGAAATTTAGAGGCACACACTGGCCCTTACATGCTGGTGAGAGTAGTACTACTTAACTAAGACATCTTGGTGTTCTATTTAAAAACTTGCATTATTTACTTTGAAGGACAGTAGGCTGTTTCTCAATTACCTAAACAACAGACTTGGTGACCAAAGAAGGTAAGATGTTTCTCTGAGCATTATTTTATTGGCTAGATGTATTTGAAAATGTCCAATGTAAAAAATATCTAGGATTTATTTTATTTTATTTTATTTTATTTTATGACAGAATATAGGATACATAATTTATTGAGTACTACAGAGTTATTGAGTAGAAACCTCAGAAGATTAGACACATTCTCCCTATTGATTCATTTGTGTTTTGAAAAATAATCTCTATCAGTCTTTTAGCATATTTATGATTTGGAGTATTTTAAACATTACGTCCTCTGGGAAGATTTTATGAAGAGTGATCCCCTACAGACTTGAGGCCACTAGGAACAGGTGTATTATGGACAGTAAAGTACGTGATGAAAAGATATTTGCTAAATTCACTCCTTTCATTGGGGATTTTGCCAAGTGACTGAGCAGAGATAGAGTATTGGTAAACCTGGCTTGTAGGCTAACAGATGGAGACTTGAAATCTAGCCACAATGGATCTCCACTTGCAGGTTTAAGGTCCTCTTCCATACTTTGTACCAAGAGACTTGATGGCACCCCCTAGTTATAAATGCTTGTTTGTAGAACATCTGTAGGTGGTGCATGGGTTCCATCCATATTATTACCTTTTTAATTGTGAAGTGTTTTACAGGGTCTATTCATTCCCATGTATTGCCGCTTTTGCTGATTGGCATGAGGTATGTTTGTATTTCTTGGGGGCTGTGAGGGTGGTGTGTAATGAAACCCATGATTTGGTTTACTTAGTCTCGCTGCTCTTACTACTCAGGAGGGCTCTTTAAAAAGGAAGCTCACTTCTTGTAGCGAGGTCTCAACTCTGAAGCTTATTACCCCTTTCCCCTGTCTTCTCTCATACTGTAACTGCAGTGCATTACCGGTAAGTTTAAGTGCCCTGCTGTTGTTAGATCAAGACATTTTAGGGTGTATATGTGTTCATGAGCTCCATTACAGGAACCTAGCCTTATTTTACTCTGTTAGTAGTTAACATTATTCACGTCTGGATAAAAGAGAAAAGAGCAACTATTTTGCCTCTTCACACAGTTGATGCTTCTTACTCCATCTCCAGCAAATTGGGGACACTTTTCTTTTTTTCTAAATAATTTTATTTTGTACTTTACAGTCCAAAATTGAGTAGCCTCTTTTTACTCCTTCCTTTGATTTCCAAGGTCCTTCATAGTTAAGGTGCCCCACCCTGCAACATCTCAATTTTGGCATAAAATCTTTAAAGGTATCTGACCCTTGACTCTATCGGGAGTTTCTTGGACTATGTCTTCAGAATGTCCTAATTTACCATTTCTTTGTTTTGGGTTCAGAACCCCTTTCTTGGCCTCTGTGAACTGCATCTGTAACTCATGACTACACTACAAATTTCTCTCTGGAACTGGTTTTGGTAGCCTGACTTCTGTATCTAAATTCTATTTTTCCTTTTAATTGTCTGGGGAATCTAATCTCTGTTTGGTTCTTCTTTCTTGGACTTCAGAATTTCCATTAACTATAATCAGGGCTCTTACACTGGCTTCTAGTAGCATACATTGTGGGTTAAAACTTTTAACTCTCTAGCTATCAGAAAGTAGGTATATGTGATGAAAGGGTGTCCAAGAAATACTGTTTATTGGAAAACCAGGTGGTACAATGGTAAGTCTAATATGTGCTTCATTGTTGTGGAATAAAAATTATATTTCCTGATATATGTTTACAATATGTCTGGGAGAAAACAAAGGCATTGTTAATGGTGCCTAAGGGAAGGTACCTCTGGGAAGTTGCGGGTGGCAGAGAAGGAGATATTTGCTGTTTCTGTATAAACACCATACTGTTTGACTCTTTTTTTCCCTTTTGTGTTGTTTCCTTTTGGTCTTCATAGATTTTTATTTTTAATCTTTATTGTTGATATTATTACAGATGTCCATCTCCCCCCCAACCCCCCATAGCTTTCTTCTACCTGGTTCTCACCCCACACCAGGCTATTGCCACCCTATTGTCTATATCCATATGTAATGCTTACATGCATATAAGATCTTTTTCTAATCTCTTCCCGCATTCCCCCCCCACACCCTCTCCCCTCTGAGTATCATCAGTCTGTTCCATTTCCATGCCCTTGATTCTATTCCATTCACCACTTTATTCTATTCATCAGATTTTTTATTCATTTGATTTTTAGATTCAGTTGTTGATAGATATGTATTTGTTGTCACTTTGTTGTTCATATTTTTTATCTTTTTCTTCTTCTTCCTCTTTTTAAAGAATACCCTTCAGCATTTTCAATTCTGAATGATAGCTTTGCTGGGTAAAGTAATCTTGGTTGTAGGTTCTTGCTATTCATCACTTTGAATATTTCTTGCCACTCCCTTGTGGCTTGCATAGTTTCTGTTGAGAAATCAGCTGACAATCATATGGGCACTTCCTTCTAGGTAATTTGTAGAGTGCGGCTATAATAGGGTTAAGCCTCGGACTGACCTGTTGGCAAAGCCACAAACAAGTCCCAGCTTAGAGGGCACAGTCCTCTTAGCATAATTAGGCTTGACCTTATGATGCTCCCTAGATCCTTCCTAGGTAGCTAATGGGCTGTGGAAGGTGCAGCAAGTGCTGCCAAAACAAGTGAAACTCACAAGAATAGTGTAACTATGGTAACCACTACCTTGTTTACCTCTGACTATAAAATAAAGGCTCAGCTTGCCTCTGGATCTCTCTCTGTGGCCTCAGCCAGGCACAGGAAGATCCACCTAGACCAGTGATGGTGAACCTTTTGAGCTCAGTGTGTCAGCATTTTGAAAAACCCTAACTTAACTCGGGTGCCGTGTCACATATAGAATTTTTTTGATATTTGCAACCATAGTAAAACAAAGACTTATATTTTTGATATTTATTTTATATATTTAAATGCCATTTAACAAAACCAAAAAAATGAATTTGCGTGTCACCTCTGACACGCATGTCATAGGTTCGCCATCACTCACCTAGACCCAGCTTATTCTCTTTGTCTGTCTTTTCTTCATCCATTCGCCGCCCTCAGGCTTTTGAACCCTTGACTGAGCTGGCTTGGCACAGTAACTGACTGTCTTTCTCTTGCTGCTTTTACGATTCTCTCTTTGTCTTTTGCCCTTGGCATTTTAATTATGATGTGTCTTGGTGTGGTCCTCTTTGGATTCCTCTTGTTTGGGGTTCTCTGCGCTTCCTGGACTTGTAACTCTATTTCTTCCACCAGGTA
>NW_006295180.1:5006322-5017090 GCF_000327345.1 Myotis davidii | reverse complement strand
TGGGTGGGGCGGGGTCTCAGGGAATCACCAGGTCAGAGTAAATAGAAATGTCTGCCAGTCAGCCCTGCACCAGGGAGATCCCAGCACAGGAATAATGACCTCTGGGAGTACCTCCGTCTGGAAGAAAGCCTCCCATGAGTTACTGCAGACAGTCCAGTTTCTCCCCGTATGTGTTTGGGTCCCCCAGAGCCTCCCCCGGCACTGGAGCTCAGAGGGAGTGGGAGCTTGTAAATTCAGTTCATGGTGCTGGTCTTTTAAGAGGAGCAGCTGGGTCTCTAGCAGCCTGTGTGTCACTCAGCCCCAATCCACACTGGTTTTTACAGTTCGTAGTTCTTATTGCCCCTAGGGACTTATTTCCCCAGCTCTGAGACCCTGGCTGGGGGTCTGGTGTGGGGCTGGGACCCCTCGCTCCTCCGTGCAGCCTCTGCAGAGGCAATCTCCCCCCAGATTATAAAAGCGGCACACCCAGGTGCCGGACCAGCCCGTTCTGGGCCTCCGTACCTCCTACCAGTCTCAGTGTGGTTTCTTCTTCTCTCATTGTAGTACTTCCACTCAGCTAGCTTTCCCATGGTTCTGGATGATAGTTGTAATTTTGTTCTGTATTTTAGTTGTAATTTTGATGTGGTTGTAGGAGTCAGCAAGTACAGGCATTTACCTATGCTGCCATCTTGGTTCTCCTGTTGACTCTTTTTACTATAAGCATATATTTACTTTATGATAACTAAAATGAAGATAATTTGAAATCTTTAGGTCCTAGCTCTATTCTAATACGGTAGGGCCTTGACTTATGGGTCCCGACTAACGAGTTTTTTGAGATACCAGCTGTCTCTCAGCTGGTTTTTTGCATTGAGTTGATAGAGTAATTTGAGGTAACGAGCTCCTTAACGAGCTTGGTCTTGAAACAAATTAAACTTGTAAGTCAAGGCCCCAGTGTAGATGGTAAGTAGAGAGTGAATAACCACTTATATTTGATCACAGTACTTCCTTTGATAGAAGTTTCCATCCATATGCAGTGTGAATTGTTACTGTTTAGACATAGAATGGTTATCTCTGTGATTTCACCAGGAAAAAAAGTTTGTGTGGACAGAATCCTCTGACACATTTGAACATATATTAAATAGTTAAGGATAGTGGTGTTTTTTTCCATAAATAGTTTAGTTGTATAAAATTGTGACCTTTTGTTTGCAGAAATGAGTAAGGCAATAAAGAGATACCCTGTAAATATTAGGATGGTATTAAGCACTTCTGTTTTTAATGGAAATTTTTTCATTTGACCCTTTGACATGGTACTGATGTGTATAATTTATGCTGAAATTATATCTTACAGATGAGAAAGCCAGCAGATGAAAAATTAGAGAAATTTTGGATTGATTTCAACCTAGGAAGTCAGAGTGTAACTTTTTATATAGAGAGTACAGAGGTAATCACGTTTGATTTCTATTTAAACTTAAGCGCTTAGAGATTGCTCTATGTATGTGTTATATGCTCATGAATTTCACGTATTTTTTCCCCCTAAGAGTGCTCTGTGGGACTCCGTAAGACTTTTGAAGGAAGCAGTGATTAATTTCAGCATAATAGGTAAGATGATAAACTATCAGAGTATTATTTCTGTTTATAGTTGCAGTATGTGTTTAGTTAATTACAGAGCAGATTTAGTGCCTTGGGGTGGAAGTGTAGTGGAAGGAGCACTGTGCTTAGGACCAGGATGCAAGGGAATGGAACTGGTGACTTCTTTGCTTTGTGACTTTGGGGTTCAATTACTTGCCTGATTTTCTCATTGTAGAAATGGTTTAGTTTTTTAAAAAATTAAAAATTAAATTACGATGTGATCTAGCAATATCACTTCCGGGTATATATCTGGGAGAATTGAACACAGGACTTGAAGAGATATTTATACACCCCGGTTCATTGTAGCATTGTTCTCAATAGCCAAGAGGTAGAAACAGCCTAAGTGCCTATCAGTGGATAAATAAACAAAATGGGGTGTATACATACAGTGGAATATTATTCAGCTTGGAAAGGAAAGAAACTCTGACAACATGGATGAACCTTGAGGACATTTTGCTAAGTGAAATAAGCTAGTCACAAAAGGACAAATACTGTATGATTCTACTTATATGAGGCATCAAATTGGTAGAGGTAGTAGAATGGTGGTTATCAGGATCTGTGGGGAGGGGAAATGGGGACTTGTTTAATGTGGACAGTTTCAGATTTACAAAATGAAAATGTTCTGGAAAATCTGTTTTACAACAATATATACTAACTGAACTATACACTTAAACATGGTAAGTGTTATTTTTTGTACCATAATTTTAAAAAAATGGCTGTAGTACCTGTCCTTCCCTTTCCACAGATTTATGGTAATTATCAATGAGTTTATGTGGGTATGTGCCACCTCTGTCTAAATAGCATCCCTCAGACCCCCCTTAAACTCGATCATTCACCTTCCTTCTCAGATTGGTAGACAGGAATGAGGGACATAAAATTAGGAGTGATGCTTTTCTGGATATCTGCAGTAACCTTAGTCCAGTTAGGCATTTCAACTCTAATCATACTTAAACATCTATCAGGGTTCCCAAATTGGGTCTTTAAAAATAAAGGGATTTTGGGGGGTCCTAGTTGGTTTGGCTCTGTGAATAGAGCTTCGGCCTGCAGACTGAAGGGTCCCGGGGTTGATTCTGGTCAAGGGCACATGCCTGGGTTCTGGGCTTGATCTCTAGTAGGGGGCGTGCAGGAGGCAGCCAATTGGTGATTCTCATTATTGATTTTTTTTTCTCTCTCTCCCTTCCTCTCTGAAATTAAAAAAATATTTTTAAAAAGGGATGTTGGGGTGTGGAGGAGGTAGAAGTTGGCAAAGGGGGATAATTGGGGACAAAAAGAGACTTGACTTTGGGTGGTGAGCACACAGTGCAGTGTGCAGATGATGTTTTGAGTTGTACACTTGAAGCTTGTAGTTTATTTTTTTTTAATATGTTTTTATTGATTTCAGAGAGAGAAAGGGAGGAGAAAGAGATAGAAACATCAGAGAGAATCATCCAGCTGCCTCCTGCACGACCCCCACTGGGGATTGAGCCTACAACCTGGGCATGTGCCCTGACCAGGAATCCAACTGTGATCTCCTGGTTCATGGGTCAACCACTCAACCACTGAGCCACACCGGCTGGGCCTGTATAGTTTTATTAACCAATGTCAGCTAACTTCATTGTTCTATTAAACAATAATTTTTGAAAAGATGAAATCATGAGCCTCATACAAATATTAAATGAATGTGAGTTGAAGATTTTATTTAATTCATGAATTAATGAGGAAATTAATGAGATGTAATAGCCAGTTCAAAGGAGAATTTAAAATCATACATATGTAAGTAATGCTGAAATGAACATACAAAGAGATTTAAGACTAGGCAAATTATTCCACAGATAGAATTAATTTGAATTTTCTAGAGATGAGAATCATTATCATTATTATTATGATCAGTTTTCCACAACTCACAGATTTGTAGAATAGCTCAAAGACAATGAAAAGCTCAGTTAACCCAAAAGGGATTTGAGAGAGGCACCCAGAAACTTTTTGGCCCATTTCAAAATGTTTCACAGTTTTCTGTATTAGTTCTTTTCAGTGCTTGTGAGAATTTCTTCTAATGTGCAGGGATTTTTACTTTCTCCTGTTGGATACTATTAGGAAAAAAGGGAAATTTTAGGATAAGGATAGACGAGGCAGTAAAGCAAATGGCAGAAGAGGAGGAGAGACTTTTCCAGTGAAGCCGTGGGAGAAAGAAGTGAAAAGTGAAGAGAAGGGAGCCTAGATTTTGGAATTACAGGTATATTACTTGACATCTGAGGAGCCTGGAATTGGAAGAACAAAGAGAGTATGGAAAACTGCACACTCATAACACTTCTGACACCAAATACATAGTTTTTTTTCCCCTCACATTAAGCAATTCTGATGCTACCTACCTGGAGTTAGTACAGACCTCACACCTTGAGGGCTCAGTCCCATAAGATTTCCCCTACTAATCATAAGTCCCAGTATTACCAGAGAGCCACCCGAGTCAAAGATGGCTCTCTCCTCCTCAGTTTTTATTACACTCACAAGAAAGAATTCAGATGAGTGACAGAAAGCAATATTGAAATAAAGCAAGGGGATTTATTAAGAATACACTTGGCAACCCTAGCTGGTTTGGCTCAGTGGATAGAGCATCGGCCTGCAGACCAAAGGGTCCCAGGTTCAATTCCAGTCAAGGGCATATACCTTGGTTGCGAGCTCCGCCCTGGCCCAGGCCCTGGTTGGGGTGTGTGCAGGAGGCAACTAATTGATGTGTTTCTCTCACATTGATGTTTCTCTCTGTCTTTCTCTCTCTCTTCCACTCTCTAAAAATCAATGGCAAAATATCCAGGGGTGGGACAACAACAACAAAAAAGAATACACATGGCATAAGGCACAAGCAGGCAACTCAGCTAATCTGAGTGCCCCACTTGGTGGGGGTTCAAGGGTTTTATACTCCCTCCCCCCCATATGTTTCAAGGTTCTCCTATCAGATAGACTAGATTTCAAGGTTCCCCTTTTACATTGTTGCAGCTTTCCTCAGAATTTATGAGAACATCTGGCCATGTTGTCTTCACAAGTCCCAAGAGGGCTGACTTCTTTGTTCAGTGGGTGAGATAAACTCCCCCTTTTCATTCCTTTCCCTCCTCCTGCCCTGACAGCTATTTATCCTGCCTGACATTCCCCTCTCAAGTAATACCATCCAAATGCTTTTGGATTTTTGTTATTTGTCTCCAAGACTTCATCTGGCCTTGGGTTTAGCTGGCACAAATGGCATTAATTGGGTCTGTGTCCTCTGTTTTCCCAGGCCAGGGTGATTCAAGCTATGTATTCTCTGGTTAAGGAATTGCTCTCAAGTGTCCTTAGTTGGGGAAGATAAGATCTTGCAGTTCAGAAGCTGGCTGCAAGCTGCCCAAAGTGTTTGGTCTTGTTTAATTTTGTTGTCTCAGTTTCCCCATTCCACTGGCCCAGGGATTTCCCTAGCTTCTTACTATGCTGGCACACCAGATGGCCACCTGTCAACTTCTGACCAATTTGCTACAAATCGTGGGTTCTCACAACTTCCTCGGGTTTGATAATTTGCTATATTGGCTCACAGAACTCAGGGAAGCACTTATTTAAATTACAAGTTTATTATAAAGAATACAATCAAGGATACAGATGAAGAACCGGGTAAAGAGGCACATAGGGCGGGATTGAGAAGTATCCTGAGCATAGGTGCTCCTGTCCCTGAGAAATTGGGTTGCTCTACCCTCCTGATCCAAGAAGGTGTTAACCTGAAAGCTCTTTAAGCCCCTACTTTAGGAATTTTTATGGAAGCTTTATCACAAAGGCACGATAGATTATTAACTCAATCTCTGGCCCCTTTCCCCTTCCTGGAGGTTGAGGAGTGGGGTCTGAAAGTTCCAAACCTCACATGGTGACTTAGTCTTTCTGGGATGGCCACCATCCTGCTACTCTAGGAGCCACCAGTCACCTCATTACACACAAAAGACACTCTTCACTCCAGGGATTCTAAGGGTCTTAGCTCTTGTGTTAGTAATAGGGGTCAGAGACCAAATATTAGAAGAAAAGATGCTTCTAGCGAATTACAAAGATTTTTAGGAGCCCTGTGTCAGGAGTCTGGGCAGAGGCCAAATATATAGTTCTTATTGTGTCACAGATGAGAAGAGCTAGAGTTACACAATCACAGAATTGGAAAGATAGGATGCATTAGTTGGGAGTATCACCTACCTGTAGGAAATAGAAGGGGTTTATAAATAACTTACTAGAAATGTGAATTAAGTATAATCATAAATATAAATTAAGAATAACTTAATTTATGTTGTCATTACCTATTACTGTTAATTTCAGATATATAAAATATTGTTGATGTTTACTCTAAGTCATTATTTTGGAAGGACTTCCATGGATTTTCTGACTGTGGTAGCCCTAACATTGTTTTTCTTAGTTTAAGTTCCGAACTCCAAACCTTGCTACTGTAATGGTTTTCAGGAACTAACTTGCCAAGTTAATATTCTATACTTCACTAATATATCACATTTCCGTGAGACTCCATAATTTACAAAGTGCCTCACAGTGTTTGAAGGAGGTAGGTATTATTTTCTATTTTTATTTTTTTTAAATATATTTTTATTGATTTCAAAGAGGAAGGGAGAGGGAGAGAGAGTTTCATAGAAAGATCAATGATGAGAGAGAATCATTGACGGGCTGCCTCCTGCATTCCCCCCCTCACCCCCCACTGGGGTTTGAGCCCACAACTTGGGCATGTGCTCTTGACCGGAACCGAGCTCAGGACCTTCAGCCCGCAGGCTGGTGCTCTATCCACTGAGCCAAACCAGCTAGGGCTGTTTTCTATTTTTATAGCCAAGGAAACTAAAGATTGTTTAGCAAACTCTCCAAGCAACACCTTAGTTTTATATGCAACTTCTTGCTAAGCAGTTGGCAATGCTTTAGTAGTACATTGAGTGCTTGGTGCAGCCCTGAGATAATTTCTTCTGAATCTTGTATGCCCTTGTATGTTTGCATTGAGCTCTACATCCCAAATAGCTGTTTATATTTTTAGATAAAGTTTGAATTACTTTTGTTGCAGTGTTTCATAGACTTTTCCTGTAGTGACTAGATGTCCAGTAAGATTGGTGTTTGGGGGGATTGCTGAGGTTGTCTCTATGCCAACATTGTCCTATAGAAACACAGTATGAGCCACATATTTAATATTAAATTTTCACATAGCCACAAAGAAGTTATTTTAATAATATACATTTAACTAAATATATCCAAAATATTAACATTTAAACATGTAATTAAAATGAAAAATTGATGAGATATTTTACTTTCTTTTTTTTTTTTGTACTAAGTCTTCACAAATTGATGTGTATTTTATGCTTATGGTGCACTTTGATTTGTACTAGCCATATTATAAGTACTCAGTACCCATAAATCTAGGTGTGTCTCATTCTTTTTTCCTCTTTCTGTCCTCATCAATTTATGACTGTTAGCTTTGCCTATTCTTTCAGAGACTTTCCTCTTTTCTCTCCTGCTGCTTCCAACTCAGCATGTACTTACTATGGCTTATTCTTGGACTCTCCTTGAATTATTAGCCAGTAATTTTCAACCTTCTTTCATTTCATGGAAATGAACTAAACTAATTACTAAAATTCTGCAGCATACACAAAAACACATGATATTTTTTGTTGATTCAATAAAAAATAGGTATAATTTTGACTGATTAATAAAAAAAACCAACCTCATAGTAATTACCTATAATTTTTGTTCCAAAGTGGTTTTTAAAAAAATCAGGTGCCTATACTTGTATATAAGGATTTTTTGTACCAAGAATTAACCAATTAGATGCAACCTTATTATTCTAGGTGACCAATAAGATGCAAATCTTTTATATGATCTATATAAAAGACAGGGCATTCACACTGGACAGCTATTGTTGTGTTGGCTGTTGTCATTTCCTTATTTGACGATCTAAGGGAAAATAAGTCAGTATCTCTGACTAAATAGTCAGGTATTGCATGTTTTAAAAATTCTTGTAGCACACCCTTTGAAAATCGCTGCTCTAAGCTATTTTCTGTTCTAAATCAATTACTATTTGTCAGTAAAGGGCTGGTGTCCTGGAAGGGGGCCCTCACGGAGACTGTTGTCTAAGAAACAGGCCTGTCTCTATGATGTTTCCGTTTCTCCTTTTTAAGTGGAGGCTATTGAAAGGAAGGTAGATTATTCCACTTCACACATTGCAAACAGTGACATTGAATTTGAATTTTAGAAATAAGTGGGATCTGGGAGAGAGAAAGAATGAGAATGAATGTTGTGCTTAATATATTGGGAAGTTAAATACCTGTTGTATAGGATAGCTTTGTATTCACAAAATGCTCTTTGAAAAATGATTTCAGTACATAAGGATATTTCCATTGCTATGCTGCTAAGATTAGTTACTTTCTATTTCTGTCATATTAACCACTTCATCATTTGTGTCTATAAACACACATGTGAATCTAAAAAAAAAAACTTCTAAATAAATTTTAAAAAATTATTTAAACTTGGTTGCTTTATTTTGCACTTTTAAAATTCACAAAGCTTCACAATATCTGTGTTTGATCATCAAGGTTTTATAAGACAATGAAAATTTTATCGCATCAACTGGGCATACTCAAAAAACAATGGATAATTTACAAACAAATTTTTTTAATGAAGAACATTTTTCAAAATGCATACTGGTACACATGTGAATTAATCTATCCTAAAATTAGACTTTAAAGTAAAAAAAAAAACAACTAAAAAAAACACCACAGACAGATTTAACACTGACAAGCCTACCAGAATAATGCTGGTGGCAAGCTATAAACAGCTTTAATGTTGAGTGTAATTTGGGGGTAGCAGGAAGAAAATATTATATGTTTAATCTGCATTTAAATGCATCAGTGAGTAAAAATTCTATAATTTAATGAAGTGAACAACAATTTAAAAAAGTGAACAACTCTTTTGCCTACAGGTTAGTTTCTCAGGTTTGTTTGCTTTTAACTGTGAAATTTTGACTAAAGAAAATGGATCCTAGAACTAGAATCCTTAAGGAAAAGAAAAACATGGGGGTGCAGGAGAAACAAAATCAATACTTTAATCTTTCTAACGTGGTTGTAACAAACAAAATCATTGTTCATATTAAGAAAGAATATCAGAGATGATATAGGGCAGTGGTTGGCAAACTCATTAGTCAACAGAGCCAAATATCAACAGTACAACGATTGAAATTTCTTTTGAGAGCCAAATTTTTTAAACTTAAACTATATAGGTAGGTACATTGTTATTAACTTAATTAGGGTACTCCTGAGGCTTAGGAAGAGCCACATGTGGCTCACAAGCCGCAGTTTGCCGACCACAGATATAGGGGGTTGAGTTTTGGCTTATGTAACTTCTAAAAATATGATTTCTTTTCAACTACTCATTGCAGAAAAATCTGGATTGTTGACAAATATCTCAGTGTACTTATTTAAAATTATAAAATACAAACTTTCAATGTATTGATATACATTGGTGTATTTTATTTTTTGCTAGAAACTGAAAAGAAAAAGATGTTCATCATTTACTTGAAGCCTATTAATATTGGAAACAAGGAAGTGAGGAAAGTAGAAATTCATTTTGATTTGCAATTCAACATATCACAAGCTTCCGTTAAAGCTTTAGGAGAAGACAAACAGGTGGCAGGTTTAATTCTCTTTAATTATTTGACTGTGTTTTAGTATGTTTTCATGTCTCTTAAATTTCCATGTTGGTTTTTTTTTTAAATTGAAATATAATCGACATAATATTATACAGTCATGTGTTGCATAATAATTTTTCAGTCAGTGACAGACTACATAGATGAAGGTGGTCCCATAAGATTATAATGGAGTTGAAAAATTCCTATCACCTAGTGACAGCATAGCACTCATAACATCATCATAGTTCAATGCATTTGTAATGATGTTGATGTAAACAAACCTACAGCCAGTTGCATAAAAGTATAGAACATAATCCTTGATAATGATAATAAACAACATTATTGATTTATAAATTTACTATATTTTTTTGTCATAGAGTATTCTTTCTCTTTATTAAGCAAAAAGTTTGCTGTTAAACAGTATGCTGCGTTACACATTGGCAGCAGCCTCATACATCTGAGGCTTATTGTGTCTTTTGCTTGAATCATTTCATGTTGTATTTGTTTTAATCTCATGTTTTATACAGTAACATGCTATACAGGATTGTAGCCTAAGAACAATAGACTCTATAATATAGCATAGGTGTGTAGTAGGGTATACCATCTAGGTTTGTGTAAGTGCACTCAATGATGTTCGCATAACAAAGACATCACCTGATAATGTATTTCTCAGAACATATCCCCCATCATTAGTGGTGCATGACTGTATTAGTTTCAGGTGTACAACATAATGATTCAGCATTTGAATATATAGCAAAATGACCACAACAAGTCTAGTTAACAGTTGTTGCCATAAAGATTTTTTTTCTTGTGAGGAGAACTTTTAATTTACTTTCTTAGTAATTTTCAAATACGTAGTTTTTGTCTATTTCTCCTTTAGGTTTGTTAATATTTGTTTTATATAGGAAGGTTCCTATGTTAGGTGCATAAATATTTTTAAATATTGTGTTGTAATATTGTGTTGTAGGATTGATCCCTTTATCATTATATAATGACCTTCTTTTTTTTTATTAAATCTTTATTGTTCAGATTATTACAGGTGTTCCTCTTTTTTCCCCCCAATAGCTCCCCTCCACCCAGTCCCCACCCCACCCTCTGCCCTTACCCTGCCCACTGTTCTCATCCATAGGTGTACGATTTTTGTTTAGTCCCTTCCTGCACCCCCAAACCCCTTCCCTCCCAAGAATTGTCAGTCCACTCCCTTTCCATGCCCCTGGTTCTATTATATTCACCAGTTTACTCTGTTCATCAGATTTTTTATTCACTTGATTTTTAGATTCACTTGTTGATAGATATGTATTTGCTGTTCATAATTTTTATCTTTACCTTTTTCTTCTTCTTCCTCTTCTTAAAGAATACCTTTCAGTATTTCATGTAATACTGGTTTGGTGGTGAAGAACTTCTTTACCTTTTTCTTGTCTGTGAAGCTCTGTATCTGAACTTCAATTCTAAATGATAGCTTTGCTGGGTAGATCTTGGTTGTAGATCCTTGCTATTCATCACTGAGTATTTCTTATC
>NW_006295180.1:5003987-5005467 GCF_000327345.1 Myotis davidii | reverse complement strand
GTTCTGTCTGGCCCAGCTGCAGTTTGTTAGGTAATTTTCAGATTGCAAAGGGCCAAGGCATTCATATGCAAAAGCGTCTGCCACAGCCTGAGTGGGGTGGGATCTTAAGGAATCAGCAGGGCAGAGCAAGCAGCTATAGCTGATCCTCAGCCCTGCCCTAAGGGGCCCCGCATCTCAGTGTCCCAGTAATTGCTGCAAGCACCTCTAAGAGAAAGCCGCCCTCAAGTTCTGAGTTTTGCCTGCTGCCAGACAGTCCAGTTTCTCCCCATATGAGTCCTGGGTCCCCAGAGAGTTCCCGGAACTGGAGTTCAGAGTAGTCGGGAGCTTGTGACTCCCTCCCGATTCAAAAAGACAGCCGCGTCCTCAGGTGCCAGCCCCTTTCTACGCACGCTCAAGCTTCCGTACCGCTGCACTTTACTTCTGCAGCTCCTCTGAGTCTCAGTGTGCTTTTTCCCTTCCTTCTAGTTGTGGAATTTCCACTCAGCCAGCCTTCCTGTGATTCTGGATGGTGTCTGTTTTGTCTTTTCATTGTATTTTTGAAGTTGTCAGAGGCTGCAATTTCCGGTGTTTACCTATGCCGCCATCTTGGTTTCTCCATAATGACCTTTTTTGTCTCTTATGATAGTCTTTGTTTTAAAATCTATTTTGTCTGATATAAGTATAGCTACCCCAGCTTTTGTTTGGTTTCCATTTGCATGGAATATTTTTTTCCATTCCTTCACTGTCAGTCTATGTGTGTCCATATAGATGGATCTCTCTTTCTTAATCTATTCAGCCACTTTATGTCTTTCAATTGGAGAATTGAACTCATTTATATTTAAAGTAATCAATAGGTACATACTGATTGCCATTTTGTAAATTGCTTTCTGGCTGTTTTGTGCACCCTCTGTTCCTTTCTTCTCTTGCTCTATTCCTGTGTGATTTGATGATTTTCTGTAGTATTATGCTTAGTTTCCTTTTTCTTTTTTGTGTCTACTATATGTTTTTGCTTTGTTACCATGAGGCTTATATAAAACAACTTATAACAGCCTATTTTTAAGTTGATAATAATTTAAGTTTGATTATATTCTAATGCTCTGCATTTTTACTCTTTTCCCCACATTTTATTTTTTTGATGTTAAAATTTACAACTTTTTATTTTATGTTCCCTTAACGAAGTATTATAGTTATTTTTACTACTTTTGTCTTTTAGCTTTCATATTAACTTTATAAATAATTATAATATTAGATTATTCTGAATTTTACTATATATTTACTTTTATCAATAATTAATAGTTTTATATATTTTTACAATTGATTTTAGAGAGAAAAAGGTGGAGAGAGAGAGAGAGAGAGAGAGAGAGAGAGAGAGATAGATGTGAGAGAGAAACATTGATCAGTTGCCTCCCACACACCCTGACTGGGGATCAAGCTTGCAACCAGGGTATGTGCCCTGGCCAGGAATTGAACCCACCACCATTTTTAAAAAAATATTTTTATT
>NW_006295180.1:4988086-5003954 GCF_000327345.1 Myotis davidii | reverse complement strand
AGATAGAAACATCAATGATGAGAGAATCATTGATCAGCTGCCTCCTGCATGTCCCACACCGGGGATTGAGTTCTCAACTTGGGCATCTGCCCTGACCAGGGATTGAACCGTGACTTCCTAGTTCATAGGTTGATGCTTAACCACTGAGCCAGCTGGGCTGTATATTTTCCTGTTACTAATTAGCACCCTTTCAGTTAAGCTCAGAGAGTTCCTTTGACATTTCTTGTAAAGATGGTTTAATAATGATGAACTTTAGCTTGTCTGGAACACTTTATCTCCAATTCTGAATGACAGCACTGTCAGTAGGGTATTCTTGGTGGGAATTTTTTGTCTTTCAGCACTTTTAATATATTGTGCCACACACCCTTGGCCTGCAAAGTTTAATTGAGAAAACTGAGTCTTAGAGAGGTTTTCTTTTATGTAAAAATTATTTTTTTCTTGCTGCTTTTATGATTCTCTTTTTTTCTTTTATTTTTGACACTTTAGTTATAATGTGTCGTGGTCTCTCTCTCTCTCTCTCTAACCTCTTTGGTTTTCTGAATCTGGACATCTATTTCCTACTCCAGGTTAGAGAAGTTTTCAGTCATTATTTCTTCAGATAAAGTTTCTGTATATGAATGTCTGTAATATGAATGTCTGTCTGCTTGATGTTGTTCCGTAAGTCCCTTACACTATCCTCACTTTTTTCATTCTTTTTCTTTTTGCTGCTCTGGTTGGGTGAGTTTGACTGCCTTGCCCTGTTCACTGATCCTTTCTTCTGCTTCATTTAATCTGCTGTTGGACCTCTGTAGTGTATTTTTCAGGTTAGTTACTGTATTAAGGTCTGTGAGTTCTATTCGGTACTCCCTTATATTTTTTACGTCTTTTTTTAAGGTCTCACTATGTTCCTCCATTATTCTCCCACGTTTGGTGAGCATTCTTATGACCATTATTTTGAACTGCTTATCGGATAAATCACTTTCTTTTCATTAAGGTCTTCTTCTAAGGTGTATTTTGTTTTCATTTGGAACATACTCCTTTGTTTCTTCATTTTCCTTAACTCTCTATGTTGGTTTCTATGCATTAGATCAAACAGCCACCTCTCCCAACCTGAAGGAGTGGCCTCATGAGGAGATTAGCCTTGTTGCTCAACCTTGCCCTAGCTTTTAGTTGTCTCTCAATCCTGTGGTTGCCCAAGCAGCCTTTTTTATTTTCAGTGGCTCCTAGTATTTGAGGTTGTGTTAAGAGTTGTCTGTATCCCAAAGGGGAAGATTTCAATCAACACCTAGATTTAGGCTGATTGGAAAATAGACATCAACAACAGCTTTTTAACTATGCAAAAAGCACCCCCCTCACCCCCGTGGGACTGTGAGTGTAAGCCCCACTATTCACTAGAGCCAGGTGATCTAGAGGTGCCACAAAAATTGGGGTGCTAAGTGATGGCACAATCTCCTTTCTGGCAGATACTGGTGATCTGTAGTGAAGCAGAGAAAGAGTGCAAAGGTAGCATCTCTGAGCCTCTGTTTTAGAGAGTACCTCAGTCGCCTCTATACATGTGCCTATCCAGAAAATCTGCCTCTCGTCAGTGCTTCAGGAAAGCAAATAGGCCTTTTTTAAAGAAAGACTGTGGTATACTTTAGTCTGCGGAATGTGCTGTGCTCTAGGGATGGTCTCCCCATTTGTTATAGTCCTATGGGACACAGGAATGCAAACCCTGCTGGCCATCAGAACCAGGCAATCCAGTGGCATACCCTGAGTAGCAACCTCCAAACCTGAGGCACCAGGTGCATGTACAAGCTGCCCTCTGGGAGATCCTGGTGCTCTGGGGCAGGTGGAGGGAGAGTATGGAGATAGCATCTGCCCTCCAAATTCTCTGAGAGGTTTATGTACAGTCGGCCCTAAGGTCTGTGTTTAATTAGAAACCTGCCTCTCAGGCAGCAGCTGTGAGGAAGGGGTGGGGATGATGAGAGCCTGCAGGTGGGGCCTCAGCAGACTCATCCTGAGAGCTTCAGTCCCTGAGTAAAGCTCAAGGGGTCAGACTTGGGACAGAGGAAGCAAAGGTTGTTACAACTTCAGAGTAGGAGTGACTGAGTGCGGGAAAGTGCTCAACCAGAGCTGGTTCTGAAAGGAGGAGGTAGGCAGAGACGCTGGAAACAGTGAAATGATCCTTCAAAATGACCAACTTCTAATTTTTTATCTGCTATTTCTGAGCTTTAAATTTTCCTTAAATTAAAAAAAAAAAAGATTACTGGTTTTAAAAGTCATGTGGCTTTTGGCTTGCATTTCAGATATTGTTTGACCAGATAAAAATCTCCACACAACTTCTTGATAAGTTTGTAAAGGAAGAACCTGAGAGTCCTATCAACCACAAAAGAGAGACAGGTATATTGGGAAATAACAAGTTTTCGTACTCTGAATGCCCTATAAACATAATGATAAAACCTTACTTGGAAGAGGTCACTGAAGACCTATGATCATATAAGAGTAATAACTGTATTATTGTGCCTTTGGAGAAAGAAAACTGCTAAGAGCCTTGAATCATTTTGCCCACCTGATACAGTCTCTCTTCTGGGTCAGTTGGAAATAAAGGAGAAAACATGATGTGGGTGGCAGGCAGCAGGAGACAGGGTGTGCAGGAGCATCTACCTACAAAGCTGACCCCACACACATCACGTACCCCTTATGAGTTACAGCCCCAGGCTGCTTTCTGTAGCCACTATAGATTTACCAGCTCTTACCAAAATATGGTGATGTCGCTACACTGAGGGTCCCATGAAGAGCACTTGGAGAGAGTGCCCACTGTCGTGCATGGATATTGTGATCACCTTTATATGCTCTTTTCTTAATGTGATAGACCAGGCAGAAGAATCCACCAAGCTGGCAGAGTTAACACCTGCCGAAGCTGACTGCTGCCTAATAACTATCCCCTTAAACGACCAGTCTGAGCTTTCTGTGAGTATGGGGTGTGGGGGACAAGATTCTGAACTGTGTCCACTAGATGCCAACAGGTAGAAGCACTCTCCTGGCTTGTAGTCCATTTTCTCCAGGCTAACCATCTGTCTCTGGTTTGACCATCCCCTCCTTTAGATTATTTTTGCCTGTCATGATTATGTGATCTCTGCTTTCTCTAACTTGGCTCTCTCATGGAATGAGTGACTTGGTGGGCTCTGCCTCATTCCCTCATTTGGGATCTGGTGACTGAGATGGAGGGAAAGGAGCCTAATCTTCGGGGATATACCTGTTTTTTACTTACTACCTGTGGGAACTTGGACAAGTTTCCTAACATCACTGAGCCTGAAGATTCCCATCTCTAAAACAGAGGTGATAGCTGGTTCTCAATGTGAATCTCTGCGATCAAAAACAGAATGTGTGTTGCCGAAACCGGTTTGGCTCAGTGGATAGAGCGTCGGCCTGCGGACTGAAAGGTCCCAGGTTCGATTCCGGTCAAGGGCATGTACTTGGGTTGCAGGCACATCCCCAGTAGGAGATGTGCAGGAGGCAGCTGATCAATGTTTCTCTCTCATCGATGTTTCTAACTCTCTGTCTCTCCCCTTTCCTCTCTGTAAAAAAGCAATAAAATATATTAAAAAATAAATAAATAAAAATGGGCATTTAAAAAAAAAAACAACAGAATGTGTGTATAGCACCTAACACACTGCTTAGCATGGATAAGTATTCTGCCCCTTCTCCTTTGCTTATATTTGATTATCTGGACACATCATACAGAAGTGTGATGGCATTGTAATGGTGTTTTAAAAACAAACATACCAAAGTTTACTCCTTTAGATAGTCAGTCTCCTTGTCAGGTTATGCATTTATCCCAACAATTTTGATGCTATTAAAGACAGTTTTTGTAAGTCTTCCTTTGATGTTTCCCTTAGTAACTTTGGAATGCTGTGATTGTTTCTGATAGTGGCAAATTTTTGCCTGAGAATGAATATCAATTTATTAGAATAGCCAACTCTAATAAATAAAGAGCCTTGTATCTTAGTATTCAATGGAAATGCTTTTCTTTGGAGGTGGCTCCAAAAGAATGATAAAAGAGGGCTTCAAAGACACCATAATTAAACACATATTTTTTTTCTGCAGCAAACAAAGATAGCTGATAGTTCGCCTGAAAAATTGAAACTGGGTGATATGCAACAAGGTCAGATTTTTAAAATCTATCATAAATAAGTCTTGAATGGTATTTTATATTTAAATATTTAATTGAGAAACTTTTTTTGTTTTTAATTCCCATTAGAAGTTCCTTCAAAACATGAGCATTCTTCAGATTTACAAGAGCAATCAGGAAAAATCCTGGTTCCTAAATTAAAAGATAAATCCAGGTAAATGATTTTCAAAACTAACCAATTATGTAGATTGCTGTTAATGTGACTAGTTAATGCACAAGTCAACAGTTTAGGTCTGTGGTATATAGGTAGGTACATTGTTATTAACTTAATTAGGGTACTCCTAAGGCTTAGGAAGAGCCACACTCAAGGGGCCAAAACGCAGCATGTGGCTCGCGAGCCGTAGTTTGCCGATCACAGATTATCCCTCTTTCCTGGACCTGGCCACGCCCCACAAAAGGAGAGAGCACTGTGTGCAATTTTCTGTAGGATTAGAGCAGAGGTGGCATGTTCTCCTGACTTATAGGTCTCTACCATTATACCCCCAGTGCTTTCTTTTGTGATGTATTTTTCTGCAGCAAAACATTGAATATCCCCAATAAGAAAAATATATATAATTGGCATTAATTAATTGGCCACTTTTCCATATAGGCCTCTGAAGAACAGATCATAAGACAAGTGATTTTTTTATGGTTTGAGACATAATTAAAATGAATTAAACTGTACATATGTTAAGTGTATAATTTAATGAGTTTTGACATATGTCTACACCCAGGAACCATGCCCACAAGCAGATAATGACCAATCATCACCAAGAATATCTTCCTGACCCTTTGAACTCCCTCCCTCCTGCCCTTCTTTATACCCCTCCCATCCCCACTGCAATCACTGATCTATTTTCTGTGACAGATAAGTTTGCTGTTTTAAAAATCATATAGAAATGGAATCAAACAGAAGCTATTTTTCTAGCTTCTTTTTTGTGTGTAATTATTTTGAGATTCATTCATGTTGTATGATCAGCTGTTCATTCTTCTATATTGCCCAGTGGTGTTCCATTGTATGGGTGGATATACTGCAAGCTGTTTATCATTCACCTGTTGATTGACATTTGAGTTGTTTCCAGCTTTTTGTTGTTATAAGTGAAGTCCTTAGGATTCATGTATAAGTCTTTGCAGGGACACATGTTTTCTTTTCTCTTGGGATGGAGTGGAATGGTTGGATCATTGTTGGTGTATGTTAATTTTTTAAAAAAATACTGTCAAATTGCTTTCCAAAGTGGTTGCATCATTTTACATTCCCATCAACAACTTTTGAGAGTTCTAGATGGTAGACATTCTTGCCAGTAGTTGGTAATGTCTTCCTTATCTTGCTATTGCAATGGAAGTTTAGTGGTATTTCATGTGGCTTTAATTTGCATTTCCTTTATTTGTAACAGACCCAAACTAGAAACATCCCAAATGTCCATCAATAGATGAATGGATAAACAAATTTTGTTATATACATACAGTGGAATAGTGCTCAGAAATAAAAATAAATTAACTATTGATATAGACAACATGAATGACTCTCCACATAATACCAAGTCAAAGAAGCCAGACAAAAAAAGAGTATGTATTGTATGATTCCATTTACATAAAATACTAGAAAATGCAAACTAATCTCTAGAAACAGAAAAATCAATGATTGCCTGGAAATGGGGGTTCATTGGCCCCTTTTTTTTTTACTGTGATAAGAACAGTTAACATGAGCTTTGCTCTCTTAATAAAATTGTATGTGCCCAAACAATATTGTTAACTGTAGGCACATTATTATACAACAGATTTCTAGGACTCATTTATCTTGTGTAATTGAAACTATACTTGTTGAATAGCAACTTTGCATTTTTTCCTCCCTTCAGTCCCTGGAAATCACCATCTTATTCACCCTTTCTGTGAGTTTGACTCATTCATTCATTCATTCATTCATTCATTTCCTCACCCAAGGATATGTTTTATTGATTTTAGAGAGAGAGGGAAGGGGGGTGGGAGAAAGAGAAACATTGATGTGAGAGAGAAACAGACCAGTTGCCTCCTGTACACATCCCAGCTGGGCATCAAACTTGCAACCTAGGTATGTGCCCTGACCAGAAATCAAACCCACAACCTTTTGGTGTATGGGATTATGCTCCAACCAACTGAGCCAACCACCCAGGGATGAGTTTGACTCTTTTAGATACCTTGTGTAAGTGGAATTGTGCAGTATTTGTCCTGTGACTGGCTTATTTCACTGAGCATAATGTCCTTCAAGTTCATCCATGTTGTTGCACATTGCAGAATTTGCTTCTTTTTTAAGGCTGATGAGTATTCCATTGTATGTATATATCACATTTTGTTTATCCATTCATTCATCTATGGACATTTAAATTGTTTCTGTATCTTGGCTATCTATACTAATAAAAGGGTAATATGCTAATTAGACCAGACATCCATCTGGATGTCCTTCCAGACAAAGCCATGGTGGTGAGGGTCAAGGCAGAGGCAGTTAGGGGTGACCAGGTCAGCAGGGGAGGGCAATTGGGGGTGACCAAGCTGACAGGAGAGGGCAATTAGGGGAGACTAAGCTGGCAGGCAGAGGCAGTTAGGGGCATTCAGGCAGGCAGGCAGAGGTGATAGGGGCAATCAGGCAGGCCGGCAGAGAGGAGGGGCACTCATTCAGGCGGGCAGGCAGAGGTGATAGGGGCAATCAGGCAGGCAGGCAGAGAGGTTAGGGGCAATCAGGCAGGTAGGCAGGTGAGCGGTTAGGAGCCGGTCCTGGATTGGAGAGGGTGCAGGCTGGGCTGAGGGACCTCCCCCCTCCCGTGCATGAATTTCGTGCATCAGGCCTCTAGTTGTAAATAATGCTGCAGTAAACATGGGAGTGAAGATATTTCTTCAATATCCTGATTTCAATTCCATTGGATATATGGGATTTCTAGATCATATAATAGTTCTATTTTTAATTTATTTGAAGAAATTCCATACTGTTTTCTATAGCAACTACACCATTTTACATTCCCATGAATTATGCAAGGGTCCCAATTTTTCCACATCTTCAACAACACTTAGATTTTATTGTTGTTAATCCTCACCTGAGGATATTTTTTCAAATGATTTTTTTTTTTAGAGAGAGTGGAAGGGAGGGAGGAAGGGATGGGGGGATGGATGGAGGGAGGGAGGGAGGTAAGGAGGGAGGGAGAAAGGGAGATAGGATGAAAGAGAGAGAGAGAGAAACGTCAATGTAGGAGAGACACATTGCTTGGTTGCCTCTCACATGCACCCCAACCAGGGCCAGGGATCGAACCTCTAACCCAGGTACGTGTCCTGGACTGGGAGTTGAACTCAAGACCCTTTGGTCCATGAACCAATGCTCTAACCACTGACCCACACTGGCCATGACAAAAGCTATCTTTTTAGCACCCGAGGGGATTCTAAAGCAGAGCCAGACAGGAAGCACTGCTCTGAGCTTTGCCAAAGCTGGCTGCTTATCTGCAGGTCCCACCCTGCCTTCCTCTTTGTATGCCTGACAGAGAAGGGTTCCACAAAGGTTTTTTTTGTTTTAAATAACTAGTTTTTGTCAGGCAGAGGATCTCTGGAAATGGGTTGCAAGTTAAGTTCTGCACAGGTTTTGGTGCTTCCCATGCACGGGGCTCACATCAGACAAAGGGTATATGAAGGGGAAAATAGGGCTGTGAAGGGAAGGAAGGAGGAGGTGATGGTTGTATAGTTCCACTGATTCGATATATTTTGTTTTAGGAAAGAATCTACTTTCAAGGGTGCCAGAAAGCAAGAAAGAAGGATGTCGGTAATGAAGTAACTTTTCTTGTCTGGAGGCATTATTTCCCAAATTTTAGTTACTTGCATACCATCTTCAAAATCTGTTATGGCTCTGCTCTTTATCTCTATTTTTCTCCATTAAATTGATCTTAAACTTATTTTAAAGGGAATTATTTCACTTCCAAATGGAAAATCAGCATGAGTTGTAACAAATAATAAGGCCCCAAATAACACCCTAGCAATAACAGCTATCATATCAAACTGTACTTTTACTTGTATCAGGCTTTGAGGCTACAGCCTGTTCTTGCTTTTAAAGAAAAGATAAGTAGAAGAGAAGGGCTCAAGACCTACTGACACTTGAGATTTATCCTGAATGGAAGCAGACGTGGTAATGAAGTGAAAGAAATGTTTTGCTCTGAGTCAGTGGCATGGTTTTGTTTCTCTGGGCACCAACTTACACCTCTCCAGCTTGTCTGCCACTTTGGGGTGGTCAGTGCTCTAAATCTGTAGTCAGAGCATTAAAAAAAAATCTCTGTAATGAATATTAAATGAAATTTTCTACAAACTTGAGATCATGAGCTTCAAACAAATGAGTTAAGGCTCTTCCTGGCTTGCTTTTAGCAATGGCTCTCACTTTCCACTGCCCATCTTCTAGTTGGAATCATCAGGGGAGCTGATACAAAACCGCAGCCCGATGGTTCTGACTTGGTTGGTCCAGGGGAGAACTCAGGCATTGGGATCTGTTTCAAAGCCCCCTCCTGATATGAGCCAACTTGAAAAACAGCTGCTGTGGGTACTTGCACTTTTTAAAATAACTTTCAGCCCATGAAAGTTATGTATATGTATACACACACACACACACACACACACACACACACACACACAAATTTTTTAAAAATTGATTTCATAGAGGGAGAGGGAGAGGGAGAAAGATAGAAACATCAATGATGAGAGAGAATCATCGATTGGCTGCCTCCTGCACACCCCCTATTGGGGATCGAGCCCACAACCCGGGCATGTGCCCTTGACTGGAATTGAACCCTGGACCCTTCAGTCTGCAGGCCACTGCTCTGTTCACTGAGCAAACCGGCTAGGGTTTCAGCCCTTTTTATAAAGCTAAAGAAAGCAGGAAAGCCTTGCTGTGAGATTTTTTAATTGGGTGCATTCAGTGAAGTGATGCTTGCTCTTTTACAAGACACTGGCTGGGCGACTCTGGAACGAATGTGGGGGTTCCGCCAACCTTTTTTATTTTTTTTTCACAAAAGGAAGATGGAGATAGGCCTGGCTCACAGAGTGCCTTTCACACATGAGCTTCTCTACAAAAAGGTGAACTGCTAAACATTTAAAATAAACTCATTTGGAAAATAGATAGTTCACCATCACCCACCTTAAAGGTTGTGGATTGTGTTATCATCAACAAGGGTGACGCCGCTTCCCACCCTAAGCTGCTCATACGCTTTGCCATTTCAGGCACAGGGTGGATCCTCTAGCTGACATGTGTTAGGTTGAGAAGAGCATGGGAGGTACTGTCACCACTTTGGGATTCCTGGGAATCCTCCCTGACCTGAAATGGGAACGAGCTGTTAGGAGCTGAGTGGTGGAGCCCCTGTTGAGAGAGGCATGGCAGCACCAGGACCGGGGCTCCGGAGGGCACAGGAGACGGGGCTGAAATAGAGAGGTGCTTTATTAAAGTCAAAACACACTTCATGTTAACGTTTCTTTGTTTCAGCATTTCTAAAAATGAATCCAAAAATAGAAAATTTTAAATTAAAAAAAATATATATAAGTATCATTATAGAGCTGAGTAATCCACTAGAACAGATTAAATTGTCCTTAAGTCTCTAACCTTTACAGTTCAGGCTCAGTTTCTTTTTTTAAAATCCCCACTCAAGGATTTATTTTTTATTGATTGGAGAGAGAGGGAGAGGGAAACATCGATGTGAGAGAGAAACATTGATCAATTGCCTCACGG
Organism: Myotis davidii; assembly: GCF_000327345.1. Classification (NCBI taxonomy): domain Eukaryota; kingdom Metazoa; phylum Chordata; class Mammalia; order Chiroptera; family Vespertilionidae; genus Myotis; species Myotis davidii. The sequence continues at coordinate 4,994,100 of NW_006295180.1, read as the reverse complement.
AATCAAACCTGTGGTCCTTCAGTGCATGGGACGACACACTAATTACTGAGCCACACCAGTCAGGGCCTGCTCAATTTCAAAAGGCTTTAAGGTTTAAATGAAAAGGACCCTCTTATTTTTATTTTCGTTCCTCTAAAATGTAGATGGGCATGTCTCTGAAAAAATCATTGTTATACTTTCTTTTGTTGTTTCTGGTAGTATTTTGAAATTACAGTGTTGGCACGATATTGAGGTGCACCAGCTTTTAAACAGCTACTTCGCATCTCTTCAGATGCAAGTATCTGACTAGAGAGGATTTTGTCATCCTTTACAACAGCCGCTTGGCTGAGAACTGACTAATGAAATCATCTGTTTCTTCTTCCCCTCCTTACTTCGGTGCTTTTTTTTAATGTAAGAGACCTTGTTACTCCTCTTTTGTCTAACTTTGTAGTGATATGCTTAATTGTACATAATGGATACGGACACCCCTTTAATAGGGTTCATTTACTATCTGTGTCTGTAGAAGTTCAATTACAGGAGACACCTCTTCTCGGAGAGTAATCAAGATTCAAGTTCTAGTGCTACTGTACTATCTTGGGACATTAACCAAGACAGGAAATCCCTAAAACCATATCCTGGTAGAAGAAAGACAAGAACCAGAAGTAGCTTAAACAGTAAGTTTGGTGCACGTCTTCTTTCGAGTCATTTTTCAAGTAAATCAGCAGGTGTTTATGTCTCAGTATGTGATGCGAAGAGATGTGCGATCCTGGGATTCTCCTTTCCTGCTACAATTACATGGAAAAGGCAAAATGTACATATGTGAAACAGTACAGAAACATGGAAGGGGCCATAACCAGTAAGTACGAGCTATAGATAAGTGGAATGGGAGTTCAGATAAGAGGAATCTGATATGAGCTGGAATCTTCAGGGAAGAGGTGGGTGGGGCCTGAGCTTAGCCTTGGAAAAAGAATAGCTGTGCAGAATGGGGAGCGTTCTAAGTTAGGTAAATCTCCAAGGACAGACGGAGGACCTGGGACCACATTCAGAGACATGATCTGGAGCTGAGCTTTGTGCTGGCTGGTGAGGACCAATGTTGAATCACTAGAAAGGGATCTTAAGAGACAGACATCTGAACCCGTTGTAGGAAACAGGAGTTGCTTCTCGCCTGGATGTGGATAATTGGGAGAGGGATACATGAGTTTTTATATTTGTCATAAGTAAAGTTATCCACTACACTTTTTCCTTTCCTTTCAGTCTTGCCGCTTTTCCCTCCCAGTCCTGCCAGTGATCGTTATAAAGACCAAGTAAGTCAATTTTACCTGGGCTGCCTTGTGCCCTGTGGCATCAGCATGGCACAGGCAGATCTGCTTAGGGTTAAACTGTATTTATTTCTTAAAAAGAAAAAGCAGTGGTTGTAATCCACTGTCAGTTGAAACTGCAAGGACTTCTAAACATTTAGTATGACCTTGGGTAAAGACTTGTGATCTTTCTTCATTGTTCCCAGATGTTGCTTCAAGATTATAATAGTGCTTAAAATCTGGGCTATTCTGATTTACTACAAGTGTGTGTTCTTTTGAGTTTACTTTTAAAAATAAACTTCTTGGTTTAATTTTTCCCTTAGTGTTCAGTTTGTTGATATGTTACTTCCAAAGCTTTTAATGATTTAGACATTTAAACCTTTACTTTGCAAGTGGTTGAAATGCCTTCAGGGTTACGTAAATATTGAATAAACCCTCAAACTTTCTTAATTTCCTTCAATTATCCTTGTTTTATAGAAAAGTAATTAAGAGTGGGAACACCAGTGTCCTCCAGACCAATTCAAAGCCTAATTTTAGCTGAATTACCTCTCTCAGCAGTTGGCTTTTGTTTCTTGTTAAATGAGAACCATCCGGTCTGGCTGCTGGGATTCTGAGGGCATCCACAGCAATGTGGTTAGTGCTCCAGTCATAGCTAGAGGTCTGCCCCCACCCGCCTCCTTCCTTCAGCCAGGGGAGTGCTGCCCACAGTGCATCTCAGGGCCTCTCCAGTCCTCTATGGCAGAGAACGTTTGCCGATTAAACCTGTGAGCCAGAGTAAGTACCCGCATATTTATTCAGCCTGAAACAATGAGTTATCAGTTAGAAATAGACCTGGAGAACAGTGTTTAGTAAATACACCTTATATTTTAAATAAACACCAAAGAAACGTCAAAGCTCCGAGAACCCATAAATTTAAGCTGTGCAAGTGATGAGAAGTCTGTGGAGGGCATTGCTGACTTTGTACAAATAGTGGTATTCAAAATCCACTTCTCTGTGTTGGAGTATAAGAGAATAATTTACAGCAGGGGCCTGCAAACTTTTTCTGCAAACAGCCAGAGAGTAAATATTTTCAACTCTGTGGGCCATATGGTTTCTGTGGCAACTATTCAACTCTGCCATTGTAACACGAAGGCTGCCCTGGACAAAACCGAAACAAATGGGTGTGTTGTGTTCAAATAAAATGTTATTTACCAAAACCTGATTTAGTGCAGTGGTTAACTCTAGTGGTCATCAGAATGGCCAGGAGGGTTTGTTAACATGCAGGTTGCTGGGTTTTGTGCCCAGAGTTTCTGATTGAGTAGATGAGAATTTGCATTTCCATCAGGTTCCCAGGTGTTGCTGATGCCGTGGGCTGGGACCACAATTTGACTTTGAGTTATTTTTTATTTAGAATTATCAACTGATATATGACCTAATGTGCTCCAACTCTGGGGTCTTATAGTCTTGGCATTTCAAATGGAGCAAATCCAACACTTAAACTTTTAAAAAGGATATTGGAAATGCCTTAGAACTTTTTGATGACTTGTCTTGAGTGGTTATGAATGTTAACACTTCTAACATGTACTGTATTTTAGGCTAAACTTTTAACACCATTGTGGAAAGGTGCCTCCAGGCAAAACGACGCCACACATCCAAAAATTTCTGAAACAGAATTTCAGGGTAGTTCTGCCCATTTAATTCCTGAAACCTCTGCCCAGAAAACAGGTATCTGATTTCTGTTGATTTACATAGAAAACAGTTGTATTTTGGGAAAGGTAGTTTGAAATAAAATGTTTTTCTTTTACTGTCTGTTAAAGAAAGTGTGAAAATATGCTGTTCTCCTCTTTAATATTTTCATTGGCAAAAGATAGAGGATGATTAAGTTGTAATTTTACTTTAACAGCTGAGATCAGCTTGTGTATAAATGAATGCTTTGTTCTCTTTTAAAGAAATAAGAAACTCAAATGATGACTTGCTAGCAGGGAGTGGTAAACTTTTTTTGGTAAAGAACTGGATGGTAAATATTTTTTGCTTTTTGGTCCCTATAGTTTCTGCTGCAACTATTTAATTCTGCACTTGCAGCACAAAATCAGCCACAGATAAGATGTAAGTCAATGGGCATTAGCTGTGATTTTATAAAACTTTATTTATAAAACCAGGCAGCAGAAGCGGCATAAGGGGCCAGAGTTTGCCAGCCCTTGACCTATAGGGTTTATCTTAACCACCACTGTATTTTATTGAAACTATTTGCATCTTTTAAACTTGTAAGAGTAGGGGTTTTGTTTCTCTCACCTTTATCATTCTGCAGCTTACTTACCATCCTGCCAGGCACATAATGCCACCAAGAAAGGCAACTGACAACCTTTCAGCTTGGCTGCCGCTGGCAGAAAAGAAGGAAGGAAAAGAAACAAGGAGAGAGGAGAATTAGCAGTAGAGACTAAGAGGAAATAGGGGAGTGGAACTAAGGGAGAGAAGGAGAGGGACCACAGTGTTGAGGCAGTAGAATCCTGGCCCATGAATTTGGGGCCAGATCACATCTATTAAAAATGCTGACCTAATAGAAGGAAGTGGCTATTCATTTTATCTACAGTGCATCTTAGGGCCTCTCAGGTGAACTGCTCACCCAGTAACCATACTTGCCATGAAAGATACAAAGTTTGGGGTTTCCTTTCTTTCAGTTAGTACTGTGTCCCATTGTTTTTGATGGTGAGATTTACCATGTACAGGGACAGTGAAGTGTTAGCGCCTGAAGTTGCTTCATAGTGTGTTCATTCCCTTGAAACTGTTCTCTCTAATACTCAGAACTTACCGAGAGCCCCCACCCACCGAGCAGTGTCTCTTCACTGGAGCACTCAGAAGAACAGAATGTATCTAAGGTACTATTTAATTGTTGGGTTTTCCAGAATTAATGTTATATTTGCATAATGTACTGGCTTATTCCTTCTTAAAGGATAATGTAACATCATTTGTGTTTTATTTGGAAATAAGTATGTACATGTATTTGTGGCCTGTTTGCCTTTTTTTTCAAGACTGTAAACGAAGACTCATTGATGAAAAGTGCTAACCTCAAACATAAACTGGAAAACCTGGAAGACAGAGGTGAGAATACTAAACTCTTTTTGCAGAATTAGACAAAGAAAAATTAATCAGATTTGGGGAGGCTGTGCTATTATTCAGATTGCATCAGATAAACATTGTTGTGAGAGAGAAACATTGATCAATTGCCTCCTGACCGGGGATTGAACCCACAACTTAGGTATGTGCCCTGAGAGGGAATAGAACCTTGTGGTGTCCGGGAAGATACTCCAACCAACTGAGCCACCTGGCTAGGGCTGAATTATTTTCTTGAAACAATGCAACCCTCTAGAAAATATCCATCTGTACTTTTCAAACAAATGAATATTTACCACAGGGGTTTTGTTTCTCTCACCTTTATCATTCTGCAGCTTACCACATTGTCAGGCACATAATGGAACCAAGTAAACATGCGACTGATAACCTCTCAGCTTGGTGATGAACTCTTTTAGCTTTGTTTTTATTTTTTTATGGGAACATTTCTTGTAAATCTAAGCGCAAAGAGAAGAGATAGTGGCTCCTATGGGAGTTGAGAGTATTTGAGAGTTGAAAATTGAGAGTATTTCTTATGCTTTAATTTAACATCAGGAACTGTATTAAAGGGTTGCAGCATTAGGAAGGTTGAGAACCTCTGTAAGACCCTTTAAACCTTTCTTGTAACACTGGTTTGGTGGTCATGAACTCTTTTAGCTTCTTTTATATAGGAAGCCCTTCATCAGTCCTTCAATTCTAAATGATAACTTTGTTGGGTAGAATAATCTTGGTTGTGGGTTCTTGCTTTTCAACACTTTGAATATTTCATGCTACTCCTTTCTGGCCTATAAAGTTTCTGTTGAGAAATCAGCTCACAGTCTTTTTTTTTTAAAAGTCAAATATCTAGAATATCCTGTATTACAATTACTCTTTTTTAAATATGTATTTTTATTTCAGAGAGGAAGGGTGGGAGAGATAGAAACATCAATGATGAGAGAAAATTATTGATCAGCTGTCTCCTGCATGCCCCCCAGTGGGGATCAAGCCCACAAGCTGGGCATGTGCCCTTGATTGGAATCAAACCTGGGACCCTTCAGTCCACATGCTGATGCTCTATCCACTGAGCCAAACTGGTTAGTCAGCTGACAGTTTTACAGGAGCTTCCTGATAAGTAACTAACTGCTTTTCTCTTGTTGCTTTTAAAATTCTCTTTGTCTTTGACCTTTTGTATTTTAATTATGATGTGTCTTGGTGTGGGCCTGTTTGAGTTCATCTTGTTTGGAACTCTCTGTGCTTCCTGAACTTTTATGTCTCTTCCCTTTACCAGGTTAGGGAAGGTTCCTATCACTTTTTCAAATAGGTTTTCAATTTTTTGCTCCCTCTCTTTTCCTTCCGGCACCCCCATGATGTGAGTATTGGTATGCTTGAGGTTGTCTCAGAGGTTCCTTACACTATCCTCATTTTTTCTTCTTCTTTTGGGTATTCTTTGCTTCCTTATATTCCAAATTGCTGATTTGATTCTTGGCTTCATCTACTCTACTATTGATTCCCTGTATATTACTTTTATTTCAATTAGTGTGTTTTTCATTTATTTTTTTTGTCTTAATAACATTTATTATGGAATTATTATTCATAGCACATTATGAAATTATTATGTATTTATTTTTTTTTCCTTTTTTTTTTTTTTAATTTTTTTTTGATTGGAAATGG
>NW_006295180.1:4983525-4986697 GCF_000327345.1 Myotis davidii | reverse complement strand
AGCCATCGTTCCTGTGGTTCTGGTTGTTGTCTGTTTCATCTTTTACTTTCACTTTTGAAATGGTTGTTCAAGGCAGCAAATTCCCGCGTTAACCTATGCCGCCATCTTGGTTCTCCTGTTTTTCATTTCTGACTGGTTCTTCTATATGCTCTTTTTTTAAAAAAATATATACTTTATTGATTTTTTTACAGAGAGGAAGGGATGGGGATAGAGAGTTAGAAACAAGGATGAGAAAGAAACATTGATCAGCTGCCAGCTGCCCCACTGGGTACGTGCCCGCAACCAAGGTACATGCCCTTGACTGGAATCGAACCTGGCACTCTTGAGTCTGCAGGCCGATGCTCTATCCACTGAGCCAAACCAGTTAGGGCATATGCTCTTAAAGCTTATTGAGCATCCTCATAACCAGTGTTTTAAACTCTGCATGTAGTAGATTGCCTGTCTCCATTTTGTTTAGTTCTTTTTCTGGAGTTTTATTCTGTTTTTTCATTTGGGATATGTTTCTTTGTTTCCTCACTTTTTCAGCCTCCCTGTGTTTGTTTCTATGTACTAGGTAGAGCTGCTATGTCTCCCAGGCTTGTTAAAGTGGCCCAATGTAGTAGGTGTTCTGTAGGGTCCAGTAGCACAGTCTCTTTGGTTACCAAGCTGAGGTGTGGCCCCTGTGTAGGCTGTGTACACCTTTCTCTTGTAATTGAGCCTTGAGTGCTGTTGGCACATCAATTGGAGGTACTTACCCCCAGGCTAATCAGCTACAAGGACTAGCTGTGATCATAGACCACCATGGAGGATAAGCTGTGCAGGGGCCCACCCAACATAGTAGAACCATTACTTCAGTGGGGCTCTGGTTCCACTGAGTCTACCCCTTGACTGAATCACTTATGGGGGTGATTGGGTGGTGATGCTTCAACATGGTCTGAGGCTGTCCACTAGGTGTACTGGCTCAGGGGTTTTTCAGGAGGTATAAGCCAAGCTCAGTCACTGCCTCTCCTGCCTGGGGCCACCTGGCATGAGCTAGAAAGCAATCTGTAGACGGCTGCGACTTGTGCTGGGCTTGGAGATGCCTAGACAAGGCCAAGCTTTGAACCAAGGTTGGAAAAGCCACTGGAAACAACTTAGGTGGGCCTGAAAGTTGGGTGGTGTGTGACCTCAGAGAATCACTAGGGTGGGACAAACAATGTAGCCAGTTTGATGGAGTCTCAGCTATAGTACCCACCTGGTGGCTCAGTGGGAGGAGGACTCACCGAAGGAACAGTGGCCCCTGCCAGCATGTCTGTCTGGGAGAAAGCTGCCACCCCAGCATTGGAGCTCAGAGGGCGTAAGTCTGAGTAAGTCCATGGGTGGGCCCTGTAAGAGGTCTGCCCTGGGACTCCAGCAGCCTCCATCTCACTCAGCCTCAATCCCTGCTGTTTTTTACAGCCAGAAGTTATGAGAACTCTTTCTGGTAGCAAAACTTGTAGTATATTATATTGTGATAAAGGCTAAGAAAAAATTAATTGGGAAAGAGGTTTAAAAGTTGGGGGTGGTATTGAAATTTTAGGTTGAATGGCCAGAGGAAACCTCAGTGCAGATATGTGAGGGGAAGGACTCAAGTTAGAGGAATAAGTGCCAAGGTCTTTAGGTGAGAATGTGTCTGGGGTGTCTGAGGAACTGCAAGGAAACCAGGGTAGAGGAGCAAAGTGGAGAAAGAGAAACTTGCCTCTTTGCTTCTCTACTGTCTTCCTACCACACTGTACCAACTCTTTGCACACAGTAACATTCAATTATTTATTAAGCAAATTAATTAAATTAGATTCTAGAGCTTTCGGAGGGAAAACCAATAGTGATTAAGCTGGATATGTGAGGACAAGGGGTAAAGCAGATGACTTTGCAGGTAAGTGTGTGTGTAAGGGCTCAGTATATGGTGGAGAAGAAAGTGGTTAGGGTGAGGAGGGATAGGAAGGAGTGGGTTCTAGGTGGAGCTGTTGAGTAGGCAATTGGAAACACAAGTTTGCTGCTTAAGAGAGCTCAGACAAGAAAGGTATTTGGGAGATGACGACGTTATGGGATTGATGAGATCCTCCAGGGTCACGGTGTGGGAATGTAGAAAGAGATATGGATTCATTCTATAGGCAGGACCTCAGACCCTGATGATGGAAGAGAAGCAGACAGTAAAGAGAAGCAGGAGTCAGGCTGAATGCTAGTGTACTCTTGACAATGGTGGTGCCTTTGATAAGATCAGGAAGGCATGGATGGGGCGAAAAATGAATATTAGAATAAAAATATTTACTAAATGCCTAATTACAAAGAGAATCTATATTTAAGTCTCATAAGCTGAGGCTCTCAAAGTCTCAAGCTGGTGGGGAGCCAAAATGACCTCATTTATAAGGTAGCCCTCAGTACAACCCTAAAGCTCCAGTGTTACCAGCAGGTGGCGCATTCCGCAGGATGATAGAAGAGCTTCCAAAGCCCATTTGCCTGGAAACCTTGCTACCTGGCCATTTAGCCTTGAGCCTGCGAAATGTTTGTTGTTGTAGTTGTTCTTTTGTTTTGTTTGTTTGTTTTGCAGGACATGGAGGGGAGCAGTATTTTTGATGCCAATGATTACTGTTTTTTGTCTGAGTCAGTCCGTGCTTATTCCTAATGGTTCAGAGTTCCTCAAAGGGAGGCCTGTTCCCATGTGTCCTTTTTAGGCATCAGTAGACTTAGTGCTTTGATACTTGTTGAATGTGCCAAATGGTGAGTAATTAGTAACAGGGAAGAACTTTCACTTACTGCTCGTCAAGGTTAGATATTAACTGTCAAAAAGAGGACTAACTAAACTTGGGATAAAAATAATGTGTGTGTGGTTATTAATGTGCTGTGCTTGCCTTTAGACATGTTGGATGGTAGTTTTGCTAAGTGGAAACAGTCAAAAGTGGAAGAGGATGATGCTCCAGGATCACTTTCCTCCGTGAGAGAAGAAGCAGACTTGGCAGGTAACGTTATGCAACTAGCCAGCCAGTCAAGCAAGACTGGGAGAAAGTGTGAGCACTGACCAACACGAATTACCAGGGGTTACAGTTTGAAGGTCATAGCAGCTTCAGAGCCCTAAAAACTAAGTGTTCTCTCCTTTCAGAGACACATAAATTGCTGCACAAATTACGGATAAAAGCCAGCACATCTCCTCCCTAGCCTTTAGATTTCTGCCTCTTAA
>NW_006295180.1:4982996-4983420 GCF_000327345.1 Myotis davidii | reverse complement strand
ACGTATAGGTCTCTGCTTTAGTTGATAGTTATTAACTAAATTTCTGTGGTGGATACATTCATTCTATACCAGTGAAGGAGGAGGATCTGAAATGTCTGCATTTTGGGGGATGGCCTTCTGGATGAGTGGCGCCACTATATTTTGAAACACAAGTCTCCAAGAAGGCAGATTTGGAAGCCCAGAGGTACTGGAGGGTGGTGAAGGGCCAGGCAGCCTGGCTTCCAGTCCTGAAGCAGTTGGTGTGAGCTTGCACAAGTTGTCTGCTCTCTCTGTTTTAATGAGGATTAAAGGAGTTGACACATGCAAATCTCTTAGAACAGTGGTCAGCAAACTGCGGCTCGTGAGCCACATGCGGCTCTTTGGCCCCTTGAGTGTGGCTCTTCCACAAAATACCGACTTCTAGCATGGGCCACATTCAATCACG
>NW_006295180.1:4963583-4982803 GCF_000327345.1 Myotis davidii | reverse complement strand
TTTACTGATACATCTCCTAGGGCAGTAGTCGGCAAACTGCAACTCGGCAAACAGCAGGTCGCGAGCCACATGGCCCCTTGAGTGTGGCTCTTCCACAAAATACCGACTTCTAGCATGGGCCACAAAGTTTCAATCACGCTGTACGTGCGCGCCCGCACGTGGTATTTTGTGGAAGAGCCACACTCAAGGGGCCAAAGAGCCGCATGTGGCTCACGAGCAGCGGTTTGCCAACCACTATGAATGATGCCAACCCCTCATGTGCTCTCAGGAAATGTCGGCATCCGGAGTTGTTATGCCAGTGTTTCCCTCATAGAAATGCCCTACCCATCACATCCTCCTTAAAACCTGCACCTCAGCCTGCTTCTTAGATATCATATCGGTCGCACTGATGTAAAGTGCTGGGAAAGTTTGGATGAAGCGGGCACTTGCTGGAGAAGGAGGTTTGGTAAGAAGCAGCATGAAGCGCCTGCCGTGGGGACTCTTGGCCTGAGTTGGCCTTGTTGGCATCAGCCAGAGTGAGCCCTCTGTAGTCAAGCCAGGCAGCCAAGGGCTTTCGTGGATCGGATGTGTGCTTCTGCCTCACTCCATCCTCCCGCAGCTGATGGACTGAGCACATCTACTTCGCACTTTGTTAATTTTACTTAATGTTCTGTTTTTATTGTTCAGAAAACATTTCTACTCCACCCCTGGCCGTTGTGCCGGAGAACTTGAATAGCTCTGCTGTTATCACAACCTTTGAGAACTTCACTAGAGAACTGGAAAGAAAATGTGAGGTAATGGTCTACTGACAATGAAAAGCTAGCTTGTTATGAGTTTAAAGTAACAGGTTCATATTATTTATTAGTACCGTTATCTTTCATGTGTGCAAGTATTCCTGAGTCTGTCTTAGCTGTGGCCCCTGACTTCAGAGTCTTGTTGAATTGTGGTTTGTATTTATAAGAGAGCTACTTCATGTTCATTTGCTGCCATGGGACCAGAAGGACTATGCAAATTGGACTCACGGTTAGGTGTCACTGATGGCATTCTCAGACAACTAAACTAGCAGGAAGCAATGATTTTGTCACAATGGTGGACAAGGAGGATTCGGGAGAAGAAGGCATGTGGCTAAGAGAGGTTCTGGGACAAAGATGGGGTTAGGCTGTGGGACGGTGCCCAGCAGAGCTGTGGCTTACCGGACACTGCACCTGTAGGCTGTCCCAAAACTGTACCTGCCAGATGAACTTTGAAACCATTTCAGTCTCCTCTTTTTTGTCCTATTTTTTTTTATATCCCTAGAGTTATTTAATAGCACATGTGAGAGAACTATCTTACACTAATACACTTCATTTAACTAAGTTGGAAGATCTCCAAAGTCTTATTTTCTACAATACTCTATAAGATAATTTATAATGGAAAGTTGTACATGATATTCAATATGTGTTGCAATAGTATGAATGCAAGTTTTCCTATTTTAGCTTATTGTTCTGTATTGGTACTGGCCCTGAGGTAGTACACGGGAGGTGTGTAGCATTGCACCTTTTCACTGTTCCTTAGCAGTAATGTTTGCTAAGAATGTTGTGTGCTGTCAAAATCTTTTTAATACAAAGCCTGCACTCATTTTGTGTGGTTATGGTTGACCCAAATGTGATCTTGTATTGTTATTATGGTTTAGCTTAGGTACAGAAGGAGTGCACTTTATTCAGAATATGCAAAGCAAGCACCGAGCTGCCTAATAAAACTTTTAAACCAGATACATCACTGTAGGTAAGTATTGGCTTTCAAAACAAGTTTATAAAAGTGTGATTGCTCACAAATGTTTGTCTCATGACCACTGTGCTGGGTCGTGAGGAGTTGGAGCTCGGGAAGATGTGAGGTTTGATACATTGCTTAACCCTTCCAGGTGTCTGGTTCTTCATAAGATGAAGGACTGAACTGAAGGCCCTTCTTAAGCCTCTTTATGGCATACCATTATATGGCTCTAAAAGACTATAGTAGGTCCTTGGGTTATATCGGAGATCCGTTCCTACTACGGTGCGACATAATGTGATTTTCGCCATAAGTCGGAACCCACCTACATAAGCACCTGTCACTCACATGGAGCACATACACAGCAATAATGACGTGAAACAGTAAAAAAAAATGTAAAAGAAAGATAACAATTCCTGACCTTTACTTGTGGTAAATAAATAATAAAAAACATAAAGCACATATGTACATACGTCGAAACAAGCAAGTATGTAAAAATGCTGGATAAATGATATGTGGTATAGACATACAGTGGGATATTCAACTTAAAAAAGGAATGGAATTCTAATATAAGCTACAACAGAGATAAATCTTGAGGACATTATTTTAAGTGAAATATATAAAAGGACAATTATTATATGACTCCACTTATATGAAGTACCTAGAATAGGCAAATTCATAGAGACATAAAGTGGAATAGAGGTCACCAGCGGTTGGGAGAGTGGGAAATGGGTAGTTATTGTTTAGTCAATAAAGGGTTTCTATTTGGGATGATGGAAAAATTCTGGAAATGGAGAGTGGTGGTGGCCACACAACATTGTGAATGTCCTACCACTACTGAATTGTACACTTAAAATGATCAAAAGGGTCAGTTTTATGTTATGTATATTTTGCAACAATAAAAAAAATACTACACACTTATGCACACACAGACCCTTGTCACTATGTAGCAAGAAGTAAAAAGGAGCTGAGATTTCAGACAGATGTGAAGGACAAGAAGTGCGAATGGGGAGATGGGTTTCTGTAGTGACTGGAGTTGATCCAGAGTGATTACAGTGGAAGTGCTTCTGGAGTGAGGTTTTGGAAACAGAGATTTGAATGGAATAGGAAAGGTGAGTATAGAGATGGTTCCTGTTGGAGAGAATGGCCTGTAAGGGAAGGTGGGGAAGAACGTGACGGCAGGCCGATTTGCTTAACCAAAGTAGAAAGCTTCTTAGGACAGAATATATAACATGAATAGAAATTTAAATTTTTTTTCAAACATTTATACATGCATGTATTGTCATTTGAGTCTCAAAACAAGTCCGTGAGGGACTCTGGACTCATGGACCTTCCATCATCTTTTAAGGGGCATGCATGTATTCATTTTTAGAAAAATAGTTTTATTGATTTTTAGAGAGAAAGGAAGGGAGAGTGAGAGAGAAAGAGAAACAGCCAAGTGAGAGCAGAACATGGGTCAGCTGCCTCCTACACGCCCCCTGCTAGGGATGGAGCCCCACAAGCTGGGAATGTGCCCTGAGTGGAAATACAATCGGGGACCTTTTTGGTGCATAGGATGATGTCCAACCAACTGAGCCACCCAGTCAGGGCTTTACTCATCGTTTTGTTCAGCAAATGCACACAGCTCGCTGGATGCCGGTTCTGCGCTCCATGCAGGAGTGCAGGGGAACAAACTTTAGGGCGGCTTGTCCTCGAAGAGCCTCCCGCCCAACGGAGAAGACAAACAAGAAGCAAGTGAACAAATAAGCAGTTTATATGGTGGTTAGACACAGAATAGTGACTGTTAGAAATTTCAAAATGAAAATGTAGAGATGGAAAAAAAAAGCCAACTTCAGTTTTCAGAGCCCGCTTACGCAAGAAAAAGGGGAGCAAGCGGAGGTAGGAAGCTTGGGAGCCGTGGTTAGTGGGACTGCGGCTGCTGCTGGCCTAGGCCTGGCTTCGGCCCTCATTCCCTGAGTCCTCTCTCCTTTGCTCTGCAAAGTATGATTTAAAATACCAGTGTTCTCCGGCTCCTGTTGAAAGGCTAAATCAAAGTTCGCATAGTACGTTTTGGGGTGAGGATGGGCAGGCAGTGAGGGGAGGGAAGAGAGACATGTATTCTTAAAACGAATGTCTGGAGAAGAAGGTGACACATCCCTGCAGGAAGAGGATTAAGAGGGTCTTTGCCACAGCCAAGCAGTCCCGTGAGACCTGTTCCTTTTACCTTTATCAGGCTGAATAAACTAGAACACTTTAACAATATTGTTCTTCGAGAGCTCACCAGCCTTGAGAAGGATATGCAGGCTCTGAAACACCTTGAGAAGGATGTTCTGGTAAGTTCTTTGTGTTTACAACATTCTCTGTGACTTATGAGAATCTGTCCCAGGGTGGAATAACAGCTTACTGCTTTAAAGGCAACTTTTGTTCAATTGTAGGAGTTTTGGGGGAAACAGGCCGCTGATCTGAAATCATTCTGCGATCTGCAAATGCTGAGGTATTTTTTTTTTAAATATTCTTTCTAGAAGTATCTTAGTTGAAGTGTGAGGTAGTGGGGGTTGGTGTTGGTAAAACTCCACACAGGAGCCCCGTCACTGCTGCTTGTTAAACCGGCCACTTCTGTGGCGCTCTGAGCAGAGTGTGGCTTCGGGACATCCACCTAGAAGTGTAAATTTTGAAAAGCCGAAACAGGGTCATCCAAATTGCAGTGTTTTTGATCCAAATTGATTTATTTAAAAAAATGAAAGGGAGTAGACTTTGAGCAAAATATTTAGATTTGTGAGTAAACAGTTGGTTTTCAGTTGTATACGGAATTGTGTTCCTGGTACAATCAACTCGATCAAGAGCACACACATATAAGACTCGCGGCTTTATCCTCCCTCCCCCCCCCCAGCTGCGTGGAGGGAGGGGCAGTGCTTCTGCCTGGGAGGAAGCCTAGTGTTTTCTTCCGCTTGAACAGCCGAAGGGATCCCTGTGTAAACTTGCAGTGGCTAAAGCTGTATCTGCCTGTTGAGAACCAGCTCTGTCACAGAAATCTAAGTCAGGTGGTTTTAGGATGGACAGTATTCTGCTTGCACCATATATTCCAAACAACACTGTAGAAATCTGAGTTATTCCTCCTCTGTTACTCCATTTAGCACAATAATAATGACAGTACAGACCATGGATTTTCAAAATTCTTTCACACGCACATCGCCCTCCATGTGTTCTCAAAGGGGATATGGTTTTAGAATCTCTTTACTGAGTGCCCCACGTTTCGAATGGTTCTCAAACTTCTTGGAATTAGGACCTCTTAAGCTGAAAAGTTTTTTTAAAAGATAATTTCTATTGTATTTTTTTTCCCAGAGAACTTTACTTTAGTCCTTAAGGACTTAGCTCCTTACATGGGCTTTGGTGGAGGTCATGGGGCAGCACCCAAAGGTCTAAATTAGGATGGGGGTGTTCAGTCCTTCCCAGCTGGGGATGTGCCCGCAACCCAGGTACATGCCCTTGACCAGAATCGAACCTGGGACCCCTCAGTCTGCAGGCTGATGCTCTATCCACTGAGCCAAACCGGTTTCAGCAATAAATATATATTTAAAACATTGACACTTGGATTTAAAAAACATATATTAAAAATAACAAATCTGTACATATTTATGTAAGTAACAGATTTTTATGAAAAATAAGCAGATTTTTGAAAGCAGGAAATGTGAAAAGAGTAGCGCTTTTTTATGTTTTTGCAAATTTCTTTAATGTCTGGCCTGATAGAAGACAGATGCATTCACATGTCTGCTTCTGAATTCAGTCTGTTGTGACATCACATCCTGCAGCCTCTATAAAATTCAACTGTACTCTCATGAGCGAGTAAGAATACAAAAAGCAAATAATGTCTTATTATTATTACCATTTGCCAAAATACATTTTGACCTCACAGAACCTATGGAAGCTTAGTTTTCTTAGAGGTCCCCAAGGAAAGGAGGTGGGTCCCTTTAGAGTTCCAAAGATTCACACTTTGAGAAATGCTGTTATAAAGCAACACTATAGTAAGCATTAGAGAAGAATATGCCCCCTAGTCTTCTGAAACCTGGAAAAGTCACTTATTTTGACTGAAGCCCAGATTTTAGATCACTGTCTAGTTCACACAGATGACATTGTAGGATACTAATTACTATTTACATTCATCTTCCTTGTTAATAGGCCCCTGTATGGATTTAGAATACCTCAAAGAACAGACTGCTTCAATATACATCCCTCTGGGTTTTGCACTCGCTCTCCTTTCTTCCAAACACCCAAGGAAACCACCCTGTGGCTTACATATGACAGAGGATGGTGATGCTCTCAGCTCATGCTGAATGCTGCCTGAGCCCAGGCTCTAGGCTAAGTGCTTGAAGTGCCACGAGCTTTAGGGAAGTTAATTAGCTGGGTTGATATCCAGTATCTGGATCTGGTCAGTATCCAGTGTCATCCCTCTCTCATGTTGGCACATTAGTGTTGGCCTTATGTAATTTTCTAGGGAGATGAGGACATTTCTCAGACTAGATTATTTCAGCCCCTAGCACAGGGCTACAAAGAGATTGGAATTCAGTGATTTGAGTTGTGGTCATGAAATACCTCTGCATATGTGTGAGCTAGTGGTATTGGCAGACGATGCATAAAATAGAATCAAGTAAAATATTAATTTATGTCAGTATCCTGGATTGGCCATTGACTCTCTCAGTTCACATAGATAACAATCTATGAAATAACTCTGTTTATATACATAATATGTATATTCCTATTTTTAATTGCCTAATGTGAATATAATGAGATGGACTAATTTCTTCCAGGCTTAACGCAATTCAGCCTTCCTGAAGAAAGCCAAAGTCCAGTTTTATTATCGCATTCCTGGGGTAAGTACAAGACTAGCTTTGTTCAGATGACTAACAGATATGTTGTCCATATTACAGCTCTTCACTGAGCGTTCTCCTCTTTTACAGTATCTCCCATTTAGCTATTATCCTCTTGGATCTGGGTCATTCATTCACTAAACATTTACAATTGAGTGCTTGCTCTGCTGCCAAGCACTATGCAAAATGTGGAAATACAATGGTTATCACATAGACATTCTCCCACCCCCATTAAAAATAAATTCCCTGGAGGAAAACAGGAAAAAAAAGACAAATAAACAAAAATAATTGCTAGTTTACTAAATGCTTTGAGGGATATTAACAAGGTGTTTTGGCAGAAAATAATAGTGTAAAGCCATGGTCGGCAAACTGCGGCTCACAAGCCACATGTGGCTCTTTGGCCCCTTGAGTGTGGCTCTTCCTAAGCCTTAGGAGGACCCTAATTAAGTTAATAACAATGTACCTACCTATATAGTTTAAGTTTAAAAAATTTGGCTCTCAAAAGAAATTTCAATCGTTGTACTGTTGATATTTGGCTCTGTTGACTAATGAGTTTGCCGACCACTGGTGTAAAGTATCAATTTCAGATAGGATGCTCATCAAAGGTTTCTCTAAGGAAGTGACATTTAAGGTGAATAGACTTGGGAACAGTTTACAGCAACCAAATTGGATGGGGAAGAACTTGACATCTTTGAGGAACTCAAGTTCTGGGCTCACAGTGGTATAGGGACAGTTATTTGACATGAAGTTGGGAACATGGTCGACTCTCAATGAGGTAAGGCCTCATTGCCCTTCTTGAGGAGTTTGAATTTTTTTCCTTCACTAAGGGTGAAGGAAAATTTGGATGGGTTTTGAGCAAAGGCATTGAGGGTGAGGGTAATATAATCTGATTTATATTTTAAGAAAAACATTCTAGCTACTGTGTTCAGAATTGATTGGGGAAGTAAATAGAAGGTGAGGGGAAGAATAGAAGAGGCAGGTGTTGGAGGTGGACAAAAATGGAGATTCCAGATCCATTTTGGAGCTAGAATTAATAAATTACTGATAGATGGAAGGAGTAGGCAAAGGAAGCAGAAATAAGGATGACTCCTAGATTTTTGTCTTTTAGCAGTTGGATGGGTGGTGGTGCCAGTTAGACCGATAGGGAAGATTTGGGGTGGGAGGAATGAGTGGGTGGAGCAGAAACTAGAGTTAATTTGTTAACATTTTAACTTTCAGATGTCTATGCAATCCAAGTTTTGATGAGAACCTGGAATAATGGACAGCTTTCCAGGAAAATATAATTTAACGAAAGAGACTCCTGAATACATGGAATAATAGGCAAATATTCATAGAAGAAATAAAGTTGATAAAGAACTACCCTACAAACATGTATGGTCCAGATTGCAGCACAGAGGAGTTCTACTGTTTATTTAAAGAAGAATAACTTTAGTGCTGTTCAGGTTGATTGGTACTGGTGAATTCATTATAGGAAATGGTCTTACGACTTTCTTCTGGGGTAGGGAGTGCTCTGGCCCAAGGGCAGGGGACACTAAGATATATTCAGCCTCTTATAGTCATGGGCTTCTGGGGTTGAGTCAGACCAGTTTTACTCCTCTGTGAGGTCTTCAGGCACCACTTTATCTATTGAGTATGTTATATTGTCTAGTTCAATTTATCCACCTGAATGTAAGATTCACTACATGAGAACAGAGGCTGGACCACATCTCTACCCCAACCAGAAAGCAGGCTGCCTGGGTGAATGGATATTTAAAAGAAAAAGAATGCTGCCAGAGATGGAAACTCTGAATTTAGGGGTAAAAAGGAGGCAGCTGAAAGTGAAGAACTACATAAAACTGCTTTAAAACATTGGCACAAGAACTCAAAAGGCAGAACAGTCTATGACTATTTACTGTTCAAGCAACCAGTCATACCTTCATGGCTCCTCAAAGTACTCTATCCTTCTAACACTGCCTTTTAGAATATACCCATGTAGAATATAGTTATATTCTATATGTAACAGTGAGCTAGATATCTGGAACTCTCAGAAATTGATCTTAGATATAGTTGTACAAATAATGGTTTTGTTTTCAGAACAGCCCCTAGGAGTCAATGATCTCTATGATACGACTGAAATGTTTATAAATTGCAGTAAACATTACAGAAAACAATTCTAGAGCCATTGTTCTTTTAAACATATGAAAGCCATATTGTAATACTAATAAAAAAACAGGTCCATATCTTGCGATGCTCCCCAAACTGCTTGTCTGGTCCAGAGCCCAGGACCACTTGGTAAAGACTGAATCTCCTTTAGGCCAGTGGCTTTGACTGATATCCCACACAGACCACTGGAATCTGAAATGGAGAAATACGGCTTTGTGTGAAAGAATGGAGGGGGGGCTAGCACTTGCCTGAATTAGGCCAAAAGGTATCTGATTCACCACTAGGACAAGGGTGAGGGCATTCTCATTAACTTGATGCATCCAGACAAAGTGCATCTATTCTTTATGAGACCAAGAGCAGTCTCAGACCCTCACTGTATCCCCAGCGCCTATTGACTGGGACACTGTTTACAATAAATGTTTTTTGAGCAAAGGAAACAATGAATGGATGATATATTTTCCTAAAGAAGAGCAGCCAGTGAGAGAGGCATGATCACCCTAGTCTAGGGATGAGAATCTAGTTCCCCATCGCCTACTCCCAGGATGCCTAGCTATGGGGCTAGAAGCCAGCGAGCTAGGCTCAGAGCAGCAGCTCTGAGCCAGCAGGAGCCCCGCACCCCATCCAGCCACCCAAATAATGAAACTTCATCTCCCATAGAAAGGCCTGCTACTATTGTGAGAAACTGGAGCATTTCAAAAAGGAATGTCTAAAATTACAAAAATTACTCCAAACAAGCAATAATTTCAACCCCAAACATTTCAACTAAAGGCTCCCTTTGGCCAAACCTAACACTGGAGCAGCTGAGAGAACTTAAGAGGATCAAGATCTTTCCTTTTCTCCAAACGAATACCTTGGGAAAAAATTGACTTAACTAGAGGGAATGAGGTGACTAAGGCTCTATTCAATACAGGAGTTACTTTATCAATCGTTTATCAGTCTTTATCCCCTCCAGCCTCACTAGCCCCTTGCCTCAAAGTACTCAAGTCAAGGTCTCTAAAACTGCTATTAATCATTGTGCAAGAGTAATTAAGAAATGCATGGGGTTAATACTGTTCAGAATTTTTCATATTAGAAGCATGATTATTGATCATAAGGGGAGGCTTGTGTAGTTTTGGAAAAAAACAAGCTACCCACAAATCCCAACTCTAGGATTCTTTAAGTCTGGTTTCTCAGTCTTGGCACTATTGATACTTTGGGTGGGGAAATTGTGTGTGGCTGTCTGTGTACATAGGATGTTTAGCAGAATCCCTGGCCTCTACCCACTAGATGCCAGGAGCATCCCCCAGTCATGACAATGTCTCTAGACATTGCCAAATATCCTTTGGGAGCAAAATCACTCCAAGTTCACAGACACTTCTGTAAAGATTTTAAAAGACAGCTTGATCCTTATGCAAGAACAGCAGTAAGGAATTGTTCCATACATTTTTTTTTCAGAACCATGTAATCAATCAGCAGAAAGATTTGATTTCGGTAAATAGATTGCTGGCTCACCTTCCAGTGTTAAATGTATAGCAGGGTAGTAATACTGATGTATTAACCATGACTCACTTTGATTACCAGAAATAATAAGGTCTCCCAAGGCCCCACCAGTCAGTCAAAATTATTAGTAGATAATAAACCTGCCCTCATGGAAAGGGGATGAAGCAATGCAGGCCACAAGTTAAGGCTCCAAAGACCATTCTGAGGGTGTATAATGGGAATAATAGTACCCACTTCTTGCACTTGTTAGGATTAAGTGTGATAACATCGGCAAAGCATTTAGCATGGAGCCTGCCACTATTATCAATAAAATAGAGGCCCGGTGCATGAAATTTGTGCACTCAGGGAGGTGGTCCCTCAGCCTGGCCTGCATCCTCTCACAGTCCTGGAGCTCTCGGCGGATCTCCAGCTGATGGCAGTTGGACATCCTTAGCACTGCCATGGAAGCAGGAGAGGCTCCTGCCACTGCTGCTGTGTTTGCCAGCCATGAGCCCAGCTTCTCACTGAGCACACTGACCACCAGGGAAGGCTTCTGCATTGTTGACTATCTGCCTCTGGTGGTCAGTGCATGTCATAGCGAGTGGTAGAGTGGCCATAGCATATCATTAGCATATTATGCTTTGATAGGTTGAATGGATGACTGTACGACCAGACACTTAGCATATTAGGCTTTTATTATATAGGATATGCAAATAAAGTGTCATAGGAACACGATATTAGCTACCATACTTGTTTCCAAATTACCTAAAGTATATGTTTCTAAATTAGTCTTAACTGCTGGATAAAACAAGGGCAATCCAAACCCTAGCCTGAGGTGCATTTGAGCCAGTACCACTTGCCTGATATCCACTGGCAGGATCCCCAAATCTATTCCAGTGTTTGATTTGTAGTTCTACACAGCCAGCCCTGGGAGCCCTCTTCCAAATGACCACACTGAAGCAAAAGAGAGGAAGAGGGAGAGGGAAGGGAGGTGGAAGTGGAGAGCTTTTCCTGCTTCACTGAAGCCCAGCCAGGCACACAATGGTGCTGTGTATCTCCCTAGGGGAGCCTACACCCCAGGATTAAGGGAAGTGCCATTGTGCCCTGTTGCCACTGTTTCTCTCAGACTGGACTATGCAGGAGCCATCAAGGGGGTGAGGTGCCTAAGGCCCTCACCACCAGTTACAGTGCAGGATGATGGGCTCTGTCCCCTGTGACCCATCATTCTGGCCCTGAAATCTCTTTTCCAAGGATATTAGTTTTCATGAAAGAGGAAAAAATGAGCCCAATGTGGTTTGTCCCAGTGTGAGTAATCTAGAAAAAAATTTAAAAATTGGGCGGGTTATTAAGATTACAAAGTAGATTGATCTCACCTTTGATACCCTGAAAGTGGTCCAGCATTCAAAAATGATATTTCCATTTAGCACTGGCCGGTGGGGCTCAGTTGGTTGAGAGTTGTCCCATGCACCAAAAGGTTGCTGTTTCCATTCCCTGTCAGTGCACATACCAGGGTTGCAGTCTCAATCCCCAGTAGGGGGTATGCAGGAGGCAGATGGTCAATGTTTCTCTCCCTCTAAAATCAATTTAAAAAACGTATTTTTAAAAAACCTAAAAGAAACTATATTTCCCTTTATTTGGTACTTCCTCATTTATAGTTTTTTTCATTATTTTTTCTCTTGTTATCCATTTTGTCTCAAGGTTCATTGCTATTACTTGTGACTTGGAAGAGAAAGATTTATAGAAGTCAAAGTTTAGGGCTATATTGGTGGTAGCATTGGGTGTGTTAATAAATCTGCATCTGGGTGATTCTATGAGATCAAAGTTTGGTCCTGGAGTCACTGAAAGTTTGCATCCCAGCTTCACGTATGAGCAGTGGGACCTTAGCTAAGTGAGGACTTCTTTCATGCCTCATCTGTGTAATGGGGATAATAGTACCCTCTTCTTGGAGTTGTTAGAATTAAATATGACAGCATCTGCAAAGCATTTAGCATGGTGCTTGGCATGATTATTAATAAATATGCAAATAAAAAGTGTCATAGGAACATGATGCTCATACTATTCAACATAGTCCTCAGCCCCAAGAGTTGCCAGTGGGATTTCAGAACATCCATGAGAGTCACTGGGCATCATTGGCAGACCTAAGGAGAAGGGTTAAGTAGGGGCTGGAATGAGAAATGATTACAAGATGGATAGAATGAAAAGAAAACAGAGGCACAGACAGGTAGAATTCTGTAGAACAGTGCTAACTCCCCAAATATTGAGCCAGGTGCTATCCTATATAATAAAAGCCTAATATGCAAATTGTTCCCTCCAGGGGGAGTTTGACCAGGGGGTGGGGCCGGCGACAGTGGCAGGCAGCAGAGGAAGGGAGGTGCTCCCAGCCGGCAGCCACTAGGGACCCTACCTGTGCATGAATTTTGTGCACTGGTCCTCTAGTGCATTCTATAAGAAAAAGATGGTCTCTGCTGTCAAGGGCTTGTAGTCTTTTGAATGAGACAGTCAAGTAAATAGAGTGAGATAAATTGTGACAGAGGGTACAAACTGAACTACCAAGTGAAACAGAGACAGATTCTTAGATAGAAAGCAGTTCTGGTGGAGGTGAGGGAGGGGGGAGGGTTAAAAAAACAAAACTCATGAACATGGACAGCAGTGTGGTGATTATGGGGTAGGGAGGTAGAGAGCATAGGTAGGAAAGGAGAGGGAGGAACATCAATTGGTTGCCTCCTGTATGGGCTCTGAGCAGGAATCAAACCCAGGACCCTTTGGTGCACAGGATGACTGCTCTAACCATGGACCAACACAGGCCAGGCAGCTGTTGAGATTTTTTATTTATTTGACAATCTAAGGGGAAAGTGGTCAGTGCCCCTGACTCAATAGTCAGGTGCTGCATGTTTTAAAAATTCTTGCAGCACACCGGTTGAAAATCACTGCTTCACAGATGGAGAAGAAAAGAGAAAGCTCTTAAGTTCAGTGAAAAGTTCTTGCAGTCGACAAGAATTGTAGGGACTCTGCAGTGCACGCTGATACGTGTGGGACCAGGCTCCATCAGGAGGAAGGCAAAGTGCTAGACAACATTAGGGCAGGGGGTTCTAAACTTGTTAGTCCTGAGCCTCCGCAGGTCTAGGGAGACTCCACGGGCGCCGGGGTCCCGTGTGCATTTCTCTTGGGACTGAGGCTAGAGAAGTCACTCCCAAGCGGACGTCTCCAGAAGAGCGACTGTCCTGCCCTAAGGTCTCGTCCACGGCCACACTGTCACTGCTGGGAAAAACCACAGGTCAGGTCGAACACCCCTCCTCCCAAGCAGGGGAAGGCAGAAAAACCTGTAGGATTCCCCCAACCACAGTTACTCCACACAACCGGACCAGGCTACAAAGCTGGGATGTGCACGCCAGTCGCGGAGCATCGTGGGGCTGGTAGTCCAGGCCAGGGCGCTGGCGTCAGGCTACGGGAGCCACAGAACTACATTTCCCAGGAAGGACCGCGACGGGGGCAAGCGGTGTGTTTGAGGACCAGACTCCTCGAAGTATCCGGGCGGGACCGTTGGCGGAGGCTGGGGCCTAGCATCAGGGTGCAGCGCCCTGTGCTCTTCTGCACCCTCTATGGGCGGGTCTCGGCTCCACTACCGTGGCGGTGGGGGCGCGGCCTCTGGAAGAGGCGGGAACAGTTTGGGATGTCCTGGGTTCTCACCTGGTTCGCAGACCGGGACCCGCGGCGCGAGACTAACGAGGACCAGCGACGCGGAAGCCAACCGCGTCTTCCCGGCCCCTCCGCGATGTGCAAGGTGAGGAGGCCAGGAAGGTTGCAGCCGCGCGACGGGGGAGATTCACGTGAGGGTGAGCAACTCCGGGCTGGGCGGTGGGCTCGTGGTGGGCTCTGCGGGGGCGCCCTGGTGTCTGGAGGGGCGCGGGCTGCGTGAGAGAGGAGAGGGCGAACATTTTCCCTGGGTTTCCTTTCTGCTCCTTCAAGGCCGTTTTGATTTGGGAACTCCTTGGGGCCAGCTTTCTAAAGACCCCTGGTCTGCTCCACAATAGTTGCACTGTGGTGGAGCCAGGTGGTGTGTCTGAAGTGGAGTAGGGCTGGAAGGGACTTGGCCCCTGGTCTCCTTACCAACAAAGGGAAACTGGTGAGTTCTGGGCTGCAGAGAGGTCTTCTCTTTACTTTCCTGGGAAGCCGGTGGAGAGCTGGCTTTGAAAACTGCTTTGAAATTTCACTCCAAGTAGTTTTAGCTTGGCGCGCCCGCTCCTGGGCGTACTCGCCCGAGGGCCGGGGAGAGAGTCAGAGGGGAAGACCTGAGCTCTCGATGGCCCCATGGACACCCGGAGATGTTCAGCTGCTAGTGGGGAGATCGTGGCCCCACTTGTCTGTTAAACGGAGAGTGTGATGCCGTTGTTAGTGGAGTCTTTTGACCTGAGGGGATTTGCAGTTGCCAATCAAGTTAATGATCTAATTATAGTATTTTGGGAGCCAAGTGGGGTATCTCTGGCCTTAGGTGGAGTTTCTTTGGCTTTATTGGCTTTTTGTCTTTGTTTTCCACTTAAAAAGAAAAAAAGGTATCCTCTAATGATAATTCTTTGTATTTAATAATGCATTAGCTTACCAAGTTATTTTGCATAGGTAGATGATATTGATCCCTACAGACTGGATAAGTGGGAGGGGCCAGTCTGTTACAGTGGCTCAGTATGTTCTGTAGAAGGAATAATCAAGGATCCTCCAGAACCGAAGCCAAGTGACTCTGTTCCTACCCTTCCACCTGTTACAGAGCTACCCTGTCCTGGTGTCACGTATTCCAAGTCTGATTAGCAATAGGATTTTCTATGGGAATTCACAGAGTTAATGTAAAATGTGTAATCTGGCTGTACTTTTAGGATTCAGTGCCTCAGCTGAAAAATTGGGACAATAAACTGAGATTTCAAAATACCTGGATAAAGTGGATAGCTAATGGACAAGTAAAATAAAGAAAAGGACCATATCTTAGTATTTGTATTAACCTGTTTACATTAATATTTAGTGCACATGTCTCCCTGACCTTTGTTTTATAATTATGTATTTGCTTAAGTAAAAACCTGCAAGCCCTCCCCTCTGGCTAAAGCCCCAAACCATCGGATTCCAGCTACATTATTCCAAGAAGTTACCAGGTGATCCTGTGGCGATCTCCATTGGCTTTTTAGGGTTATCAATCTCAGTGGCACCCATTTTCCCTACCAACATTCTTTCCTGAGATGCCAACACTACTTGAATTTTGCATTTTCTGTTCTTCAACATTGATTTATTCATTTAATTTGTTTGCCAGGTATTTATTGAGTGCCCAGCAGTGTCAGACGGTTGTTTAGGGTCACCAGAAACGTGGCTAGAGCGGGGAGGAGGAGAGTCTGGTCCCAGATACTTTGCAAGTGAGATAACTAATTCAAATCCACACATTTATTGAACATATCTATGTACTTAATTGCTCTCTCCAGGGGGTATCCTTTGCTCCATCTAAGGCCATGTTGTCCTCTAGCACTTTGTGAGTTGGATTCCTTTACGCACTTGTGTAAGATTATCGGGGTAGGTTATGTGCTAAGTCTTGTTGGTTCCACGTTTGGAATGTTTTTAGAGCTGACCCTTCCCTTTGACCTGCCACCTTGCCCCATTTAGGCTCTGCCCAGGGACAGATGACAGCAGTTGCCCTTATCTTGTCCCCTCTATCTGCATCCTAAGTGGTGCATTATTGTCTTCTGAAGATCTCATCTGCTCTTGTGACAGTGGCCCTCACGTGCCTTTATCCTGACCTTCATGTGGCACATCAGGAGCATTTATTGTAAACTAGATACTCAGCCAGGTGGGGAGGATCCATTGACAAGAGACTGGTCCTTGTCCTCAATTCCACCATCTTGCTTCCTTCTATGTTCCCTTCTCCCCATGTACCAGAACACTGAAAAAGTCAGACTACTGGCATATAGTGTGTTTTAACATCATTACACTTAACCTAACCTAGGAAGCTGGCTGAAGAAATAAAAGACGGTATTATTAAATTTGTTTAATAATAAACAAATCCTCCCCTTTTCAGGCAGAAAGACCAACTGCTGGGAACTGGAAGTAGTTCTCCAATTGTCCATACTGTGCAGTGAATAGGTATGTTCTTGAGCTGTCTCGGAAAGTTTTGTATGGTACAGTGGGTGTGGGTAGGTAGGAGAGGGGGTGGGAGTGGGGCACAGGATTTGCACTTGGCGGGTTTGTCTCCATCAGTATGGAACTGGGAAGAGGGGCTGCTTGCCTGAGGCCAGCTGTGTTCCTTCTCTTCCCTGAGAGGAATTTTTTTAGTCTTTTAAGCCACCTTTGGGGGTTACCCTAGCTTTGTTTATTCTGCTTAGCTGGGAGGGAGGAGCCAACTTATAGAGTGAAGTCTCTACAGAATTGTAATCCTCATCTGTGTGTGTGTGTGTGTGTGTGTGTGTGTTTACTGTGGCCGGCACCCCAAGGCAAGCTATCTGAAGCCTGTTGGTGTCTCAGGCAAACAAATCAAGGTCAGTGCAGGTTTGACCCTGGAGTGAATGTGAGGTGGCTGGTTCCCACAGGTGTTGACTTGATTCTGATTAGGGTGTTGTTATGCCCAGATTTCAAGATGCCCCAAGACAGACGACCAGGGAGCCGAGTCCGATGCAAAAGCATAGAGTCTTTTATTCAAGCCCAGGCTTGGTCCCCCTCTGCCTCCATTACTGGATGTGAGAGAGAGCCCCGAGTCCCAAGAGAACAAAGAATTTATAGGGCTTGGGGAGGGGGGTGGAGGCACTTGGTCAATTCCGGTTGGTTGAGTGAGGGCCGGGGGCTAGTTTCCCTTGCTTTCCCATTGGCTGAGATAAGGGCAGGCTGAGTAACTGATACATTCTGTGGCTTTCCTGGGAGAGGAGTTAGAGACACAGCTATCAGTTCTGTTCTGTCCTTTTGTTAGGGACACAACTATCAGTTCCGTTCTGTCCCTTTATTCCCCCCTTGTCTTGGAACTTCCGGCTCAATCATGAGACGGACTGAACTATCAACTGAATTACTTTTATACACTTCTTGACAAATTGGACTAGTCTGTTAATAATGCAAGGGCCGAAAGTCAACAGCATCAGGAGGATTACAAGGGGTCTGCTGAGGTCCGCTGTCTTCTTGAGGGTGATCTGCAGCGGGTGTGTCTGGTTAGAGGTCACCTTCCACTCAGGCTCCCTGCTGTCCTGGGCACAGAAGGAGCTGGGCTTGTGACCTGGCAGAGACAAACTATAACAAACGGTTCGGTGGAAGGGAAAGAAACCATTTTAGCTTTAACAACTTCTATTGAAATAGGATTTTTCTTCTTAAAATTCCTCTATGGCTATCAAAAAGCCAAATCAAGTCTAATTTATCTACTGTATTCAATTTGGCCTGATGTTTATATAAACACAACAAGAATGGTAACTGACTACCTTTGCTGGAATTTCATGATTGAATCTTAATGTGCCCGGTAGGGCCAGGAAGCCAAGACACCCAGCTGCCATCAGGCCTGCCTGCAGTATCTGCTGCATTAGGTGAATCCCTCACCTGTAGCAACTCCACCTGAGCCCACGCTCTAGGCTTTAAGGCCCATCTCAGTAGCTCTCCTACTTGTGGCGGCCCAGAGTGTGTGGGGGTTCTGCAGGGATGCAGAGGCATCTTTACTGCTCCCCTGCTACTCTGACCAACCGTCAGTGATGGTAGGGCATGGGCCTGATGCTCCAACGCCAGCCATCTTCAGGGTTCCCAAGCAGGATACCAGGCTTTTCCTATGGCACTCTTATTGGCTTCAAGTCTTCAGAGCTCAGACAGGTTTCTTTAGAACACGATACTCCAGTCAAAGTTTCCGGTTAATAAAATCACTATTGAAAACCGGTCTTATTGATTTCATGCAAAGAAATGTATTGCCATGATTTATTTAGCATTGCCAAATTTCAGAGGAATTATATAAGGCGAAAACCATACTGATCTGCTCTAAGATCTTCTGATTTTTCTCGTCAGTCCTTTTTCATGGACTCTTCAGAGTTATAACAAAACAGTAACTGTTGGAATTCTTTTGTCAGTCCTCCCTAAGTACTTTGGCACAACTATTTACCCTCTGTTTAGTGAGGCAGAATGTAAATTATTATTATTATTTTAAAATATATTTTATTGATTTTCCACAGAGAGAAAGGGAGAGAGATAGAGAGTTAGAAACATCGATGAGAGAGAAACATCGATCAGCTGCCTCCTGCATATCCCCTACTGGGGATGTGCCCACAACCCAGGTACATGCCCTTGACCGGAATCGAACCTGGGACCTTTCAGTCCGCAGGCCGATGCTCTATCCACTGAGGCAAACCGGTTTCGGCAGAATGTAAATTATTTACTCTCTCTGGCTTACTGGCCTGTACTATTTGATTAATTTCCTTTCAACATTTCTCTTCTCCTTATTACATACATAACCTTTTTAAATTTCACACTTTAAAATTAGCCTTTAAACCTTCTTTCTATCGCCTTTTAAAATGCATAACTATGCCTCAGACCTTCTACTCAGTCATTCCATATTCTTAGAAACATCAATCCTTTATGATTACTAAAAAGTAAACAGTCAGTATTTCTTAGATTACTAAGAGCAGGTAAATTAAAATTTGTCTAGTAAAAACTGCTATATTTTTCCTATGTAAGTTCAAGTATATTGCATTGGTCTGATTTAGTATTGGAAGGGTTAAAGAGAACAAAACGTAGCAGAGAAAAACTTCTGCTCAGGTAGCAGCAGCTTGCGGCCTTGAGTCCAGCATAGTTCAGACAAGTAAAAATCAACAAAAACCTATCTCTCCCTGCTCTCCCCGCCAACACCCCCCACTTTTCTGCATTACCTATTTACTCTGAGCTGCTCTCCCTCCTAGATTTTGCCTTCTTTACTCTAAGCCCCAGAGGCTCAAATCCTTCTCCTCCTTTACCACTTGTGATCTCCTGACCATCCCCCTAACCCACAGCCTCGGGCTCCTCCATCACAGCAGGCTGAAAGCCTATCACCCTATCTAGCGAATCCCACCACCACCACACCTCACACCAGCT
>NW_006295180.1:4955188-4962707 GCF_000327345.1 Myotis davidii | reverse complement strand
CCCTGGATGTGGACAACAAATGACACTAATCAGATTGACATAAACGATTTAACCTTTGTTTAGGGAGGCAAATGCAAAGCATTTACTCCCAAGTGTCATTGGTTTAGGGAAGATAGGATTTCTGCTCAGTTTCCCTATTTTACTTGTCCCAGCTTACTGGTCTATCATGCATTCAATTTTCTTAAAATGTATTCTGGCACAGGAGAAAGTTGTTTTGCTGTCCACCGGTAGTTTAACCCCTATATAACTGGGCTTGGACCTCTGCCCAGCAAACTGCAGTCTATAAGTTCAATATGCAGCCTCTGGTTTTTCTAACCCAACGAGATTTCAGCCAGTCTCTGAGTCCGATTCCTTCTCTTGTGGAGAATTTCAAAGTCCTGATGGCTCCCAGGTCCAGGGAGAGTGCCCTTTTGTTAACCCTTAGGGCCCTGCTTTCTTGCCTTTCTACCAGTTTCCTTCGTGGCAGAGCAGCAACCAGGCCTCTTTCAAGGGAGTGCACTAGAAGGGGATATCAGCCCCTCCCGTGAGCCAGCTGCTCCACTTAGGGTCTCCCAGGAGCTTGGCCAGAATGTCCCCCAGCAAATCCCGGAAGCCGCTGCCCTTTTGCAGTGATATGGACTCAAGCAGGGGGTTCACTGGATGTAGCCAGCAGCGAAGCGCTCGCTGGCTTCTGCCTGCAGCTGCTCGCGCCCACAAGCCCTGCCCCGCAGCACTCCCGCAGCACGCGCTGCACTGTCAGCTCCAGCACCTTGGCATTCTCCAGCTTAGCCTGCACCTGCGCTGGTGGGGGTGCCAGGTGGGGGAGGGAGGTGAGGCCAGGCTATGCCCTGTATGAGGATTCTAATAAACAATTGAAAACAGCAAGTTAAACAAAATACAGTCACAGGCAGTAAATATCTCCGTCCTGCGGAGCTGTCCACCAAAGAGATAAGAAAACCATGAATAACAAGTTCTTTGAAATTTGCTATTTTGTTAATTTGCTAAGCAAATAGTCAACTTGAAAAGACTTCTTTCTTGCTTTTTTTATAAGCAATCTCAGAACTAAGCAATCTTGGAATCTAGACAGCCTTTGTTAAACTTCTTTGAGTTTCAACCTTATACCTTTAAATTAACCCCAGACTTCTAAAATTTTAACCTAACGCAGCAAAATCATACATCAGAGCAAAGCAATTAAAAGTTCTCCGCTGTCTTCCCCTTAAAGCAGGGTTTTTCCTCATGTGTACAAACAGACAGCACAAAGTAGCTTTCGCTTTACACAGACCAGTTCCAGTCCCCCTTCTCTGTAGTAAATTGGCTAGTCCCACACAAACAAACTTTGTCCCAGCCCCATGATGATTGGTGATGAAAGACAATCAAGGCTCACCGCAGTGGCCCTGGAGAACCACACCTGAGGCTGGCAAGCAGGTTTGGCCCAGCCCTTGACTTTAAAACGACCATAATGCTTAAAGGAGTAGATTGAGTCTGTCCCATAATGTCCGTCCAGTAAGTCCACAGAATAAAACAGAAAAACACAGACACAGACAAAGGGCCCCCAAAAAGCAAACAAAAAAACCAGCCTTCTGACTCCACGGAAACAAAACCAAATGGCAGGAGCGACCCGCCTTGTCTCAGATCCTTGTGAGGGGATTCTGCATCCCTCCTGAAGTAAGGGGATTCCGCGTCCCTCCTGAAGTGAGGGGATTCCACGTCCCTCCTGAAGTGAGGGGATTCCGCATCCCTCCTGAAGTGAGGGGATTCCATGTCCCTCCTGAAGTGAGGGGATTCCGCGTCCCTCCTGAAGAGAGCAGAACGTCTTCCGACTCTCCCCGCCCGTGGTCCCTTAACAGCGCGTCCACCTAGACTGCTTCAGGCATCTCAGAATGAGGGGATTTCACATCCCTCAGAAATGAGCTCACACAGGACAGAACATATAACACACAGAACAGAATACACAACACACAGACACCTACCGCGGTCAGTCAGACTCTCCGGATTGGGGTCCCTCGTGGGTTTTGGGGGTCCCGCACGAGCCCCCAAATGTTATGCCCAGATTTCAAGATGCCCAAGACAGACCACCAGGGAGCCGAGTCCAATGCAAAAGCATAGAGTCTTTTATTCAAGCCCAGGCTTGGTCCCCCTCTGCCTCCATTACTGGATGCGAGAGAGAGCCCCAAGTCCCAAGAGAACAAAGAATTTGTAGGGGGTGGAGGCACTTGGTCGATTCCGGTTGGTTGAGTGAGGGCCGGGGGCTAGTTTCCCTTGCTTTCCCATTGGCTGAGATAAGGGCAGGCTGAGTAACTGATACATTCTGTGGCTTTCCTGGGAGAGGAGTTAGAGACACAGCTATCAGTTCCGTTCTGTTCTTTTACTATCAGTTCCGTTCTGTCCTTTTGTTAGGGACACAACTATCAGTTCCGTTCTGTCCCTTCAGGTGTCTCTGTGCTAAGAAAAGGTGCAGGAATTGCTGTTAGAGTGGGAGTGCACTTCTCTTTCCCCCATGTCAGAATTAGCATTGAGAGTCTTAAGTCATGTTGACATCATGGTCTCTTGATAGGATGTGTTCTGTCTGGTCTGTCAACCTCTAGTAATTGCCCCATTCCAAACTATTCTCTACTTTACCTGCAGCCCGAAAGATATTTGAAAATGTAAATATGATCATGTGTTTTATTTAAAACTGACAGTGGTTTTCTGTGGCCTTTAGAAGCAAGTCCAAAATCCTTAGCATATCCCTCCAGGCCCTCCATATGCTGACCTTTGCTTATTTTTCCAGTCTTGTTCCTCCTTCACTCCTTTCTTCTGGTCACACTTTGAGATCCTCATTGGCATCATACTTTCCTACCACAGCTTAGAGCTGTGTCATGCCTTGTGCCCAGAGTTGTCCTCTGGAATAGTTGGAAGACTGTAGATACTTCTTTTAAACATTTCCCATCTTTCCTTGTTGTCCTCTCTGCTCCCACACATACCCATTTCTTGCAATACCAAGAAATGATACAACCTTGCCCACATTCAAGAGTTGTATCTCATTCATTATGGAAGCTGAGGATTTTAAGCAAGAGAATCCTGATGAAAGTGTTTTCACAGGAGGGATTTGTTTTTCTTACAAAGTAACAAACCCATAGGTGGGTGGATCTAGGATTGAATTCAGCTGCTCATTCTCTTCACTATTCACTCACGGTCACAATATAGCTGCCAACAACAGAAAGGTGGCACAGCACTCAGCATCAAAGAAAGGAAATAAGTCTTCTCTTTATTATTGTTCTTTTTCTCAGGGAGGAAAATATTGTCTTGGAAATCATCTCTGAGACTCTTTCACAAGCCCATGACCACAAGTATCCCAACTGTGAGGGACATGGGCAGTTGAGCACCAAACTGCTACTGAAGGAGGCTGCCTCTGCCCACGAGGACGAGTCAGGGAATGGCCGTGGGAAAGTGGTCTTCCTGTTTATATGATGGGCGCTAATGGTCCTGTAAATGTCTTCTGTGTGGACTTGTGGAGGAAAGGTCTCCTGACATTCAGGGATGCCTATTTTCAGTCTATTTGCTAGTATCGTTACTCTCTCCAATATGGTTACCACTAGCTACATAAAACTTCTTAAAATTAAATTTACATGAACTAAAATGAAGTAAAACTTAAAATTCAGTTAGTGTTGACCTTTAGGTTTCCCTTGGTGTATACCTGGGGAGTGTTGGCTTGGTTTATAAACCAGCTGGTTTTCATTCAAACCAAATAGAAATCAAAAGTTAGAAAATGTGTCTCCCCTCAGAGCAAGAGTATTAACATGAGAATGACCGCCTATGAGTGATTCAGCCACATGTTTGTATGGATTGACATGATGTGACTTCATCTTACACAGCAAGCTTTCTTTGTGAAATATTTGCTACAGATCACATTCCCATTTTTTTATTTTGGCTTAAAAATTATTGACATGTTGGGTTTAATTTTAATTATAGGTTTTTTCAATATGTCAGTGAACTGTGGCCCTTCAGGTAGGACTAAGAAGGTTTTCCTTGTTTTCATACCATCCTGTCCCAGTGCAACCATTGCCTGTTCCTCAGTTGAATTTGACCAGTATGTTCAATTCTGGGCTCAAGAAGGAAACATAAAATGATTAAGTAAGTGTTCAGTGGAGAGAGTTCTTTTGCATTATTTCAGTTACAACCAATGCAATGCTCTTTCTCTCCCTAGTGATTTTAAATATTATTAGCCAGCCTAGTGGCTCTCAGTGCTCAGATAGCAAATCAAACTAAACACTGAGGGAAGTAGAATGTAGCTCATTAAGTTAGTTTTGCTTTTGATGAGATCATTTTTAGATCTCAAACAGCAGTGGGGAAAATTTAGAAAGACGATATTGGTGAGATAATTCAAAAACTCTTAAAGTGTCTTCTATATAAATAGTTAGTCTTGAAATATCTGGTAATGAATATATGATCCTCGTACAAAAACCAGAAAATAGACTGAGCAAAAAGGGAAGAGCCAGTCACTTATAGTAGTCTCTCTTGCAAGAGTTCACAAGTGTTGACATTGTGGTGGATACATTTCCAAATTTTATTTCTCTATTTTATCAGTTTATATTTGTTTACGTATCACAAAATTTAAATCTGTTTTAGAAGTGATTTAAAAATGTATACTTCCATATTTATAATGGTTACACATAATGCACGAATATTATTTATTATGCATATGTATATGAGCAGGTATTGTCTACAGATATTTTTAATCAACAACTTTATTTCTATTTGTTCCAAAGTATTTCATTTAATGGTATATAATTCATTTAATAGAAACTATTGTTTTTGGCTATTATACATATACTGTTGGGGTGTATTCCTCTTATTTGTCTACATATTTAGGATAATTGCTTAGAATTTTTAAGACAGAAAAAAAATAAGGTTCAAAAAGACACCTCCATGACGACTTCGGGTACAGCTTCATGCCTGGCCAGGCCAGGGAGGGGCCTCTGGCTGGCCCCGCTGCTGTCCCCTGAGCAGGCCCTTCCTCTGGCTCTGGAGTGCTCTGGAGCCCTGGAGGTGGACCTGGAGCAGGAGAAATGGACAGATTCACACACAGACCTGACGTTCCGTGCCTTGCCAAAGACAGGAAAGATGCCACTGCCTATAAGGGCACTGCGGCCCATGAATCTCCCCTCCCCAGATCACCTTCTCAGAATGCGTTTCCCTCACCTTCCAGCATGGCCTTGGTGGGCTCCAGATGCTCCAGCTCCATCCAAAGGAGATGGGCGTGGCCCGCATGGTGTGGGGCAGGGAAGTTGGCCTGCACTGAGGCTTGCTTCAGCTGGAACCAGGGGAAGCGGAGAGCCCGGCCAAAACCCTGCACCTGGTCGGGCCAGGTTCCCACCGTAGAAGCAATGGCTCTGGGGAGAGGTGGGTAGGCAGCGGAGCCAGAATCTTGGTCTTTGCTTATACACAGCCCTCCCAGGGCACCCTTGTTTGGGACCAGACCTCTGTGCCTGCCCCTGCCCCTCTAGGGGACAGCTTCATGCCAGCCCCAGCCCCTTAGTGGCTGTTCTGAGAGCAGCAGGCCTGATGATTAAGCAACTTTTACACGACATCTGTGTCTTTTCTTCCCATTGACAGTTCTGAATGTCCTGTCCCCCGCCCAGCCCTCCATACACCTGGCATCTGCACTGAGGGTTGAGACAGATGTGTGAGCAGGCCATTTTGAGCCTGGTGTTGGTGGTCAGGAGAGATGATTGTGGAGAGGGGCAGGAAGAGCAGGATGGGGCTGGGGTAGGTTTGGGTCTCCGGGGGACAATTCAGCCCACCCCTCTTCTTAGGTCCTGTGAGACCAGGGGCCCATCCTCTTGGACCCCTGTCCTCCCAGAATAGAAGCCATCAGGGCTCAGGCCTCCCTTGGGAATGAGAAGATGTGTAAGATCGTGGTTCTGCCAGGCCCTCTCCATGCATTGCCTTCATCCTGTGGACTCAGGAGGCCCTCCTTCTGGACCCAAAGACCACTCGCTTTTTGACTTGGTCCTGTGTGTGTCACCCTGGTCATTATGAGGAGGTATGCCTCCAGATGTGGAGAAGACCTTGATGGCATCAGATCTGATGGGTGGGGGACAGGACCTGAGAATGATGGACAGTGTCACTGTCTGATTCACCGAGTGGAACTGGGGCCCAGGGATTGTGTCTCCTTTATTCTCCGAGTTATGCTAAGTGTCTCCAAAAGTGCCTACTTGTGGTAGGTGTTTAATACACATTGTCGAATATATGAACTCCAACGAGAACCATCCCAGATATATGAGTGGGCCTGTGGCCCCCTGCTCTCCCTAGTTTGCCAACACCAACGATGACGACAGGGATCAGCTAAGTGGATTCCTGAACTCCTTGACTGGTTGTTTTCTACGTGCTTTTGCAAACTCAGAAATGTCACAGGCCAAGAAAATATAAAACTAACAGAATAAAATAAAATGAAAAAAACAGAAATGCCACAGGCCACTGATGGGTCAGGCAGATGACTTTTCATGGGGGACAGATAAATAATTGGCATGAACAACTATAGCCCATCCAGCAGCCCTTTCAGCAGAGCCAGGCAGCAGGTTGGCACCTGCCATGGCTCATCCCTACAGTAGTCTCTGCAAGAACCTTATGAGGTTTATCCTCTACCCCCCACCCCACTTTTCAGAAGAGCGAGCTGAGACTCACAGAGATATGGTGACATTTTTAAGACACAGAGCTAGCAGTGCTCAGAATCACCACTGTGCCTAAGAAGGGGGAGTGTGCTCACCTATTATACAGCAGGTCCAGGAACTCTTGGGCTCTGGATAAGGCCGGGTGGATGGATATGAACGTGGTGGTGCGGGAGATGTTTCCACCCGGAAGAGCTGGTGCCACCGACGCTGTCACCTTCCTCAGTGTGCCTTCCTGTAGGGCCTGCATCCTGTTCGCCTCACTCAGGTTGCGTGTTAATTCAGCTGCACACTGGGTGGGTCAAGGAGGGATCTGTCAGAGGAGGATGAGGTCTGGAGCTCAGGCAGGAACTCTCAGACCCTTAGGGACGTGTGCCAGAGGAAGGACAGGAGTGTCCGTACTGAACCAGGTTCTAGGTTTTAAAGGTACCACTTAAGTTTGGTGGACGGGATATTTATACAATTGTTACCTTCTAGTCATGTTGTTTTAGCTAAGGAGCAACAGACCTCCTTGTCTAAATAGTCTTTATGAATGAAGACCATTGTTCCAATGAGTTCTCTAGAAACATCTCCATTATATAGAGATGAGAGCCCAGAGGCTTAGGGATGTCAGATGGCAGCTCCAGGGCATGCTGGTCAGAACTGAAAACTGTCCCAAGCTAGGACTGCATGACATTCCCTCTTAGCTGCCTGAGACTTCTCTGCTCCTGGCCAGGATGGAAAGGGCCTTGGGAACCTTATCCCTCCAAGCTGGAGGACGGGGTGCAGGGTAGACCCAGCCTACGAAAACCATTGTCTTCCAAAATGACACTTCTGTTTCTTCCTTTTACATTAAAGGACATTTTTGGACCCTCTTTATGGAGATCCCAGATTCAGCCAAGGGGCAAACA
>NW_006295180.1:4949698-4955174 GCF_000327345.1 Myotis davidii | reverse complement strand
CCTGCCCCAGCCTTTTCCATTTGTAATCAGGCTGCAGCCCCTAAAATGTTACATGTGCACATCCTTCCATCTGGACTGGACGTCTATCTACAGCTGTATATCAAAATATTATATCCATTATGGTGTGAATTGTATCACCCAAATTCCATGACCTTGGAACTGCTAGAACTTGAGAATGTGCCTGTCCTTGAGTTCTAGTCTCTAAGCAAGCCATTCAGGTAAAGGGAATTCAGTGGTCTTGGTCTTAATCCAATATGACTAGTGTAATTCGAAGAGAAGGGGAGGATATACAAAAGCAAAGAGGGGACTCTTTGTGGCACGGAGATAGAAGACACCCATCCACAAGCCCAGGAGAGACCCCCTCAGGAGGAGCCCTGGTGACACCCTCATCTCTAACCTGTAGCCTCTGGAATTGTGAGAAAATGAATGTCTTGTGTTTATACCAACCAGTCTGGTTTGATGTCACAGCAGCAGGAGGAAACGCATACAGTACATTTGGACAAACTTAAGTGTTTCTCACAGCACTGCTGGTATGGTGCCTGAATTGAATTATGCCATTGTCCCACAGCACTGAAAGTCTGCATGGCAGTGGCAGAGGACCTCTGTGATTGGAGAAGGTCTGCAAGGACAGAATACCTGGGGCAGGTAGTTTAAACAACATAAAAAGGAAAATGGAAATGTGCTTGTGGCCTACTATGAAATGAAACAACATATTTTTTTCTCTCTAATATTCCTGCAAATATGTGTGGAGTGTCCTCCCATGTAGCTGGAGGGAGAAGCGGAACTCTAGATTCCTTTGTGCATGGGACTGTGTGATACTCTAGGGCAGTGATTCTCAACCTTCTGGCCCTTTAAATACAGTTCCACACGTTGTGACCCAAACATAAAATTATTTTCGTTGCTACTTCATAACTGAACTGTTGCTACTGTTATGAATCGTAATGTAAATATCTGATATGCAGGATGGTCTTAGGCGACCCCTGTGAAAGGGTCGTTTGACCGCCAAAGGGGTCGCGACCCACAGGTTGAGAACCGCTGCTCTAGGGGCAGCCCAAGGAGGATCCTGGGGAGTCCTCTGATTTGAGTCTGGGTTCTGAGCACTACCAGATCATCTCAGAGTGGTGGGTGAGGAGACACACTCCTCCCCTTCAACCACCCCTAGGCCAGCTCTTACCCCAGTCTGGCACCAGATGTTGTCTGTGGCCTGACGCACCTTCCCCTTGTCTAGGGAGATAGAAGAGTTGAACCCACCAATGAGCTCTTCCACAATGTCCTCTTTGGAGCTCTACAGAGACAGAGCCCGTCCCGGGCCAGTAGGCATTAGGAACCCTCCACCCAATCTGTGGTTCTATCTGGCAATTCAGACAGTCTGTTAGGACTCAATGAGGATGTCCTTTCTGAGGTGATATGGAGATGCAGAAGGTCATGACTGCTGACGTGGCCAGCCTGCAATGGTTTGCTGTGCTCTGTGAGATGACAAGTTGCACAGAAGTGTATCCAGTTCTTGTTCATACCACCCAATCAAGTGTGATGATGTATAAGGCTCTGAGAATGTCTCTAAAGACAGTTGTGCTGACTACACCACAGGATACCAGGGTCAGGTAATTCAAACCACTAAAGAGCAACATGCGTGCTGACTACACCACAGGATACCAGGGTCAGGTTTAGGGTCAAACCACTAAAGAGCAACATGCAAATGTGCTCATGTTCTACTGTGAAGTGAAACAACGTACTTTTTTTTCTCTAATATTCCTAAACTATGTGAGGAGAGTCTCTCCTACTATGTAGCTGGAAGGAGAAGTGGAGGTCCAGAATCCTTCATACATAAACCTGTGGACACTCTAGTGGGAACACCCCAGAGGAGTCCCCAGATTTGAGTCTGGGTTCTTGACCCTCCCTGGTCATCTTGGGTTCTGGGGTGTGGAGACCCCCCGAGGCCAATTCTCACCTCAGACCAGCACTGGCTGCTGTTGTTGGCCTGGTGCACCTGCACCCTGACCCGGCAGATGGTATAGTGGGGCCCATGGACCAGCTCCTCAATGACATCCTCATTGGAGTTCTGCAAAAATAGAGCTGGGTATTGAGCCAGTAGGCATCCGGAACCTTCTATCTGTGGTCCCCTCTTATGGCAGACCTAGCAAACTGATACATTCTGTTAGGACACAGTGAAGATATTCCTGGCAGCCCTCTTGAACTGACAGAAGGATTGAATCATGTCAAGGTCCAACAGCACCAAAATGCTGGTGGATAAGGCCACAGCTCCTGACCTGGCTGGCATACAATGGTTTGTCGTGCTCTGTGAGATGACAGGTTACAGAGAAATGTGTCCAATACCTTCATTCTTCCCCATGCTTTTTTTTTTTCCTTTCTTGTGTTTTTGTACAAATCACCCCATCATGTATGATGATATGTAAGGGTTGGAAAAGTCATTCAAGGACAGTCGAGCTGACTGCTCCACAGGATACCTGGGGCAGGTAGGTAGACAATCATAATGAGCCAAATGCAAAGACAGCAAGAATTTTTCTCTCTACCATTTCAACAAATATGTGAAGACTGTATTCCTACCCTACCAGGAACCTGGATAGGAGTATTGGAGGTATAGAAGTCTTTGGGAGTGGGCCTCAGATTTGAGTCTGGGTTCTGGTCCCACCCAGTCATCCCAGGTCCTGTTTGTGGGACATCTCTCACCTCAGCCTGGCACTGGATGGTGTTCCTGGCTTGGCGTTCTTGTCCTTTGTACCGGTTGACAGCATAACTGAATGCCTCAACCAGCTCCTCTACGACATCCTCGTTGGAGCTCTACAAAGACAGAGCCCGGTGCCAGGCAAGGAGGCATCAGTGGCCTGCCTGGGCGTTGCCAGCTTAGGGAGATGCCCACCACAAATTCTGCTCCCCAGATCAGGCACAGAGGGGCATCTGCAAAGACCTCAGCCAGGGAAGGCATGAGATGACACCTTGTGGGCTCAAGATTAACAAGTGTGTGAGGAGCTTGGTACCCAGTGTTCATATTTCCATCCCACCAGCTATGAGTTGGGTATGAACATGATAGGCCCACCAGGCTTCCAACTGCCAACAACCAGCTCCTGCCCAGGATGAGTGCCCTTCATCCCCCACTTTCCCTCACCAGGCCCAACACACACAGGCAGGTAGGATGAGGGGTCAGAGGCTGGGGCTGGCCTGGTAGGATCCCAGTTGGGGCCTGGCATGGACGGACCAGCCGTTGGTTACCTGCGGGCTCCTCCTGCCAGAGGGCGAGAGGTGTCCATGGTGGTGCTTGCGCCAGACTCTGCAGCAGAAATATCTCTCACTCTGGGCTTTCTTCTGCCCAGAGCCTCGGCACGAAGTCGGGAAGCAACAGAGAAACATCCTCCT
This sequence comes from Myotis davidii, assembly GCF_000327345.1. Taxonomy (NCBI): domain Eukaryota; kingdom Metazoa; phylum Chordata; class Mammalia; order Chiroptera; family Vespertilionidae; genus Myotis; species Myotis davidii. Next base: position 4,951,802 of record NW_006295180.1, on the reverse strand, counting down.
CTCCTGACTGACTGCAGTCAAGTGAACTAGACTTCTCTTTTCTGTTGGGATTCTGTCACCGAGGAAGTGAGGTCACTCTTTCTAGGTTCCATGACCTGCGCCCCTTCCTCCAATCAGAACGACCAAAAGCCCCCTCTGGGCTGTTGACCGTTGCCCCTCCTGGCCCATGTCATCTCCATACATGTGCACCAATACCTAACACAGCCCTTCCCACAGTTCCCTGGGCATGTCCCAGGTCCCCAGCTTGGAGGAGAAAGCTGAGTTCACACCTCCCTTTTCTTATGAGTTCTGTGCCCTGGGGAAGCCTTTGTGCCTCTCAGAGCCTCCCCAGTCTCCCTACCTGCACAATGAGAGTGATGCTAGACACCATTTCCTAAGGACCTCATCAGGTATGGATGAGATAATGCCTCTATCACAGCCTGTGGGCTGGTGTCCCATGAATCTGGTACACAAACATAGAAGTGGAAGCATTACAAGAAGGGGTGGGTTGTAGCACGGAACTTCTACCTAAACATGCCGGGGGCGCCAGTGTGTGATCTTGGGGAAGTCACTGCCTATCTTGGCCTCATCTCTGTACCTTGAAGGGGTTAAAATGACAGGAAATTCAGATATTGTCATTTACTGACCTAAAACCTCCCAGTGGTCTCTTGTTAAACTTAGAATCAGACCCGGTGCCTCATGTCAGTCCATGTGGTGGGAGCCTTCACAGTGGCTTCTAGTGATTCCTGCCTCCTGGTGGGAACATCCTGTGCATCCGCTGAGTGCTTAGGAACTGGCTTCTGAACAGTTGGAAATACAGCCCAGGTGATGGGGTGTCATATCCTGTCATTCCTCTGTCATTCTTGAGTTTCCTTCCTTCCTCTAAGCCTCTATTTCATTTTCTCTATGTATATCTGTGTTTGCCTGCCTGCCTGCCTGTCTGTCTGTCTGTCTTATCTGAAGAAGTAGGAGAGCAAGCACCCATGTTTTGAGCTGCCCTATGTAGAGACCTTATTGGAGAGAACTGAGGGAGTGCCCAGGCCAACAGGCAGGAGCTAGAGCTCTCCTCAGGCTAACCTGCATCCTGACACAAACCAGGCGGGTGACCTTGGGGGGAAAGGTGTTCCTAGTTCAGCCTCAGTGAAAACATACTTCCTGCTTCACAGAGACCTAGGGGCAGAGGCACCCAGCCCAACCGTGCCCAGATGCCCGGTCCACAAAAGTTGTGAGGTGTTAGTAGTGTACTTTACAGGTGTAAGAGCATGTTGTTTTGCCTTAGTATGCCCATTTGACACGTGGCAATAATAAAAACATACCCTCTCTGAGGTCCTGGAGAATGTAAAAGAATTAATGTTTCAAAAATGGTGAGAACACGTGGCCTATCCCAAGGGTTGTGTCTACATGTTATAAGTCAATTTAAAAATTCTTGTTACAGTGTCTAGAACAGTGGTTCTCAACCTTCCTAATGCTGCAACCCTTTAATACAGTTCCTCATGTTGTGGTGACCCCCAATTTCATTGTTACAAATTGAACATAATTAAAGCATAATGATTAATCACAAAACAATATGTAATTATATATGTGTTTTCCAATGGTCTTAAGTGACCCCTGTGAAAGGGTCGTTCGACCCCCACAGGGGTCGCGACCCACAGGTTGAGAACCACTGATCTAGAAGGTCCTGAGGGTGTGAGCGAGCCAAGCCTTTTGCCTGTTAGGATGTAGGGACTGTTAACTATTAGACAACAGGCCCATAATGGAATTGTATGTGCTACCCCTACGTCACCAACCCGAGACTTGATGACAGTTTTGGCTCTCCGAGGAATGGAATCTTCATCCAGTCCATCAGCCTGATGTACCCTGCCATCCCTTAAAGCAGAGTGAGAGAATTTCCAACTTTCTTCAGACTTTTAACAAAGTCTCTAAGTGGCTGACAATGGTGATCTAATACAGTGGGACCTTGACTTACGAGTGTCCTGACTAACGAGTTTTTCGAGATACGAGCCATCTCTTGGCCAATTTTTTGCTTTGAGTTGCGAGCTAAAATTCAGGTTACGAGCCAGCTTCAGATACCCCCCAGCTAGTTGGCGCAGCGAACGTCACAGTGAACGCCACAACATCAGCCCAG
>NW_006295180.1:4936644-4949453 GCF_000327345.1 Myotis davidii | reverse complement strand
CACAGCAGCACAGAGAGGTTAGGCAGGAAATAGATGACACGGAGGAGGAGGTTATCTCTATAAGTGAGATAAAGGAAATGTTGGGAATGTGGGAGAAACTTTCAGACTTTATTCAAAAGAAACACCCAGAAAAAATTGCAACGGGGCGTGCAATGGAGCTATTTAATGACACCTGCCTAACTCATTTCAGAAATATTCTGAAAGGGAGAATGAAACAGATCTCATTGGACAGGTTTTTATTGAAAACTCCTGTAGATGAAAGTGATGAAAGCCTGGCAAAAAGGGCAAAAATCAGCAAATAAGATTCAGTTATTCAGTTGTTCAGTTCAGCCTTTCTCCTCCAACTCCATCAGCATCTTTAAGTCGTTTGATCTCCAAGGTAAATGCTGTACATTAAACTTAATAAAACAAGTTTATTGCACTACATTCTATTGTTCAGTATTGTGTTTTTATATAATATTTGTTATTTTTAAATACATTTTTCTTATTTAAAAACATCTAACAAAACAATTGCGGTGTTTTTTGGGTGCCTGGAACAGATTAATGGCATTTCAATTCATTGTAATAGTGAAAATTGATTTGACATACGAGTAATTTGAGTTACGAGCTCCGTCATGGAATGAATTAAACTCATAAGTCAAGGCCCCACTGTACTCCATCCTTGTTCTCAAAAAGAAGCAATATTAATGCAGGCTTCTTGGAACTCGGCAGCTTCTTCGGGACAGACCATTCTTCCTCCTCCAGTTCTTAGCTGAACACATAGGGGCAGCAGAGTCCAGCCTGCCCCTGACCCCCATTGTATCATACCTGATATTGAGGGGCACTGCTCAGTGCTATAAGACAAAAAGGTGGGAAGAACACCTTACCATATTGAAAACCAGAAGGAGATGTAAGTGATGCATTTAGTAGCAGCAATGGTAATGACCATCGGGCACCCTGAGCTGGTGGCTCTGTAATTAAATCCAACCAGGTTCATTACATGAAGGAAACATTGAAGCTTGAGATTAGTCCTGCCAGTGGGTGGTAGGTTTGTCTTTTCTATGTATCTATTTAAATATTGACATGTCCTGGCTGGCGTGGCTCAGTCATTGAGCGTCTACCTAAGAACCAGGAGTTCTCAGTTCGATTCCCAATTAGGGCACATGCCGGGTTGTGGGCTTGATCCCCAGTGTTGAGGCATGCAAGAGGCAGCTAATCAATGATTCTCTCTCATCATTGATGTTTTTATATGTATCTTTCCCGTCGTTTCTGAAATTAATAAAAAATATTTTAAAATAAATAAATATAGACATATACATACAGATATAAAATACATAATTTGAAAATATAAGTATAAATGTACATTATATCAATGTACTAGAGGCCCAGCGCACAATTAAATTGTGCATGTGTAGGGCCCCATAGGCCTAGCCTGCCATCAGGGCCATGTCCACCGCCCCGAGACACCTCACACACTCCATGGACCTGCCGGTGCCCCGCCCCACCCGCCGTGAGAGTCGTTGCTTATTTGATCATGACACCGTAATGATATAGATATGTGGAAGAGTGCTTCTATACATCTCTCTATTCTATGCAATGTGACTTTAATAGGCAAGAATTTGTTCAATGAGAAAAAATATAGTCTCAAATTTAAAAATAGAATGATAATTAAAGTTATATGAAAATCCAGTATCTATATTGAGAAGGCTTTTTTTCTTACAGACAAAAAAAATGTTATTTCAGGGAATTCTGGTGAAGATGGCTGAGTCGATGGATACTGTATTCACCTCCTGCCATGACCACATAAAAATTACAATTAAATTATAGAGCAACCAACCTAGAGAACTATCTGCAGACTAGCCGCACAGAAGTCCTATAACTAAGATTATAAAGAAGTCACATCAAGAATGTTAAAAGGAGCGGAGACTCAGAATGGGCTGGCCCCACTCCCACACGTGGCATTTGAGAAAACATGGCTGTCTCAGTTGCAAAGGTCCCCTGTAAGAGCAAGGGGTCTCAGCCCCACTGCCTACCCTGGAACACCAGTGCCGGGAAGAGAGTCCCCTAAACATCTGGCTGTAAAAACCAGTGGGATTCCATCTGTCCAGGGGGGATGGAGGGTGCTAGAAACCCCAGGCATCCTCTTCAAGGATGCTTGAACAGACTCTAACTTACAGGCATTCACCCTGCATTTGGGCACAGGGCCAGCAACTCGGGGGCCACCAGAGACATATATAGAGAAACTGAGTTGTGTGGCTTCAGGGTAAGGGCTGGAGGAATATCTGCCATTGCCCGTGTTAAGCCCTCCCTACACACAGCCTGATCTGAATCTACATTAGCCTGGTAAACTTCACTAGCTCCATCTTGATGACTCCCTGAGGCTCTGCCACACTGCAAAAATCCACAGGCCTGAGGCAGGTGGCAGCTGGCCTCAGTGTACCCTGAGACTTAGGCTGAGGGACCTCAGTCTCAGTACTAGTCCCAAATCTAAACATTAAGCTGATGAACAACATTCACCCCACCCTGGTGACTCCCTGGGACCCTGCCTACCCAACTTGCCAAGGATCCTTCAATGGCTGAGCTTTAAAGGGAATCGACAGGCAATGGCAGGCGTGGAGTGCCTGTGACTTTTGCTCACCTACCCCAGGCTCAGTATTGGTGGTAGTAGCCGTAGTTAGCAGCATGACCTCTCTCACATGCATCCAGGCCCAGAACAAGCAGTTACCAACCATGGATCACTTTGTAGCTCCTACCAGGTGGCCCCAAGTCAGTCACAGGCAGCTGCTGATCCAGGCCTGCACCAGTCTCCCAAGCAGCCCCAAACCAACACACCTTGTAGCTGGCTTTAGACCAAAACAGAGCACCACCCAATTAGCTCCATAAGCGACATACCACAAGTGACTGGGGCGAATCCTGATCCATGGGTCAGCACCTGCACAGAAGCTTATATATTGTTGGTTGTAGGCATTTCTCATAATGAGTCCGCCTGAGGGTCAAACCCATCTGCTGATGTTCCAACAACAAGACTCAACTAAAAAAGGGGGGCAGCCCTGGCTGGTTTGGCTAAGTGGGTAGAGTGTCGACCTGTGGACTGAAGGGTCCTGGGTTCGATTCTAATCAAGGGCACATTGAGCCCAGGTTGCATGCTCAATCCCCAGTGGTGGGGGTTGTGGGGGGCGGGATAGGATGTGTGTGCAGGAGGCAGCCAATCAATGATTTTCTTCCATCATTGATATTTCTATTTCTCTCTCCCTCTCTGAAATAAAAAATATAAAAATAAAAAAAACCCACCCAAGGGATATCCCTGGGGCATTGGCTCAGGTGACCAAGGAGAACATGCCACTGGGTCCCATAGGACACCTACTACATAAGGCCTCCCTGCCAGGACTGGGAGACATAGCAGATTTATCTAATGCATAGAAACAAACACACAGAGGTAGTCAAAATGGGGAGACAAGGAAACATCCCAAATAAAAGGAGAAATCTCCAAAAAGAACTAAATAAAATGGAGACAAGCAATCTACCAGATATGGAGCTCAAGACACTGGTTATGCCCTAGCTGGTTTGGCTTAGTGGATAGAGCATCGGCCTGTGAACTGAAGGGCCCTGGGTTCAGTTCCAGTCAAGGGCACATGCCTGGGTTGTGGGCTCAATCCCCAGTGGGGGACCTGCAGGAGGCAGCATATCAGTGATTCTCTCTCATCATTGATGTTTCTATCTCTCTCCTCCCTCTTTGGAATCAATAATATATATAGTAGAAGCCTGATGCATGAAATTTGTGCAAGGGGCTCAGCCCTCATAGCCGCAGCAGCTTGCCTCGGCCCTTACAGACCTGGCTTTGTCTGGAAGGTCCTCTGGAAGGTTGTTTGGCTGTCTGGTCTAATTAGCATATTATGCTTTTATTATTATAGATATAAAGATCACTTAAAAACACTGGTTCCAAGGATGCTCAAGGAGCTTAGCACTTCAACAAAGACATAGCAAGCATTAAAAAAGGGATATGGAATCCATAAATAAAACCAATCAGAAATGGAGAATACAAAACTGAAGTGAAGAATATCCTAGAAGGAATCAACAGAGATGAAGCAGAGGACAGAATTGGTGATTTGGAAGACATGGTAGCAGAAAATACCCAATCAGAACAGCAAAAAGAAAAGGAGGATTTAAAACAGGCAATAATTTAGGGGTCCTCTGGGACAACATCAATCATAACAACATAGGCATCATAGGGGTGCTGGAAGGAGGAGAGAAGTGAGAGCAAGGGATTGGGAACCTGTTTGGAGAAATAATGACTGAAAGCTTTCCTAAATTGGTGAAGAAAATAGATATGTAAGTCCACAAAGCACAGAGAGTCCCAAATAAGATGAACCTACGGAGGCCCACATCAAGACACAGCATAATTAAAATGCAAAGGTTAAAGACAAAGAGAAATTCTTGAAAGCAGCAAGAAAAAAATAGGAATGCAGCCTTCCTAGGGCACTGCATTTCATGTGGGAGGGGCATCTTGTTCGGTGTCCTTGAGCACACGGAATGTGACCATCCATGGGCTTCATCTCTAAGGAGAGCATGGAGAGCTATTCAGTTAGGTGACCATGACTGAACACCATCAGAGGAGCTGTTGCCAGTGGCTCCTGGTCTCATCGGGAAAGGGCAAGGCCCTGTCCAGGCTTCACGTAAGGCCTCTTCCAGGAGAGGGGGCACGTTTCCTTTCATAGTTGGTGAAGCAGCCAGGCCCTGAGAGGTTGATAGATGGTCCTCCTGCAGTTGGGAAGGTGGAGAACATGTGAACAGTACAGGCACGTTCCCACATGGGTCCTGAGGTACCCCCCAAACTTGAGTGCTCTTCCCTGTGGCTCCATGTCACAGCTGGGGGTGGGGCAAGACCTGGGAGGGCGGAGTGATCTCATGTTGGGGCTACTTATGGGTGTGGATGTGAATTCAGTTTTTCAAGCTCAAGACACTAGAGGATACTAATGTGGAAAGTTAAAGGGAGGTGGATTTTAGTTTAATAAGAAAGCAACCTTTTGGTCCTGTGATGCTTGGTAGGAAGGTGCCCTGTGATGTGTGTACACGTGGATGGGCCGGGTCTTCTGAGCTGTGCATCAGCAGGTTCCTGTGTGGGGTGGGAGTCACAGCTCTGGATCTACAGCCAGCATGGTGGTCAGTGGCCAGGGTCCCTCCTGGTTTAACTGCTGTGTTCTCCCTGAGTTTTCTCTGCATTGAACCCCTCTGCATTCCCCACTCTCCATCCCATTTCTCCTGGGAGGGACTCTCTGTGATCACGACACACTGGTCTCTGAGTTATGGCCACGTGCTGGCAGGCACTTTAGAGCTCATGGGCCAACCCCTCATGTCACCCTGGGGAGGGGACATGGGTGGTGGAGGTTGCACAGCTAACTAGCTGTAGAGTTAGGCCTGTGTTGGAACCCAGGACCCCACGCCCTGCACCTGAGGCAGAAGGAATGCATCCTGCCTCCTCTGTGTCTAGGTTCAGTACCAATTGTACAGGACTGTGTCTGTGGGGCACCTGAGTTCACTGTGGATTTGGACTTCATTGTTCATGTGTTAAATTTAAAGCAGGTATCTCATTTCTTGGCTGATATTCAAAGGTTTGAGACCAAAACATGAGAGAAGACAAGTTGTTTTATGTTCACCTTTATTCATTTGTTTTGTTAAACCACTTAATTGAGGTACAACATGTAAAAAGATGTATATGTTAAATGTATACAACTCATTGGATTGGGGAGAAACCATCACCACCCCATCAAGGCCGTAAACATCTCATTTCTTCCCAGAGTTCCTCCCACCCTCACTGTTATTTGAGTCTGTGACAAGAACACAACACAAGAGCAGGCTTCAAGTATATACAACGCAGTATTGTTAGCGGTGGCATTAAGCCATATGGCAGGTCTCTAGAATTTCTTCATCCTGTTGATTTGTGTTACCTCTGTGCCTCCTTTTTTGAGAGTTTTATTATGAAACAATGTTAAATTTCTTCAAATGCTTTTTCTGCATCTATTGAGATAATATGTGTTTTTTATCTTTTATTTTGTTAATGTGTTGTAACCCATTTATTGATTTGCACGTTTGCATCCAGGGAAAAATCCCAGTTACTTGTGATATGTGATGTTTTTAACATGTTGTAGAATTGATTTCTAGTACTTTGTTGAGGATTTTTACATCAAAATTCATCAGGGATATTGGTGCGTAATTGTCTTTTCTTATCGAGTCCTTTTCTGGCTGTGGTATCAGGGTGATACTGACCTCCTATGAGTTTGGGAAAGTTCTGTTTTCTTCATTTTTTTGTTGTTGTTGTTGTTGGTAATCCTCACCTGAGGATATTTTTGACATTGATTTTTAGAGAGTGTATAAGGGAGGGAGGAGAGAGAGAGAAAGAGAGAAACCACTTTTTTTTTTCAGCTAGGAAGATCAGGGGTTTACTGTGCCCCAGGGATACACAGAGAGTCCCATCTATATGTCTTAGATAGATACTAAAAGCTGATTTAAATGGTGTTGAATTACCCAGAGATTCTACTCTAATTCTATATAGATGATTTACTTTTGTGCTCCAGAACATACTAACTCCCAAGAGGACACAATTTACAACAGCTAGCCATAAAGGGACATAGGGTCGCAAAGGACAAGCTTTGATTCTGTTTATCTCAGGTAAAATCCCTTGTTTATCTAAAGATGGGCTGCTAATTAACCCAGAAAGACTCAGAGGAATAATATCCTTTCTTCTTCTAAAAATAATGAACAAACAATAGCAACAATAAAATAGTTTAGAGGGTTCCTGGATATGAGTAGAAACTGTCACAATTGTATTCCAAATTTTTTTATTAAAGGCCCAGCCTCTATATATCTTCCTAAATCAAACTGACCTGATCCAATTCAGTGGAACCCAGAAGGAAAACATGCTGTAAAATCTCTAAAGAATTATCTTAAGCTCCTGCTCTGGGACACCTTAATTATAAACTTTCTAACTTTTTATACATGAATATAAAGGAAATGCTTTAGAAGCTTTAACTCAAAAACGTAGAGATCACCATAGACCTATAGGATATTATGGTCAGTCAGCAATTAGACTCAGCAGTAGCCAAAGGGCTTCCCCCCTGTAAGGCAGCCATGTTGTATAAACAAACAAAAAGTTGGTGTGGGCTCTACTTTATCTTCCTCATTCTATTGAATCTCCACTGAATTCTCATCACACTCAACACTTCTGTGATTTGGCTCTTGCCTTCTGCACCTAATATTACTTTAACTCGATGTAACAGTCTTAACCCAGTAACTTTGCTACCTTCTTTGCAGGATGAAGACATCCACAGTCGTGTTTTGCTTACTGACCACCTTCTTGTTCCGATGAATGGCTTACAGGAAACCCTTATTGATAATATCAATGTGATTTGGTTTACAGATGAATTATTGAAACCTGAACATGGACATCACTGAGCTGGATATACAATAACTTCTGTGGTGGACATAATTGAAAGTTCTTATCTATGTGAAATAAGATCTGCCTAGCAAGCTGAATTAATTGTTCTAACTCAGGGTTGTCAATTGGCCAAAGATCCAATAGCCATTTCTTAAACCTCATTGGGACATCCCAAATAAGTTCATGAGTAGAAAACTAAGGCCCTGAGAGAAGACACATGGGCAATCAGGGGGAAGAGAACTCAGAATTCACATTTCTCAATACTTACCCCAAATCACCAACTTCCTTATTGTAAAATGATGGTGACCTGATATTTCTAAAGCTCCTCAAATCAGTCAATCAATTTATCAATCTATCATCCATCCATCCGTCTATGATCTATCTCAACCAGGAGCTACATTGTAGTTTTTAGTTTGGGGCATACATTCATGTAAGGAAGCATATTCCTTTGCTGATCCAGGAAGCACTTTTTAAATACTTTAAGAACCCATCCGTGGTGTACACTCATTCACACACAACTTCCTCCCCCCTCCCTATATTGTCAGGCAGGGAGCAAGAGTTATTTCCCAAATACATCATCCTGTAACACTCTGAACACCATCAAGCACCATGCTCGAATTTTCATGGCGTGGTCATGTTACTCCACTCCCTACAGAGTTTCACCCACTGAATTGACTGGTGCAGGGACTCGGGGTGGGAGTGATGAGTGGGAGTACAGAACTAGACAGGATCCCTAGTAGATGCCTTTCATCTCCAAGGAAGCAGAAACAGATTGTCTTCTCATCTCCTTACTCCCTCCCCCTTGCGGGGCTGAGTGAATGCGTCAAAAGTCACACTTCTGACCTGACTGGTATGCCAAGTGGTTAAAGTGCCGACCTGCACAATAAAGGGTCATGGGTTTGATTCCCGGTCAAGGTCAGGTACCTGGGTTGCAGGTTTGATCCCCGGTCACTGTAGGGGCATGGGTGGGAGGCATAACACTCTGGAAAGCATTTTGGCACACTACTTTAGTTAAAAACTAAACATGCAACTACAATATGATCCAGAAAATGGAAACTTATTTCCACACAAAACTTTGTGTAAATGTTTATAAAAGCTTTACTTGTAATAATGAAAACTGGAAACAACTAAGATGTCCTTAAGTGGGTAAATGACTAAACAAATTGTGGTATATCCATTCCATGGAACTTGGCTCATCAATAAAAAAGAATGAACTATTGATACACACAGCAAAATGATGGACCTCAGAGCATTATACTGAGCGAAATAAAGGGCAATCTCAAAAGACCACATACTGTATGATTCCAGGTATATAACACTGTCAAATAACACTATGGAGATGGAGAACCGATGAATGGTCACCCATGTTTAGGAATAGTGGAAGAGACAGGTGTAGGTGTGTATAATATAAGTACCTGATAATTAATTTTTTAAATTTTAATGTCAGCGGCTGACATTAAGTTTTTTGTTGCCAAGGCATTCACTTCAAATCTGGAATAAACACTTTGCCAGCTATACAGCTAGATGAAGAGCTTCCCCAGCCATGAAGTTCCCCCTGTAGAAAGCCCTGGTTGACCTAAATAATTGACCACTTGAGTGGCCCTATTTTTCCCTTTTGTCCCATTAATTCCTGAAAGAGTGAACCTGAGAAAACCTAGGCACAACACCCTCAACCCCAATGAAGGCAGAACCCCAGGTCTGCTCTCTCTCTCCCTTCCTCTTGCCCTCCCTCCCCGTGACCTCACCGTGTGGCCCTGGGTGTGCCTTGCAGCCGCCAGGGCTAGTCAGTAATAAGCCTTGTCTTTTCAGTTTCCTGATGGTTGTTGCTGAGCTGTGGTGTCTTATAATCACAGTAATAACCACAGGGCCAGTTCAGCCACAACACTGGCTCTGAGAGGAGAAATGTCTGGGGTTCACATCAGTAGTACAGGCCCCAGGGAGTGCCCCAGGCATTTCCAGCTCACAGCATCACTGTCTATGGGCTGAGACCAACACAGAGCAGTTTGACTGTAAAGGGGGTCTTTGTGGTGATGGACCACTTCTGCCTTTTGATTGTAGTAGTGGTTACATGAATTTAAACATGTGATGAAGAGTATACACCGACACTACCCATACTAATTCCCTGGTTTTGACATTGTACTGTAGTTGTGTAAGATGTTAAATGTTTGTAACTTTCTATTAAAATGTCAAAAACATACAATTATATTGTATGCAAACTATACTGCAATAAAGTTTATTTTTAAAAGTGATTGTTAAATGTTTGGCAAAGTGCCAAAACAGTCTGAGTTCATGCTTTTGAGTCAGAAAAAAAAATGCATCCGACCCTTTTATTTTCTTGTTTAATGTCAGAAAAATGTCTTAACCTCTCTGATTATCTGTTTTATCATATGTAAAATAGATATAATACTATCCATATTACAAGGTTGTTGTGAGGAAAAATAATTTATATAGAGTACCTGGTTCCAGTAAGCATTCCACAGTTTTTACTTTTTCTTTTCCCTTACCCCATTATGAGATTTCTCATATAAAATAATTCACAAATTATTTAACATATTCTTGTCAGTCTTCTCTATACTAGTGGTTAGAAATATAGCTATAGCAGACATTTCTCCTCTCAGATTCTCCCAGCCCTTACCCATTAAATTCACCTACCCCAGGAATTAATTGTGGTTTACCAGGGGTAATGCTAAGAGTTACCACCAGGTGGCAGGCCATCCTCAATTGAAGGATTAATTTGGTCACAGAAGTAATGAATGGTAAGCAACTATATTTACTAGTAGTTTATGAAGTCTTTCTGTTTCCTGCTGTGAGGAATTTCTGGAACAACCCAGTTTCTTCAGATCTTCTGCCCCTGAGGTTTTGGATATGATTCAATAATGTATTCAGTTACATTTGGTTCAAGAGTTTATCAAACATTTATCAAACTCATATGACAGATACTGTGCAAAGGGCTAGGGCTAGAGCCATATTCAGTGTTCAGGATGGATGACATTTACTTTTAGGTTATGTGTGTGTGTTGATAAATCCTCTTACATAAATTTATACAAGGTACTACAATACAAGGTATTGCAAAAAGTATGTTTTTCTTTGGTACTTAACTTCTATGACCTGGGCAAAGCTAAAATAGGTAGATGATAGGTGATAGATAGATAGATAGATAGATAGATAGATAGATAGATAGATAGACAGATAGATAATAGAGAGAACCAAGTGGGCAAAAGTGATTCAGTTGGATTTCAAGCCAACTGTTGTACCTTCTCAAGACATCCGGGGTCATAGGGTAACCAACTGGTCTTTCCCAGTTTTAATTATAAAGATCCCACATCAGTGAGACTCCTCAGTCCCAGGCACACAGGGATGGTTGGTCCCCTGATGTAGGGATAGCGTTTCTCTTCCTTTCAGTCTGTGGGGATTTCAGGTCGGGAAATGGGAGTGGATTTCAGAATGATCTTTCATGGGTTGTCACTAAGCCTGTCTTGTCATGGGGCCTGCCAGCCAGGGTCCTGAGTCTAGCTGTCAAACAGACCTAAAGCCACCTTTTGAATCCTGGGACAGTGCCCACAATAAATCCGAGGCAGAAAAGCCGGGGGAAGTGCAGGGAGGTGAAAGGAAGGCCACTGAGGAAGTGGCATCTGAGCCTTCAAGTCCTGGGCAAGTTGCGGACGGAAGGACTAGCAAATCCCATGGCTCTGAGACAGGAGGCACCCAGTGCAGGGAACCACGCCTCGCTCAGTGTGTAGAACACGGGGAAGAAGGGTGGGGGTGAGTCTGGGAGGGTCGGCAGGGGCCAGTTCGGGTGTGGTCCTGTGGGTCTCTGCAAGGAGTTTGGAATTTGTTCTCAGCAAAGAGAAGCCATAAGAGGGGGAAGGACACCATCCAGTTTGTGTTGTAAACTGATCGCCCTGGCTGCTGTGGGGAGAATGGGCTGGGAGGGAGCAAGTTTGGAATAAAGAAGCCGTTAGGAAGTGCCCGCTGTGTGAATCAAGCTGCTAGTCCTGGGGAAGGTGGCCCAGGTGAGCATCGTGCCTGGTGCCTGGGTCTACCCAGGTGCTTGCTGCACTCCCATACAGGTCCCCCCGAAATCTCAGGGCACAGCCCCACTCCCTGCTTGATTCTGACCTGGAGTTCAAGCCCCTGGCCACTCTGGTCTCCCTCCACCCAAGCATTTCCTCAGAGAGGCCTGTTTTCCTGGCCACCCCACTGGATAGGAACCTCTGTGCGCCCATTCCGGCTCCCTCTGCTGCCACCCTTGTTTGCCTGCACCTTGTGGAAGCAATAACATTAGGCTGGCCCCTGTGGGGCCCGGAGGGCCATCTGCAGCACATGGCATCGCCCCTTGGGGCTCCCAAGGCCTGAACACAGCCTTCATTAGTGTGTGCTCCCTTGATGCATCACGCTCCCTCCCTGTCTCCTTTCCCTGCCCCTGTTTTCAGTAAACCTCCTCTTTTCAATCTGTTTTACTTCTTCTCTTGATTTCTGTATTGGGGCTATGAGGGCAAGAACCCCTTTGCCAGTGGGATACAAACAGCCAACAAACACGTATTCCAGAAACACTCTGCCTTAATCTGTTCCATCTGCTAGACCAAAACACCACAGACCCGGCAACACAAACAACGGAAACTAAATTCTCACAGCTCTGGAGGCTAGAAGTCCCAGGTCAGGGTGCCAGCATGGCTGGGTGAGGGCCGTCTTCCGGGTTCATAGCCATCGCCTTCTCTCTGCGTCCTCACACGGCGGAAGGGCTAGAGCTCGCTGGGCATTAATCCTGTTCATCAGGGTACCATTCTCATGACCTAATCAGCTCTCAGAAGCCCACCTTTAATATCATAACATCAGGCATTAGGATTTCCGCAATGCATGTTAGGGAGACACAAACATTCGGCTCACGGCAATAGGCCGCCTGCATGGCAGGAGGAGCCTCTCCTTATTCCAAGGATCACCTCAACTGAGGTTCATCTCTCAACAGAGCTTAACAGATCGTAAGGGAAACTGTCTTGTCCACCGCAGGACCAGCAAACTTCAAAGATGAGCAATAAGTGAGAAAGGCCACTTTGTTGGGTTTTTTTTTTTGAATTAAAGAGTCACATTTATTGCAAATCCGGGACTATGAGGGGGCATTTCGCTCTCCCAAATCTCGCAGTGCCCTCCCCAGCCCCAACGTCAGATTTATAAAGATCACAAAGGTATTGATTACATCCCAGGGTTTGGAATGAGGAACCTGGTTTGCAAAAAGCAGTTTATAGAAGCAGACTTAAGCATGTTAGCTAAATTATAGTTTGGGTCTCTGGATCACTGAGTTGACAGAAACACATTATCTAGAGCCCTCGGGTCTTGGGACCACTGAGTTGACAGAAACACATTATCTAGAGCCCTCAGGTCTTGGGATAATTGTGCTGCC
>NW_006295180.1:4930499-4934470 GCF_000327345.1 Myotis davidii | reverse complement strand
CTCTGAGTCAGATTCCTCCGCTCTTGGAGAACTTCAAAGTCGAGAAAGGCCACTTTGAAGGCCCCGAGAATGAAAGGCCAGAAATGGAAGACAGTGGAGGAAATAAGTGGTCCCTACATCCACTTTGGTTCTAAAAATAAAGGAATTCTGGTGTCTAGTAATAAAACGAAACCAATTTAAATTTATGCCAGGGAAATCATGCGGGGTTAGTTGCACCGAAGGTTGTACTTCAGAATAATCTCAGATGTGTAACACGAACTGCTTTGGCTGAGGCAATTGGCATAAGTTGTGGCCATAGCTGGGTGCATTGCACTCAAACATCTGGAATACCATTTCAGGCCCACCCTTCTTCTTATTCTTTGAGTATGAATTGAACAGTTAATTTCTTTGGTAAGAAACATATTGACTCAGAGTTTTGTTTGTTTGCATTGTCTGTTAGAGAACACAACACAGACCTCTCCTTCCTTACCACCCACAGGACTCAGAGAAACTGGCTGGGAAGTGGAACTTGCAGTAGACAAGTAAATCAGTAGATAGCAGGCTCCGAGAGAAAGCAAAGTGGTGGATTTCCGACAGCACTTGAGAAAGAAATGGGAGTCTTGCTTCCATATTCCAGGATGGGTGACTGCCAAGGAGACATCTGGGTTACACTTATTTCTAAGTCCTTCTCTTCATAAGCCCTCCATTGAGTTCAGATGATAAGGGATGTTTTATATTTCTGCCAATAGGGCTTCCAGATTAAGACCATAAAAAACATTTTTACATAAATTGTTCTCAAATCATTCCCAGTTCCATATTGTCTTAGCTCCATCATCTCAACTGAGGTGCATCATGTCAACTACCTGAGACTGTGGGAGACTATCACCCCCTGTGAAACGGGCCATCACTGTGCTTCTGAAGGTCCACATACAATTAGGCACTAATCATGTCTCTTTGGTGATTATGAAGCTGGGTTCTTGGAATCTTGGCACTATTTTCCTCCTATGTAGCCCCAGGTTTGTCTTCTTCAGGGAATGAGGGCAGTGGTGCTTTCGGCCCATTCTGTGTTTTGGGGTGAATACAAAGAGCAGACATTCAGAGGAGCTGACAGGAATTCTAACAAGGACTCTCTGATTTTTATTACCTACGCTTCCTGCCCTAGTTCCTGTCTTTCCTCTACTTCAAGAGTCACCTACCTGCTGATGAAGATAATGTCAAAGCCACTGGCAGAAGGGTGAGCAGCCTCGTGCTTCACTCCACATCTCTTTGATGTTTCTTACGATGAGCACGCTCTGGTCTGAACCACTGGTCAGTGTCTTTGATGGCCCTCCTACCACACAGGTCTTCTCCATTTGAACTGTATCTCTAAGAGCCAACCTGTGAGTGGATTCTCAGCTGCTCCCTGAAAACCAAGCATTCAAGAGAGAAATTCCCTGACCTGAATTTCCATAAATACATTCTGATCCACACTATAGTTATTCTCATTTCCACTTCACAGTAAAACAACAACAACACATAGCCAGACTTCTAATTGGAGAGAAGACAGACCACCTAATGTAGAGAGAAGACAGACCACCCAAGGACCTCAGAACCCTAAAACAAAAGACAGAGTGGTGAATTTCTTCAGCTTTCTTTTTGCCTCACATATGCCAAACTTAGTGGAAGAAGCCAGCAACCTGGAAATACCATCAGGTATGAACAGCAGGAACAAAAGCCCCAACAAAAGCATGGACAGAAAACTGTAGCCTGGCCAGACAGAAGACTTTTACACAATAGCTGCTTTGCTCCAGCTGAATGCCACAGATCCTGTCTATAGCCTCCTCCCCAGTCATGCAAGCAAAGGTGGAGTGAGAAGCCTAGACTTCCACCTACACAAATATCTAATGGGGGTCCCAACATCAACCTCCCCAACTGCCTGGTGTGAGAGAGAGTTGAGTAGAGCGAGGACTTTCATCTTGGTTGGTAATGAGGCCTCCCGTCCGCACAGTGTCAGTGGAGACCATGTGGAGAGCCTCTAGTTACACCCACATTGGCAGAAAAGAGACGCTTTCTCCCTCTCTGCCGTGGTGGTCAGAGGAAGACTAATGAGAGCCAATGACTTTCATCAGCGTCCAGCGCTAACAAAGCCTTTCCGTTTTTCCACTAGGCCACTGGATTGATTTCCTTTGTGGCTCAGGCATTTTCTATTGTTATAACAGAATATGGTAGCTTTGTAGTGTGTCAACTTGGCTAGACTGAGCTACATTTCTCAGAATCCCTGCTCCTCTATGTTTCTTTTTAGAGTGGGCCACAGAGAGTCCAGTGGGAGATTTGGAGGGCAGAGTAATGAGACTGCCACTTGGTAGTGAATTTGAGTTGTTGCCCATCTGCCAACTAGACTCTATGCTGGGGGGCAGCACCTAAGCTTGGGGCAGCTCCGCCCTTCTCTTATCCTCCCTGAGCTCCCCCTCCTGGCCAGGTGTGTGTGTACCTCTGTGACACAGGCCAGGGGTGTGGGTAGCTCTGTGACACAGGCCAGGGGTGTGGGTAGCTCTGTGACACAGACCCTGGCTTCTGCAGGACACTCTCATTACCAAGGTGGAAGGCAATGACACTGCTGGGTTTCAGTCTGTCTTCCTGGGCTCCGGCTCATGCTGTGGTTCTGGTTTGCTCTTGATCTCCCCCACTCTACATCCATTCTTCCTTCCCAACTGCCTCCCCTGTGGACTTCAGTTTCAACATCAGACACGATGACGACAGCCGTCAGAGGCTGCTCGATCACTCCCACAACTACAATGTCAATCCCTGCACATCCATGTGCATCTCCCCTAGACCCTCTGCTTCTCTGAGTCTGGACCCTAAGACATAGGGCAATATAGTCTTTTACCACAAGGAGAAAAAACTTAAAATATACTAAAAAGTACAATTATTCACACTTAATGATGTCATTTCAATTGTTATTTTTTCTCAAGCCAGAAACAGTAGTATATTGATATTATGAGCTGATTGAGGAATAACTAGTGGTCTCAGCATTCACATTCAGTCTCCATGTAAATGATGTGAGCGTGTGAATCCTGGCCTTTATAACAGTTATCGTACATAGCGCTTTCTTATCGACTGTGATGGCTGTGTTTTCCCACTAGAAGGTGTCCACTATACCCAAGCTCCAAACCCTGGGGCAATGCATGGCACATGGGAGGCACTCAAGAATACTTGTTGAAAGAATGGCGACTCCCATTAGAATTGTGTTTACCTCTGGAATTTCCTTGAACAAAGTTCCTGCCTTGGCTATTTGGAGAATTGCTCACCCATCAAAACTAAGTTCAGGCATTACCTTCTTTAGGAAATTTTCTTGGTAAGCTGTTTTCAATATTTCTATTATTTTATAACTAAAGTAGAAGCCTGGTGCACAAAATTCCTGCACTTGTGGGGGGGTGCCCTCAGCCTGGCCTGTGTCCTCTCACAGTCTGGGAGCCCTAAGGGGATGTCTGACTGATGGCTTAGGCCTGCTCCCCACGGCTAGTGGGCCTAAGCTGTCAGTTGAACATCCTTAGCATTGCCGTGGAGTCAGGAGAGGCTCCCATCACCGCTGCTGCACTCACCAGCCATGAGCCAGGCTTTTGGCTGAGTGGTGCTCCTCCTGTGGGAGTGCACTGACCACCAGGGGGCAGCTCCTGTGTTGAGTGTCTGCCCCCTGGTGGTCAGTGTGCGTCATAAGAGGCCTGGTGAACAAAAATTTGTGCACTCAGTGGGGGGTGAGGTGGGTTCCTCAGCCCGGTCTGTGCCCATTCTCAGTCCAGGACCCCTTAGGGGATGTCCACCTGTCGACTTAGGCCCACTCCCTGGGGGATCAGGCCTAAGCTTGCAGTCAGACACCCTTCTGGCAGCCAGGGAGCCCTTGGGGGATGTCCAACTAAAGGCTTAGGCCCCCAAGGGATCAGCTCTAAACTGTTAGTTGGACATTCTTAGTGCTGCTACAGAGGTGGGAGAGGCTCCTGGCACCACCACTGGGC
>NW_006295180.1:4909240-4929672 GCF_000327345.1 Myotis davidii | reverse complement strand
ATATCAGGCGGCTTCTGGGTCTTCTGGGGCCGGGCTGCCACACCACCCAGAGTCTTAAGAGCATTTTTTTTTTTTTTTTTTTTTTTACAAATGAACACAGTGAGGTGTCACACACCTTTTTTTTTTCTTTTAACTTCTTAACATGAGGCACAAAAAAGATTCTCTTCGCATGCGCTGTTTTACAGCTACAGGCTGAGGGGAGAATGGCTTCCAGGGAGCAGCCTCGAGGCAGTCACGGCCCCCACCACCTGGGATGGAGGAAAGGGAGGCTACAAAACGGCCTCGTCCGAGCTCAGACTGACACCTGCTCCGGGGGCTGCCCAGGACGTTCCCTGTACCTACGGCCGAAAGCGGGCTGAGCCCTCGAGGGAACTGTCTGCCCCAAGCCTTCGTCTTTTTAGGGCTAAAGTCTCACTCTTCCTATCGACCAAGTGTAGCAGCCGCTTAAAATCTAAGGGGTGACCCCAGAACCAAACCTCCTCTGTGCCATGAACGTGAGGCCTGGCTGCCAGCGGGTGGGCATGACTTTAACAGCCAAGATGAGGGAAGGGAATAAACTACGTGCAACTACATCTGAAGTAATATTTACATTTGAAAACCTGGGCCAGGAAGCTTGGAACGGCGTCGCAGCTGGGCAACCTGCCCTTTTCCTTCACTTGCCTGAAGCCACACCTCCTCTACCTTGTGCTCCTCTCCTGCCTGCATCCTGAGTTGAACACCTGGCCTCAGCACGGTCTCTCCTGATGTAGCACCGCCCCACTCTGAGCCACGCCCCCTCTCCATAGGCAAACATGGCACCCCTTTGTGCTTAGCCACGCCCCCTGCCTTTCTGTAGAGAAAATGGCACCTCCCACCTTGGGCTTAAGCCTCCAGGTGAAGAGCTGCCTCCCACTTCCCTAGGCGAGGCCGGATTGGGTCCCCAGGCAGCGAGGCAGCCCAGCTTCTGGCTGGTCTTCTGGGGCTAGGCTGCCTCGCCACCCGCGGACCAGATTGGGTCCCTGGGCGGCGACACAGGCCGGCTTCTGGGTCTTCTCCGATCACCGATCACTGGCCGGTGATCGGTGATCAGAGAAGCCGTGCAGGGCAGGGAAGAGGCGGCTACTGGCGTCCACCTCTTCCCTACCCCGCCCGGCTTCTCCAATCACTGGCGGGGGGTGGGCAAAGGCAGCCTGGTTCTCTGATCATGGGACCTGCGGGCCGCCTTTGCCCTGCCACCCGGTTCTTGGCTGCCGCCTGGGTTTCCCAACACTGTCAGCGGCAGGCAGCTTCTTCTGTCCTTTCCCTTTCACCTAGCATTGCACCTATGTATGCAAATTAACCGCCATCTTTGTTGGCAGTTAATTTGCATATCGCCCTGATTAGCCAATGGGAAGCGTAGCGAAGATAAGGCCAATTACCATGTTTGTCTAGTATTAGATTAGATGTTTCTCTATCTACTTTACCAGACTATGGACTCTAAGGGCAGATATTTCATCTGGGTCACTTCTGTTCCCTAGTGTAACATATAGCACTAGACAAGGTATTCAATGAAATTTTCTTATTTACTTATATATTTTTAAATTGATTTGAGAGAGAAAAAGGAAGAAACATTGATGTGAGAAGAAACATTGATTGGTTGCCTCCTGTATGAGCCCTGACCAGGGATTGAACCTGCAACCTGGGCATGTGCCCTGATGGGGAATCAAACCCTCAACCCTTTGGTGCACAGGACGATGCTCTAACCAACTGAGCCACACCAACCATGGCTCAGTGAATTTTTCAATTAAACATTACTACTTCCAGAATTTATCAAAGCCCCTTGGACTAAGTAGCTTTTTTAAAAAAAAGGCTAGTTGTATATGAAGTATGTTAGGTAGAGTGGTTAAGTCTTTCATATAAATTTGCAACTACTAATATTTGTTACTAGGGTCATAGCCGACAGGAATGTTAAGTTCATTTCCCTCTTAGCATATGACATCAGCCTGGGCAAAACTGTGCAGAGTTTCTCCTTCTGATGTTCAGTGCTCAGGAGTCACAGATTAGGGGTCAGCTAGGTCAATGGCTGAAGGCAAAAGGCTTAGTGGTATCTGGGGCAAATACAAGAGCATAGGCACCATCTCAAGACTGTGTGCCCAGAGCTTGGAGGGCCCCTAGCATGGTTGGGCTTTGCCTGAACACCAAACGGGACTTGGCCTCAGGCTCCGTCATAATGGGTTCCCATGGGTTGCTTCCTATGAGCCATAATGACTGCGTTTACAAACTGCTCAGTGAGCGCGTGGGTTTTAGATTTAGTTGTCCTCCTGGTGTCACTCCAATGTTCCCTCAGCCCAGTTTCCCAAGACAGAACATTGACATACAAATCAATAGCTTTTTTCCCCTCCATGACCGAGTCATGCTCACTGAAGGAAGGTCAAGGGATATCTTAGGCCTTAGGAGACTGTAGTTAGTCTTGGAAGAGTGATTAATTTGTGTGCCCTGGAGTGGAAATCTTCCTTAAATACACGAATGTAATTTAACTTGATTTTGAAGAAAGCCTGCTGAAATAAAAACACATACGGAATTTTTCTTTATATAAAGAAACTATGGAACTTATCTAGGTGAACATTTGTCATGTATAAACAGCTTTTAATTTGCAATGATGGTTATTAGGCCTTGCCATTGAGACATAGAATTTATCTTTTATTCTTAAGCACAAAGTTTTAATGACTCGGTTCCACCCTGTTGAAAATAATGAAAGCCTACTCTGGCCAGGTGGCTCAACTGGTTGGAGTGTCATCCCGACACACCAAGGTTGCAGGTTCGATCTTTGGTCAGGGCGCATACAAGAAGCAACCAATGCATGCATAAAGTGGAACGATGTTTCTCTTTCTTCCTTCCCCTCTTTAAAATCAATAAATTTAAAAAAATAATGAAAGCCCTTTAGGTTAAGAGAAGGCTCTTGAAAATGTCCACTCTTGACTCCCATACCCTAGCTGCCTTTCAGATCGTTAGCATGAAATTTCCCTCTTCGGTGCCACCATCCACTCCCTCTTCCCTCCTGCCTTTCCTTAATATATCCTGCCCACCCTGCCTACTATCCAGGAATTTAAGCAACTTCATAAGCAGACTTTGAACACAGCTTTTATAGCTATTTTTGGATTTGTGTCTTGTTCTCCTTAACATCACATTCAAAACTCTACTCTCTGCATTGACACTGCCAATCTTTGATCCTGCCCACAACCTTGACTTCATTCTCTCCCAAGCTCCACCACAGTCAAGTCTCAGCTCATACCCACTCCTGAATGCCTGTCTAGGCTCTACCCTTGGGCTCCACTATCATACAGTGTTATCTGTGCCTAATACAGTCTCCTTAACCAACCTAGTGCTCCTTCCAGGTTATTCTGTATAGTGGATTGTTTGTTATACCTTTACTAGTAGCCCTGTGCATGAATCCGTGTGCCAGTAGCTCGCTGCCGCCCTCCAGTAGCTCCCCCTACCCACCCCCCATAGCTTGCTGCCCTGTCCCCTCCTGTAGATCACTGCCACCCTCCTGTAGCTCCCCCCACGCCCTCCCCGTCCCCCCTCATAGCTTGCTGCCCTGTCCCCTCCTGTAGATCACTGCCACCCTCCTGTAGCTCCCTCGGCCCACCCCCCTGCTCTTAGCTCTCCACCGCCTGCTTGTAGCCAGTAGCTCTCCAACCTCCTGTAGCTCCCCCCACGCCCTCCCCGTCCCCCCTCATAGCTTGCTGCCCTGTCCCCTCCTGTAGATCACTGCCACCCTCCTGTAGCTCCCTCGGCCCACCCCCCTGCTCACCCCTTATAGCTTGCTGCCCTGCCCCCTCCTGTAGCTCTCTCCACCCACTTGTAGCTCGCTGCCCCACCCTCCTGCTGATCCGTGATCTGGTCCTTATCCGGGTCAGTCGTTAGGCTTCACACGGCATAACGACCATTTGCATATTACATCTTTATTATATCCTCTGCTTATCTAACTGGTCTTAGATTTTTCTTGCGAATGACTACTTTCTGAAATAGTTTAACTTGATGAGTACTATGTAAGGGCAGTAATGTCACATAAAGAAAAGCTCATTGCTTATTGAAACGAAGGAGAAATTAAATGCCTAAAATGAATTGCTAAAATATTACTTTATTGTTTAAAAAATCCTGAAGAATAGGTCATTTGAAATCCCATGCAGACACACATTTTAGCCAGGTAAGAAAAAGCACAATATGCTTTACTTTAGTGTAAAAATCAATTTATTATACAACAATCATACAGAATGCTTTTTATCTATCTACAAAGAAAAATGGCTTCTCCTGCCTCCCTGGACACCCCAATCATGATACTATGTTCTTATGATATAAGTACCTTTAAAAGAAAACAATGAAGTGATAGTCTTATTTTCGAAATAAGGAAGCCCCCCCCACCCCGCCCGAAACATCATGAGATGACATGGAAATATTAGAAAGAACCAGACGGTCTCTTACAAAGTGCTGCTCTGCCTGTCGCAGTGTATGCCATTCTGCCTTAAAATAAAAATACCTTTCCCATGGGAGTGGGGAGGACTTTGTCCCCCAATATGACAAGTAATACAACATATAATTTTGAAGGGAAGAAATGTCTATATGTAATTCCATTAAGTAAATGTTTTATTCTGTTAGTTTAAAAACTGGGTGAATGAACAGATATGCCTATAAGTGTTTTCATTCCTAGAAGAGGAAATTTATTTAGGAAAATCAGTTTTCCATTTTTTTTAAACAGATGACACAGATTTTTAAAAATAGTTTTGTTTTTAGGAAAATCACATTAAAAGTAAACATTGTGTTTTTTTAAAATTGTAACACTTTAATGACTCAATTTTTGTGGCTAAGATTTCATAGCTCTGTGTAATTTAACTGGCCCTTGAATGGTTTAAGGCTACAGGTGTTTCTCAAGCTTTTCTAGGGCTAAAGACCAATGGGAAATATGCATTTTGAAACCTCCAACTAAACTAAGCTTGAAAGTGTCAACTACCCAAGCTCTCCCTTTGATCCGAGAGGTTACCGCACCCTGCCCAGGGAGCGTCTTGGCTGTGTCACTGCTGAACAGTGGCTGCCTCCTTGCTCTGCAGATATGAGAGCACCCAGAACTGCAGCTATGGCAGAATAACAAGCTGAGTATGAATGACCAGTGCTGTCTGCCTTCTCTCATCTTCACCTGGAATGTACTTTGAGAACAGATGTTAGCCCACGTCTGAGACCTAAAACTGAACTTGAGCTCAGTTGCTCAAGGGCTGTCTCCTTAGTCCAACTTGTGCTAGTCAGAGAGGAGCAGTAACAGTCATGCTTGAAGTTAGCCCTTGTTTTAAAATGAGTTTTTAGGAGAGAACAATCTTTAACAAACACAGTTATAATGTGATGGAAGTGGGATTAAGCACCCTGGAGCAAGTCAGTATTAGAAAACTATTTAGAAAAATAAACCTAAGGTAGGCGGGCATCGGCTTGAGATGTCTGTTCAACAGAAATGGGTCAACAAGTAGAGAAGGGAATGTTACAGTCCAACCATTTCCCAGGGACCCTAGTCTAAGCTCAGTCCCTGTCCACCAAGGGCCAGGATCCCAAGTGGGTAGTTTACATGAAAGAGAAGATAGAAAAGTCAGCACGATGTCAGTGTACAATGTCAGTCCAAAAGTTAGTGCGTTTATTTTTTAAACAGGAAAAACACTTTAAAAACTAGAGCTCAGAAAAAAAAGGAAGAAAAATAAAAAGGCCAAAAAGGGCAGCAAGGCACTCCCAGACAGGCTGGAGTGCGCTGGGGCAATGGTGACAATGCCTTCCTGGTGTAGGGGATAACAACACGTTCACAGAGTATAGATCATCATCAAGTCTCCAGAAAATACCCCGTTTCCGTTCTTGTTCAATGTGACAGTGAGTAACTGCCCACACTGGAGCAGGACGGAACTGTCCAGTAACGACTTCTGTGCTTTTGTGCCAGGTTCTTGGTCCGGATTGCATTGCAGAGCCGGGAAAGGAGGGCTGAGTTTGCCAAATCGGCACTTTTTGGCCTGGCTCTTTACCAGCCCATGGCTCAGTGTTGAAATCTTTCTATCATCCTCCGATTCTTAGTTACCATTTTTAAAAATTTAACCTGCATAAGACTGATAGCAGGTATTAAGGAATAATATTCACAAACGGGTTCAATGTCTCTTCCCCCCAGAGCTCTGAGTCCTGATGTATGTATGGCCCAGTGGCGTATCCTTCTAAGAAAAGGGCAGACTGGACGTGAGTCCTTGCTCAGAAAGCAACAGGCAGCCAGGTTTAGCTCCTGCTTTTGAACACTGAACACTGTGTCTGTCTATATCCTTACCGAGGCAACTTAACATGAGAGGTAGACACGAATAATCAAGGAAACCAAATTAAAACTGAGGAACAACTATTCAAAGCCCTGAGCTATGAGGATTTGGCAGAGGATTTTTTTCTCAAGTTTCATTACCACATCACTATGTTGAAAGTTAGGAGTGGCTGTGGGAATCTGACAGACACAGCCTAAAAGTTTTGTTAGATTTTCCATTTATAATCCTCTTTTAATATCTTCTGGGGTTGACCCCTAAAGGAACAGAGGGACTAATTCCTTTATGCACTGACAATTATTGCTTCATGTAGATTAGAACACACCCTGTATCTGGGAGAGAACTAACATTTTTTTAAAAACATTTTCATGAGAACAAACTGTTAACTTTTTATTTGAAGGCCTGCTGTGACAAACAGTGCCCTGCTCTCTGGCTCTGTGTGAGGCAGCTGTAAGAGCTCCTGTGAGGGGCAGGCCTGGGGGAGGAGAGAAGGGGCGCCAGTGGGAGGGCTGCAGAGCTCACCTCAATGCTGACAGAAGCACTCAATTAAGAGATTAACCTCATAGCAAGATATTAATACATTCTGGGTACAAATGATTTATAAACGCAAAGAAAGTTAGTGTATGCTAAAGCATATATAATGTTCAATTCAGTCCTTGCCTGAGAGCAAGCGGATCTGTTAGGCCATTATATATGCTGTGTCTGTTGCTGATATTACTGTGCCTTCTTGTTCATCACTCCATTAGCTGCAGTGAAGTAGGCTTTGGAGAATCCATTCTTCACTTCTTTCCCTGCTGGTAACTCTTCCGTCTCTTTCTTCATTGGCTTTTTTCGGTATGTCTGTAGGATGTGTACATTTTGAAGAGAAAAGGAAAAGAAAAAGGAGTCTTTAATAAGATGTCTATAGTGGCATATAGTCTAAAAGAGTGTATGATTTCTTGGGTACTGGACTTTGTAATAAGAATTCTATCTTTACTATGACAATTTTAAAGCTTCTGGATCTACAGTAGCAGGGACATAAGGTAGTGACAGCTCAGGAGTGCTGAGCTTCCCTGGGGTGTGGGCAGCCCAGACAGCCTGCCTAGGGATGAGGAGCAGCAAGTGGTGGCGCTGCAGCTGTAAGAAAGGGCCCAGGAACAAATGTGGGGACTATGTGAAGCTGTGAGAAACAGAGGGCTTATATTCTGCATGAAATGACTTTATGCATCAGTCAAAATCCATAGAATGTACAACACAAAGAGGGAATGTAAACCCTGGACTATTCTATCTAATAAAGAGGGAATATGCTAATTGACCCTCACACTGTCACAAAGATGGTGACACCCACAGTCAATAAGGAGGAAATATGCTAATTGACTGCCCCGCCCTCAAAGATGGTGGTGCCTACAGCCAATAAGGAGGAAATATGCTAATTGACTGACACGCCCTCAAAGATGGCCGGACCCACAGCCACAAGATGGTGTGCCCAGTCCCCTCAGCCCTCCCAGCTGCCCAGGGCCACCCGAGGCGCAGGTAACCAGGGCCACCTGAGGTGCAGGTAACCAGGGCTGGCCGAGGCTTGCGCTGCTGGCAGCAGTGGCAGCAGCAGAGGTGTGATGGGGCGTCGCCTTCCCCTGATCGCTGGGTCACCTCCCACCCCTGTCGGCTCCCAGACTGTGAGAAGGGATATATATCTTAATATCTTCTGAGGGACCCCGGCTCTAGTGCATGAATTTTCATGCACCGGGCCTCTAGTAGTTAATAATGTATCAATATTGGCTCATCAATTGTAACAAATGCAACATGATACTAAATGTTAATAGGGGGAACTAAAGGGGTAGAGGGGGCACGTGGGAATTCCGTACTATCTGCTCAGTTCTATAACCCTAAAACTACTAAAAATAAGTCTATCAATTATTTTTTTAAAAAGATTTTGGTTAAAAATAAAAATAGGGTGAAAACAGGGCATTTGTATGAATTCTAATGAAAGGTTGTTTCTTTCACTTTATGAGCATAGTATTTATGTATTATGGGATTAGCATTTAATTTATTCTGCATTAGTTGCTTACACAGAAAGCATATATATATTTAATTGAGGTATAATTGATATACATTATCTTAGTTTATAGGTGTACAACATGATTCGATATTTGTATATATTGCGAAATTATCACCACAATAAGTCTAGTTCACATCTATCACCACACAACTTTTTTCTTGTTATGAGAACATATATTTTTTTAAATCCTCACCTGAGGATATTTTTTCCATTGCTTTTTAGAGAGTGGAAGGGAGGGATGGAGGGTGAAGGAGGGAGGGAGGGAGGGAGGGAGAGAGAGAGAGAGAAGAAACACATTGATTGGTTGCCTCCTGCAAGCACCCTGATCGAAACTGCAACTGAGGTATGTGCCCTTGACCAGGAATCGAAACCAAGACCTTTTGGTGCTCAGGCCAACACTCTAATCACTAAGCAACACTGGCCAAGGCCTGTGATGAGAGCTTTTAAGATCTACTATCTTAGCAACTTACAAATATGCAACACAGTATTATTAACTATAGTCACCATGCTATACATCACATCCCCATGACTTAAGGACATAATTAAACAAAAATACAATTCAAGTGAAAAGTACTGTTATTTTAAAGTACTAGTACCTGGGACTTTGCTTAATTTGGGTTTTGGCATATCTTTGCTATTCTGACAAAATATCTAATCTCATCTCATTTTTATCTTTTTATTTTTTAAAACAATGGTATTAGGGTTAAGACTAAAAAAAATATACTCAACTTTAAAAGACTAAGATTCAATTAAATCAAGTAGAGTTAAAGCTCTGAGTGCCATTGGCGACCCCTGCTGGGCTATGTGCTTCTCTTCAAGTTTCAACATTCAGCCCCTTACTCCACCCCCCCTCCCACCCCCCATGGCTTTGTTTGGTTCTATCAATGCCTATTTCTTAAGAAATTCTCAAAGGAAACTTTTATCTCTTATAACAGACAAAGCCTAGCCAGTCTACTTTCAGAAACACAAGAGCTGAAAAACTGTCCAAAGTTCAGTTCCCACAGTTGTACTTTGTATAAAACACTACGGGTTGACTTTCAGCAAATGCAAATTAAAAAATCAGGAAACACTTGTATGTCTGAAGAAGAAGAAAATACAGCTGAATACAATTTCAAAAGTACTGTTTTGAATATAAATGTATGTTCTCATTTTTTTTTCATGAAGTTTTCTATTTCTCCAGCCCACAAAGGAGAGCAAATTAAACCTAAACCAGTCCGGCCAGTGTGTCTGAGTGGTTGAGTGTGGACCTATAAATCAGGAGGTCACAGTTGGATTCCCCATCAGGGCACATGCCTGGATAGTGGGCTCAATCCCAGCAGGGGGTGTGCAGGAGGCAGCCAAACAATGATTGTCATTACTGATGTTTCTATTTCTCTCTCCCTATCCCTTCCTCTCTGAAATAAAAATATGTTGAAAAAATAAAAAAAAACACAAACCTACAACCACCTGAGTCCTGTACGGTTACCACTTTATCAGTTCTTGTATCACAGAGTTGCTTTGAAATTGCATTTTGAAGCTCTTCTCCCTTTAAATTGTTAATTAAAAAGAAAATAACACTTGTCCTGCCTGGGTAGCTCAGTTGGATGGAGCGTCATCTGTGGACCGGGTGACAGTTCTGTGTACACAAGGTCGACGGTTCTATTCCTGGTCAGGGCACATACCTAGGTTGTGGGTCTGTCCTGGTTGGGATGTTTATTGAAGCAACCAATCGATGTTTCTTTCATATCAATGCATCTCTCTCTCTCTGTGTCTCTCTCCCTCTCCTCTCTCTCTCTCTCCCTCTTCTTCTCTCTCTTAAAAAAAATCAGTAAAAAACAAAAACATATCCTCAGGTGAAGATTAAAAAAAAAGAAAAAATGATACTCAAAAAAAGTCAATGTGACCTTTGCATACTTGTTGCCTGAAAATAATGCTTTCCAAGGGAATAGTGAGTCTATACATCACAGTAGCTGATATGGAAACAATTTTTTAATATTAAACTCATTTAGCCCATGATTTTCTTCATTCACATAAATTTCCTGGATCCGTCTTACTGTATACAGTGTTTAACTTTTTGACTTCAGGCTTTGGTAGCACTGTGCAACTGTAGGATACAAATGCCTAATATCTGATAAAACTATATGTATACATTGAAAAATGTCTACAGAATGCCCACTCAACTGACACTGGATAAGTTATTCTCTGAGGAGGACTTCCTTTGTTGGGAGAGCAGTTAGGGATGCAAGTTTCATTTTCACTTTGTGCATCTCTGTTATTTGAATTTATAAACAAACATGTGCTACTATAATATTTAATCAGTAAAATGAAACAAATATACAATGTAGAGGTGCACAGTCTCTTATGTTTTACCACTGAACATTTACATTTAACTTACCTGGAAATAAAAATTTAAGAACAGGATGACTAGTGTAAGCATGTAAGAAGATTGGAAGATCAGACACCCGAAGGGGAAGCCACAGGGTTTCACAACAGCACTCATGGTGTGGGTGATGGTGAGCACGAACTGCACCTGGGAAGGGCAGGAAGGGCACCATGTGAGGGAACCAGCCGAGCCACACACGGACTGCTGTGAAGTTTTGTACATCTAGAGATCAATTACTTTGACTCCTTAAACTGTGTAAGAATAAAACAAAAAACCGCTAAAGCAGCCTGCTAGCCTATCCAGAAATGTTATTAGTAAGTAACTATAATTGCTCACTTAATTGCTCATTACTTTTCTCATGGAAAAGTAGCAGCTGAAATGATTTAACAACATTAATTTTAAAAGTATTGTCTATATTTCAAAGCAAGGAATAAGCTAATGACATACGCAAAGGACGTTTTAGCTTGCAAGGTTTCATTCTTAATAGGCCCTCTTTAGAGAAAAATAGGCATCTCTATCACCTGTGGCAAAGCCGCTGACTTCTAGGAAGGCCGGGATTGCTGTGACCTTTCCCCAAGCCAAGCGAATATGTAGGAACTTCACATGGAGAAGAGCTGAAAGGAGGGACGGAGGACATACCAGTTGAGCCTGTGTGAGGTATTTCTTCCACCACAGATACTTGTGCATCGACGGAAACACAGACAGTCCGTAGTAGGAATACATAAGAATGTGGATAAAACTGTTCAGAGTGGGTCCAAAGAAACCTATGAAAGTACCACACAGGAATTACTGCTCTTCCGGAAAGTAGGACTGTTCATTCTTTGTCAAGTGAGATCCTTCCTGCTCATCATGAAGATGAGTAACAATATGACACTAACATTCACACTGACAAACTCCCTGATTACTGTGCCATCACTCCAGGATTCAGCAAGTCACCTAATAGGACTAAACTGCATAGTGCTTAGAGTGCCAACCAAACTGGTAATTCCTGTTGTGCAAAGGTTTTACTGTCCCTTTAATTCATTGCTGTCAGCTAATCAGGGAGAAAAAAAAAATGTTAGCTTAAAGCCAATGACAGAAGTATCTGCTTTAGCTAAATCTTCGATGAGCCATTCTGATTGTAGACAGAGAGCCTTCAGCCCTGGCCGATTTGGCCTAAGACTGAAACATCAGCGGGTTTGATTCCCAGTCAAGGGCACATACCTCGGTTGCAGGCTCCATCCCTGGCCCTGGTCCAGGGCACTTGTGGGAGGCAAGGGAGGCAATCAATCAATTGTCTCTCTCACCTCTCACTCTCTCTCTCTCTCTCTTCCCCCTTCTCCCTTCTCTCTCTATAAAAAAAAAAATCAATGGAAAAATGTCCTGGGGTAAGGATAAAAAAAAGAAAAGAAAGAGAGCCTTCAGGACATGGTTGAAGAGGCTGCTCAAGAATCAAGGAAAATGTGTTGCTCTTCATAATTAAGTTAATAAAATCTACCTGAAAGGAACCTAGGAACCAGGAGATGCTGGGGAAGGTGAGCGAATATAGGGGAGGAAGAAGAGCCAGCAGGATGAGGAAAGGCTGGGACTAAGGAGAGATGGGTCAACTCATGGACTAAAGGACAAAGACTATGTAAAATCCGATTTTAGGGCATCTGCTGTGCTAGCTGTGCTGAAGCACTCCCCAGCCCCTGCCACAATCTTCACGACATCCTCCTACACTGCCACCAGCATGGTGAATGGTGTTTCAGGACACCAAGGGAAAGGAACAGTTCTATGTTGGTCAAATAAGGGTCAAAAGGATATAGCTGTAAGAGGGAAGATGTCAGAAGGGATTATTTGCTGGAAACAGGGAACTCACTATTTATTATGAGGCTTAACTCAATCAATATGTGTACAGTGCTTACTAGTGTTCACTTTGGGCTGGGTACTGTTCTGTGTGTGAGCTTGGGGTCCAGAGGGCTGGTCTGCGAGCCATCAATCCTATTTAAAGATACTGTGGAGCTACACGACCCCCTATTAGCTAAGTTCCCTTGGATATGCTACTTTGTAAATTTTTATTTTTCTCACCTGGAAAATGGGTATAATAATAATTATCTCTTAAGATTTGTGGTAGGACTGAGATGTTATAATACTATATAAACTAAAAGGCACTGGTTAATTAATTTAAATTCTCTAGCTTGGTTTCCCAGTCCTGGGTTAGAGATCTGGATAGATAAATGCAAAGCAACGAGTAAGGAACAAGAGGAGTAACACCATGCATCTAGTGTGTCCTTAAGAAACACTGGCTGGAATAACTTGGTAGGGCACTTGAATTATACGAAAACACAAATATAGTTTCAGAGTACCAGGTATTCTGAGTTATATTAGTGATATTTTTTAGCCACCTGAGTTTTCATTTTCGTCAATTAAAAATTTGTTGCTGCTTATAATTTTTATAATATTCTAGAATGAAGAGAAATTGTCTCACACATAGTATTTTATTCATAGGAATTCTATGTCTTTATACAGTGATTATTTGAGACTCGCTTTATATGCTTAGTGATTTGTAACAAAACTACTGACAATCATACAAATAACTCGACCACTGTCCTTTGGTGTTGATTATAGTCTATATATTGATTACAGTGTAAGTCAATTATGGTCTTAATCACTGAACTCAAGAAACCAGATTCTGTCAGGCTAGGAGAGGTGGGACAGCATCTCTCTCTGCCCATGGCACCCCAGCAACTCGCTTCTTCAGACTGTGGGGTGAGTTTGCATGTTCACAGTCACTGATGTAGCCCAAATATCCTTGGTGTTTTAAAAATTTCATCTCCACAAGATCCTAATTCCTAGCACAAGATAATTTTGACTTAAGTTTTAGCAATTCTGATTTTTCATAGAATATCCTTTAATTCTTGGGTATAAGACAATATCAGATAGAAAGTACTGCTCTCTCTAGCCCAGGTTTCTCTAACTGCAGGTCATAACCAACCCATTAGTAAGTCAATGCAGTAAGATTGTCACCAACTTTTTGAAAAAGTGAAATAGAATTTGAAATAAAGGGACAGAGCCAGGCTAAATATTGTCTCATGAAATTTTTGTTTCATTCAAAATATATAGATATGAATGAGTGTGTAAAACATATTATTGCAGTTCTTAGTAAACAAAACAAGCCAATACTCTGGTGGGTCAGCAACGTGACTTTCGTTTTCTCAGAATGGAAAAACAAGACCTAAAAGCTGAAATGACTCAATCTATACCACGTATAGATTGAGGTGATGAAAGGTGCCACATTTCCTAGTATTTCTTCAGCCCCGGGTATGGGAGTAAAACTGCTCCAGCCAAGATATGTGCTTCTGGCCATTGGGCATTTGGTGCACGAAAAAGAAAACATTTTTAAAATTTAAGGTAACACTCAGACTTTGCCAGTATCAGAGACCAGAAACGAAGGGCCACTGGCAAACATGAGCTTCGCTGTGTGACAAAGCGGGCTATGCCACGGCCCCTCGTCCTCTCCTGACCTGCACGCAATGCTCAACACAGGAGACACGCTAGAGGCCTTGCAAGATCCATTACACAGAACTGAAAAAGTTAACAAAATCACTTACTTTGCCCACAAGGTATCCAGTTCAAAACACACCACCAGATGTTAAACATAGAGGCATGATGATATACATGAAGAAAAGTAATCTGACTGGTTTTTTTCCGCAAAACAAAGAAAATCGTGTCCAGGAACTCTATTAATTTGGAGAAGTAGTACCACCACAACACCTTGGCTACCTGTAAAAAATTTAAATGGGAAAAATAAAAGGTGAGCAATGAAAACGTGCCCGTGCTGCCCTCCCGCTCAGCATTCTGTGTCCTGCGCCCCACAGCATGCATTTCTGTCAGACTACCGAGAGAGCGTCTGCCTGGCGTCTCTGCCTCCATAGTTCCTTATTCCCAGCATTCCAACCTACGCTAGTATTATCTTTCCAAAATACGTGTCTGATCAAGCTACTCCCCTGCACCTACAGAACCAATGCATACTCCTCTTTTTTAAAAAAATATATTTTATTGATTTTTTACAGAGAGGAAGGGAGAGGGATAGAGAGTTAGAAACATCGATGAGAGAGAAA
The DNA here is from genome assembly GCF_000327345.1 of Myotis davidii. Lineage (NCBI taxonomy): Eukaryota > Metazoa > Chordata > Mammalia > Chiroptera > Vespertilionidae > Myotis > Myotis davidii. The sequence goes on along the minus strand of NW_006295180.1, from coordinate 4,914,906 downwards.
CATCAATCAGCTGCCTCCTGCACACCCACTACTGGGGATTTGCCCACAACCAAGGTACATGCCCTTGACCGGAATCGAATCTGGGACCCTTCAGTCTGCAGGCCGTCGCTCTAGCCACTGAGCCAAACCGGATAGGGCTGCATACTCCTCTTAAAACCACCCTTCTCTGGAGCTCTATCTTTTTCCTTTCTCAGGCTGAATCAACTGCTTCTTCATGTATATTCCCCCACTATTTTATGCCTCTTTTAATAATCACATAAAGTGTAGTCAATGTTATGAATCTATCTTTCCCAAAAGACTGCCAATCACTTGAAGACAGAGACTGTCTTGCCTTGCTCAGGGCCTCACACTCAACAGATCACTACTGTTGGTTACGCTAGATTTCACTTGTTATCTATTCCTCTAATGTACATATAGTGTCTCCTAACATTATACTACCCGGGAGCAGTCCATGACTACTCCTTCCTTGCCTCTTCCTTAAACTAAAAGGTTCAAAATAAAGATGCTTTTCTTCCTCACTAGCAGTAGGTCGTGAGCATCACTTCCCTTCCCTCTGAGCCCCTCAGCGCTCACATGCCAACATGAGAGGAGACGCTATATAACAGGAACTTTGAAATTAGGATATATGCTATCTATTCTCAGGAAGATAAGGTGCAGTGGCTTCTTATGTTTGAGGTAACAATAAATCTTCAAAATAGTAATCCAAAAAAATTAAACCATAAATATAAATAATACATACATGCAACAATGACCTTTGGAGGACTGTAAAATATCCCAATGTGTACTGGTCTGTGATGAGATATCAGAAATAACATGGGTGTAGAGATATCGATATATCTTCCTTTTTTCTTTTTTGCATTTTTGCTTTGAAGGTGCTTTAAAAATGTACATGTTAAAGATTTTAATTAAAAGGATTTCCACCATCTCCCTCATTAATAACCCGTGTTTTTTATTATGGAAATTTTCAAACATTCACAAGTGCAGGGAGAACAAGTATAATAAAATTTGTGGCATCTATCACTGAATTTCAATATGATTCCAAATTTGTTGAATCAATTCTATTTCCCACCACTTTTTTTTCGGGGGGGGGGGAGGCGGGGATGAGTGCAGTATATAAGAAAATTCAAAGTATTATTTTATCTATAGAAACTACTAATAGTGAGTTTTTTAGACATAACCACAGTGACATTATCTAATAAAATTAATATTTCCTTACTATCTCCTAATAGCCTTGTCCATGTTCAAACCTATCTCAAAAATGTCTCTTTATAAATGATCTGTTTAAATCAGGGTCCAAACAAGGCCCAGCTGCATTTGTTTGCTATGGTTCTTAAGTCTCTTCTAACCAATCACTCTCCCTTTCCTTGCTCCCCCCTTTTCTTTCATGTCTTTTATTCTTTAAAAAGTTAGATCAGCTGTTGTAGAGAATTCTAATAATATTATTATGGATTTGGATGACTGTTTTTTCCTGGTGTTATTTAACCTGTTTCTCCATCCCCCACATTTTCTGTAACTAGCGCTTAGAGGTTTGACTGGACTCAGGTTAAGTTGGGGGCAAGATTCCTTCAAAGGTGGTTCTGTAAACTTCCTATCACATCAAGAGGGACATTATTTCTTTTTTTTCTCTCTCTCTTTTTTAAAGTTTGTTCTTATTTATTACTCTTAGAAAATCCCATTTTTGACTGGACTCTGCCTTAGAGATAGAAGCTCTCAGAGAAGGTAGCCCATTGCATGCCTCTTGACAATCTGTTCCTGGAGTTTTTCTTTGGCCTCCTTCACTCGCTTGGCCAGAAGTTTAGCATATTCTGCAGCCTCTTATTTTTCTTAGTACATTGTTTCTTCAGAGCCGACGTTTATGTTGAAGGACACGTGGGGTAACAGGACACTGAATCTCGGGTGCTTTGGTCTGAGGTTTCTAACCTTCTTTCTCACAACATATTGGTTGTGACATCATCTTCCTCAGAGAGACTGAAAAGCCTGCAGATTCCACTAGCTCTTTTGGGCCCCAGGCGATGAGGCACAGTAGTATCAGAACAACCAGGAATAAATCTTTCTCCAGGAATCTCTCTCTTGGTCATGTTTTATGATGATCAAGTTGAGAACTCAGATTGGCACCCATAAGGCAACCCTGAACAGATCTTTTTTTGCCAGCAGACATGGCCAAAAGACACCTGCTTAAAGGGGAAACCTTGTTTTTTCATTCCCACCACTAATTCACACCACATAGCCCTTCCATTCTTCATCCAGAGTGTCAGCAGCAACTCCTGTGGCCATACGCTTCTGAGTTTGTGTTCAACGTCCACCTCAATGAGTCTCTGATAGCCAGATGCTGGAAAAGAGGTGTTTAGCTTTATCTTGAAGCAGCGACTGCCTCTGAAGTCCACGAAAAAGAGGGGCATCATTTCTGGTACTCCTGTACAGTGTACTCCTGTACAGTGAGTTCAGGTGTTAACAGCCTAATCCAATCCTTACAAAGTTTCCATTCAACTTTCACCCAACAGTTTTATCATTTCCTCATCACTGCTGTCTAGATCCATGACTTCAGGAGGTATTCCAAATTGATGATTTCAATTCTCTTGCTCCTCATGCCTTTGCTCTTCTAGGAAGAACTCTTCCCCTTTGGAGATGCACACATGAAAGGCAAGAAAACTTTTGATTCTTTCCCTTTAATTTTTTTTCTACAATGAGTTGGTGTTTTGCAACCTTCAAAAAACAATGAGGGTTTTTTAGCATCATTTTAAGCTTGTGGTTTTTAAAACAAATTTAATATGTTTCAATCCTCTGCAGTCGGTGTTCCTTTGGATACTAACCCAGCCCACATTCAGCAGAGGGAGTCCTGTCCAGGAGGCGCCTGGATCTTTGGTCGACCAGCAGCCTTGGCCATTCCCTGGCTCTCCGCCATGAGAGCTCCTGGATTCTCCCCATACACAGTTCCCACCCAACCCAAAAGCTGTCCGATTCGCGAAGAACCTATCCCTTCCGGTGGGAAAGGATAGTATTTACAGAACACAATCTGGGGAGTCTCTGCTCATTGTTCCTCACAGACTAACTAGGCCTTTTCTACAGAAAAATAAAAACATGTTTGTTTTAGAAAGAATCAAGTTAGTTCTGATAGTTCCAATTTGAATCTATGATTATGGTGTTTCATTTAAATTTCTTACTGATCTCTCCTTTCTCTTATGTTTAAATATTAGTTGTAATGATATTAACATTATTGTATAATTACTTTATCCTACTGTGTACCTCAAAAAAGCAATACCAATATTTTTATTAATAGCCATAAAAAATTACTGAATACTGATAAGATATATCTCACTAGTGATGCCCAGTCAAAACACTGGATTTTAATGTTACTTGAAATAATTCTTCTTTGGCTGATTATGTCACCAACTTAATATATGGTATATTCATTTATTTTATTTTATTTCCAAATAAAATTTGGGAAGTTTCTTTTGGGAAGCTGCCCTGCTTTTTTATTTTTTTAGATTTAATTTTCTTTCATAATTATGTAAAACAGTTAATGGTTCCAAAGTCAAATGTAAGACAACGCACATTAAGAGAAGTCCAGCTTCTATCTTGTCCCCTCTTCATTGTTCCCTGTCCCAAAGGAAACCACTTTGTTCGCTTTTGGTTTATTCTGCCATTGTTTCCTTTAAAGACATGAGCAATACACACATGTATTCATATCATTGCTTGCACAAAAGGTACTACGCTGTAAACAAGGGCTACACAGGCTGCTTCTCTTCATGTAGCCATACCCTGGAGGAGGTTCTGTAACCCTGCAGAGACCCCCTCACTCCATGATGAAAGAGGTCCATTGCGCGGGCATAGCACAATGTGTTCAGTCTGTCTCCCACGGCTGGCCATTTGAAAAGCATTTTTGCTACCAAACATTTCTATTAGAACAGGCGTTCCTTTCTCATCTACCCCAGCCCCCATCCTCATAGCTACGAGGAGGGAGCCTTCTGTTCTTTTCAGCAAGAAAGGTTACAGGTGGCGAGTTGCTCCTCATGACTCACCCGGACATCGGCTTCCCCTGCACTGGCAAGATCCTGACACTGCAGGTTGTAGCCTCCTTCCCAACTGGAGAGAATAAGCTGCCAAAGAAACAAGAAAGGTGAGGGATCAACACAGGAATTTGGATAAAAACAATTTCCCATTCATGTTCCTAGTTGGCATCTACTTAAGGTTTGAGTAAAACTTCCCAGAACTTGACTTTGCTTTAGATCCTGTCCTTAAACACTTATTGTCAAAGGGTTTAATTCTTGCTGTGAACTGATACCAATGGTTACAGTCCTTACAGAAGTTAATGTAATTTACTTCTAACATTTTTTCTTTTTAAATTAAATCTAAAAAAGAAACAGAATTTAGCTATCATTTGAGTAAAAAAATATTTTGTGTAAGCAATTACCTGGTCATATATTTCCACAAATGAAATGTAGAATTAAATGTAAATAAATGTGAGGAAACTACACCATAATTTTAATAATACTCTATATCGGTATAGAGTTTTTATCTTAATTGATCATCTCAATAATTTTATGAAGTATGTATTTAGTATCATTTGACAGATATGAAAACCAGGGCTCAGAAGAGTTCTTATGCCACTTCTTCATTAATCTATGCTACATGGTAATCAAGCATTTGTGTGACTATAATTGATTAATGCCCATATTCCCCTAGCTCAAAATAAAAAAGCTCCATGAAATCTATGCTTTTTTTTCATTCATCTTTGTATCTATAGTCTGCTATTCAATGCCTACCACATAAAAAATCCTCAGTAAATACACAAGTAAATTACATAACTAGAAAGTAGAACAATGGTTGGAATTCAGGCCTTTTAATTCCTTATCTAGTGTTCTTTCCACAAAAAAGGTTTTTTATTCTTTGTGGAAAATTCTACAGAAGAGGTTTTCTCCCTTCTTTCCACTATTACCAAAGAAAGTTGAAATTCTAAAATATTGCCCTAACCGGTTTGGCTCAGTGGATAGAGTGCCGGCCTGTGGACTGAAGGGTCCCAGTTTGATTCCGGTGAGGGCATGTACCTTGGTTGTGGGCACATCCCCAGTAGGAGGTGTGCAGGAGGCAGCTAATCGATGTTTCTCTCATCGATGTTTTCTAACTCTCTATCCCTTTCCCTTCCTCTCTGTGAAAAATCAATAAAATATATATTTTCAATAAAAAAATTCTAAAATATAAGGCATTTGGCTTTGATTTACACAACGTATTATATACAAAAGCTTTCTCTTTGCTGCTTATTAGAAATGTGTAAAGGCAGAGAATTGTCAAACTATATACACAGAGCAGGAGGGACAAAATGTTAATGAACTGAATATTTAAAAGAGATGAGCACTAAAAACACACACACACACATATATATATACATACACACACATATATATATATATCCTATCTAATAAAAGAGAAACATGGTAATTAGCGTACAACTGCTACCCTTCCCATTGGCTAATCAGGGCAATATGCAAATTAACTGCCAGCCAAGATGGTGGCTGGCAGCCAGGCAGCTTGAAACTAACATGAGGCTTGCTTGCTTCAGTGACAGAGGACTCCAACGTTCCCCGCCTGCCGCTGCAGGCCTCTGAGCTGCAAGCAACTATGTAACAAACATAGACGCTAAACAAAACCCCAGAAACCTGTTTTAGTCC
>NW_006295180.1:4906083-4909145 GCF_000327345.1 Myotis davidii | reverse complement strand
CCAGCCGGCCCCCACCCGTGCACCAGGCCTCTATCCTATATAGTAAAAGGGTAATATGCCTCCCAGCACCAGGATCAGTGGGGACCAAGCCCACACCTAGAATGTGCCCGTGATCGGAATTGAACCTGGGACCCTTTGATCCATAGGCCGACACTCTATCCACTGAGCCAAGCCAGCTAGGGTGGTACTGCATGTTTAAAATTCTCTTGGCACAGCAGTTGAAAATCGCTACAATAGGCAAAGGCTCTATTCTAGAATCAAGAATAGAATCTGACACAGGGAAGGAACTCAATACATATTTGTTGAAAGAATTAATAATTTTAGCAATAATTTCCTAGACTAAGCAAACATCTGGTCTGGGCATAACAAATCAGCAAGGTTAATGCAACTTATCATTCGACAGGTATCTATTAAATGTATCCCAAACTTATCAAAGAAAAGACCTTATGCCCATCCTTAAAGAGGTTATAATCGGAGGAGTTGAGGAGGTGGCAACTGATAGTAGAGATACAAAAGTGTGAGAGGAGAAAATGGATAAAATTTGTAGCAGGAAACCAGCTCCGTGCAGAAGTTCTCCCTAAGAAACCATTTACTTGGTTGTTCTTGTTTCTGTTGATGGTGACTGATGTACAAAGCCTTTTCACACTTACTGACTCCTGCTGTTCTCCTCTGTGAGCACTTGTGTGCAGAACCCGCCGCTCCATCTCTATCCCCCCCAGCTAGTACACTTTGCACCACGTGCTCACTGAACAGAACTGATAACCCTAACATCTCACTCATGAGCACCCTTGGACAAGTACCACATCTCCATTTCAGAGAGAAATTGCCTAAAGTCCAGAAGGTCTGAGGGCTTCCTCTAAATGATAGAGGGAGTGACAGATGACATGAATTCAGATCTCCTGACTCCACCACAGGAGCTCCGGCAGGTGTTGGAGCTGCCCTTCTAATACAGCTGCGCCCTGTGACAACAATCCAATTGGAGTATCTTCCCCTTGGTTATACAGGGGTAACTTACTACCTCACAAGCTCATCCGTGAACTAAAATTCACCTAGCAGAGAACCTAAAACAAAACTTCCCCTTTCAGGGTCAGGTAAATCGGTAAGCATCTATGTATGTAATTTTAGACCTGTCAGCATGGCTTTCCTCACCCCAAATCCCACCCATCTTCTGCTCTCTGACTGATGCCCCAAACTCCATTATTAGTTTTATTACAGTCATTTTAGGTAATGGTTGTTTACCATTATTAGAATGGTGAATTTCAGACTAATGTACATACTAAAATCCATAGGTGAGACAACCTGTTTTTTAGTAAGGATTTATTATTATTATTTTTTAGTTCAAGGATACAAGGGAGGCAGCTATACTTGTGCCATAAACAGCCATTTATAATTTATATGAATGATTTTATCCTAACTTTTCCTTAAAAAAATATTTTATTTTTATCTCTGTCCCTCCTCCTGTCTCTCCCTCCCTCCCCTTCCCTCTTTTGGTCAGGACTTAGGTTGTATAGGCAGGACAATTGTTTTGTTTTTTGTAAAATACCTGGGTTTGGCACTTTACAAAGGCATGGGGAACACATGCTGTAATGAGGGCAGCTAGAGCTGAGCCGAGAAGAAGTCAGTTCTGAGAAACAGCTATCCCAGGGTCAGCAGACCTAAGATGTGGGACGTATTCTTTAGGGGACGATGTACTTGTATTTCAGTCAAACTAACTGCATTTGGTATTTAATTTAAAAAATGCTCTGTTACTCAATAGCTGTCTATTCTCAGGCAAGTCATGTAACTTTCCTAAGCCACAGTATCATCTATATATACAAAGAGCCAGGGGCTGTCACATCCAAAACAACCAAACTTGGATGACCGAACAGGCTGCGTGGGGCGACCAGGCTGGCAGGAGGGTTAGTGAAGGACGACCAAACAACTGAGCAGCAGGCTGCGTGGGGCCACCAGGCCGGCAAGGGGGTTAGTGAGGGACGACCAAATGACTGAACACCAGGCTGCGTGGGGGAGCAGTGAGGGATGACCAGGCCAGCAGGGGGCGCAATTGGTGGCAACCAGGCCGGCAAGGGGGGCAGTGAGGGATGACCAAGCCGGTGGAAGGGGGCAGTTGGGCAGTTGGGGGCGACCAGGCCAGCAGAGGGGGCTGAAAGGGGTGACTAGGTAAGCAGGCAGGTGAGTGATTAGGAGCCAGCAGTCCAGGATTGTGAGAGGGATGGCCAACTGCCAGTTTATTTTTATTATTATTATTTTTTTAATTCCCGTTTTTATTTTATTTTTTTAATTAAATTTTTATTGTGCAGATTATTACAGTTGTTCCTCTTTTTTCCCCCCATAGCTCCCCTCCACCCGGTTCCCATCCCACCCTCTGCCCTTACTCCCCTCCACTGTCCTCATCCATAGGTATACGATTTTTGTCCAGTCCCCCCCCCCCCCCGAGAATAGTCAGTCCACTCCCTTTCTTTTTTTAATATATTTTTTAAAATATATTTTATTGATTTTTTAGAGAGGAAGGGAGAGGGATAGAGAGTTAGAAACATTGATGAGAGAGAAACATCGATCAGCTGACGCCTGCACACTCCCTACAGGGGATGTGCCTACAACCAAGGTACATGCCCTTGACGGGAATCGGACCCGTGACCCCCCAGTCGGTAGGCCGACACTCTATCCACTGAGCCAAACAGACCAGGGCAGTCCACTCCCTTTCTATGCCCCTGATTCTATTATATTCACCAGTTTATTCTGTTCATCAGATTATTTATTCACTTGATTTTTAGATTCACTTGTTGATAGATGTTTATTTGTTGTTCATAATTTGTATCTTTACCTTTTTCTTCTTCTTCCTCTTCTTAAAGGATACCTTTCAGCATTTCATATAATACTGGTTTGGTGGTGATGAACTCCTTTAGCTTTTCCTTATCTGTGAAGCTCTTTATCTGACCTTCAAATCTGAATGATAGCTTTGCTGGTTAAAGTAATCTTGGTTGTAGGTTCTTGGCATTCATCACTTTGAATATCTCTTGCCACTCCCTTCTGGCCTGCAGAGTTTCTGTTGAGAAATCATC
>NW_006295180.1:4889478-4904934 GCF_000327345.1 Myotis davidii | reverse complement strand
AGACAACTGTGTCCTCAGTGTCCAGCCCTCTCCACGTGCACCTCATCCTGTGTTTCCAGCTTTTTCCACGTGCACCACGTCCTCAGCTGCCAGCCCTTTCCACGTGGGCCTTCGTACCTCTGCACTTTACTTCCACACCTTCTTTGAGTCTCAGTGTGCTTTTCTCTTTCCTTCTAGTTGTAGAATTTCCACTCAGCCAGCCTTCCTGTGGTTCTGGATGATGTCCGTTTTATCTTTTAGTTGTATTTTTGAAGTAGTTGTGTGAGGCAGCAATTTCTGGTGTTTACCTATGCTGTCATCTTGGTTTCTCTCCCAACTGCCAGTTTAAACCAGCAGTCAGACATCCCCTGAGGGATCCCGGATTGAGAGAGTGCAGGTTGGGTAGGGGACACCCCCACCCCGTGCCTGAATTTTGTGCACTGGGCCTCTAATAATCCATAAAAGGAGAAAATTATTACATATGATCTTTAAACACCCATTCAGATCTAAACTGTGATTTTAAATTACAATGGAAGACTAAGGACTAAAGAAATAGGCCTAAATTTGGATAAGATAAGTTCAAGTCAGAAACAAGACTTAGGGGCTTTTGGTAGGAATGCTATCAGGTGCAGGAACAGGTACCTGGGACCTAAAGCAGCCCGAGCACCTGGGAAGCTCTGGGAGGCTGGGTGGACTTGCCCTTAAATGCCTCCCAATGAAAGAATAGTGGTGGGACAGAGCCGGGTTAGCTGCCCCGGCACTTACCTCCGCCAGCATGTACATGGAGAGAAGTGTGATGCCAAGGTTGTACAAGGTGAGGATGCTCCTCAGGGAGAGAGCAGGCCTGTTCTTCATGCATTTGTTACCCAGCCATATTGAAAGCAGATACATGACAGTAAGAGAGAAGGTAGGGAGGTAAGAGTCCAACATGAACCATCCTCTGACTCGAGAATCTGAAAAGAAACAGACAGTGAGAATCCTGCAGAGTAACACTGCTCAGTTATAAGGTACTAGTGTCCTGGTGCATGGATTCATGCACATTGAAAGGAAATTAATTAGAAGAAATATTTTAATATTGCTATTCACATCTTGCTAATGAAAACAAAATAGGATTCTACCGAGTCTCCTATCTACCTACTCCAGGACTTCTGTGAGGATCAAATGAGGGGCATGGGAAAATGCTTCACAGACATTTGGTTAAACTGTAAAATGTTTGTACCTGGCTATAAAGCAAGACGGGTTCGTGGACTGAAGAAACTCCAAGGATGTTAGTCGCTAGGAAGAGGAAGTTGAGTGTTGCTATGTGACATCATTACCCGGTGCCCACAGTGACTGTTTCTGGGCTGGGCTGTGGGCCACATTTTGTGCCATGGGGTCTTGGCAGCATCGGCTGCGGTTTGGTGGGGTGTCGTTCTGAGGTGATGGTGAGGCCTGTGTCCCACTTGGGGAAAGCCTAGTGTTGGTTTGCCGGTGCCAGGTCGGTGGTGCTGTTTATTTTTAAACTAGAGGCCTGGTGCATGAATTTGTGCACAGGTGGGGGCTGCCCAGCCCACCTCAATCGGGGCCAATGGACCAGGCCAGCTAGAGGAGGGGCTGTGAGTAGTTGGCCGGCTCGCTCCACCCCCTGGTTGAACTCCCGGTGGAGGGGACAATTTGCATATTAGCCTTTTATTATATACGATGGCCAGTGCATGTCATGGCAGCTCCTGTGTTGAGCATCTGTCCCGTGGTGGTCAGTGTGCATCATGGCCACTGGTCGGATGGATAGACACTTAGCCTTTTATATATATATACTAGAGGCCCGGGGCAAAATTTGTTCTGCATTCGGGGTTTAGGCCCGATCCCACAGGCAGTTGGACATCCCTCTCACAATCCTGGACTGCTGGCTCCTAACCACTCGCCTGCCTGCCTGCCTGATTGCCCCTAACCACTTCTGTGTCAGCCATATCCACTCCCCTGCCAGCTTCATTGACACTGAACTGCTCCCCTGCCAGCCTGATCGCCCCCAACTGTCCTCCCCTGCAGGCCTGGTCGCCTCCAACTGCCCTTCCCTGCCAGCCATCTTGTGACAACGTGGGGGCAGCTATCTTGTGATGATGTGGGGGCGGCCATCTTGTGATGTGAGGGTGTGAGGGTCAATTTGCATATTACCTCTTTATTATATAGGATATATTGGCACATACATTTTGGTGGTACATACCAAATACAGCAGGAGACACTGTGATGCAGCATTAAGGAACTGAAGGACAGGAAAATTAACGAATGTGAGAAGTAACAGTCCTTGAATGTCTACTTTGAAGTAGTTACTATGTTTATTTAATCAGTAAATATGAAGTATGTTTGCCACTTTATGGGTAAAAACACAGCTCAGAAAGCTTTAGTAACCTGCCAAAGGCCATACAATGGTCGGCAGCAGAGTCACAATTTGAATTCACGACTGATGCCCAGCCCACCATACCTTGCTGCACAGGTGGGGGCTGCCCAGCCCGCCCCAATCAGGGCCAATGGGCCAGGCCAGCTGGAGGAGGGGCTGTGAGCAGTTGGCCGGCTAGCTCTGCCCCCTGGTTGAACTCCCGGTCGAGGGGACAATTTGCATATTAGCCTTTTATTATATAGGATGGCCAGTGCATCCTAGGGAGAAGTCTGGAGGAGACAGGAGAGAAAGCTTATTGACACTGTGTCCTATATTCTAAAACCCATGCTGGCCAGAACTTTCCCTGGATCACTGTGCAGCAACCAAGAGTGGGTTTAAGTTCAGTTGATCCGAAGAGATCAATGAGATTTCAGAAAGACAAGCATGAGAGCTGAGCTAATGAAGGCAAAGCCTTGGAGCTGATGATTCAGAACTGAGAGCAGAAAATAAAGCAAGCACCCAAAGCTTGACCAGGGACTAGGAGTACAAACAGCCAGGAGGCAAGAACCTAGGTACATCAAGTGTCCCTTACTCTGGAGAGTGAAAATTTAAAAACCTAAATAAAACATACATAATAGCCCTGGCCAGTGTGACCGAGTTGTTGGGAGCATCTTCCTGTACACCAGAATGTTTCAGGTTTGATTCCAGGTCAGATGTTTCAGTCTCACATCAAGGTTTTTCTCTCTCTCTCTCCCTCTCCCTTCCTCTTTCTCTAAAATACATAAAAACATATCCTCTGGTGAGGATTAAAAAAAAATAATAAAACACATATAATAGAGCTATAATATAATGAGTAACACCTGAAAATAATTATGGACATAAAGTGATTTTTGTTCTTTATACTGTTCTTTTTTGTTGTTTAAATAAAGAAAATTATTTAGCCCAGGATTATAAAAATGGCCTGCTGTAAAGAGTTGTAAGGAGCTGGTTTCTCCAGAGATAATGCCCTTTTCTTGATCTCTGTGGTTCCCTCAGCCTCAGTCTCTCTTTCTGTTCTACCCAACCTGTCCACCAGGCCCTCTTTAAACCACCACCCTCCAGAGTGCCACTTCTAAGGAAAGTGTCTTTTCAAGCTCTGTCCCATCACTTATCCTGCCAACTTTCCCCTTTTGTGATAAGGATAAAAAGGTAAGAAAGGAGCATGCAGGTGACTAACAGGCATTACCTTTCCCAGACTAGCTCGTAATTATTGGTCATAAAAGGCTTTGCTATGTGCCACTTTCTAATTTGTATCTCAACATCTAAGGCCCTGACTTCTGAAGGAAGCTACTTCCTACTGCTCTTTCATAACACAGCTCCTCATCAGCATCAAATAATCACCACTTCATAATTCATGTTAGTATGGCTATAATACTATTATAACTAACATGTACTGAGCACTAATTCTGTGGCAGACACTGTTCTAAAAGCCTTTTACATGCATTAACTTAACTCTCAATCCATCTTATTATATAGTTGATAATATTTGTAATAGCTTTACTGAGATATAATTCTGACACAGAATCCTATAAATATTTAATATGTACAATGTGATGAGTTTGGACACACACACACACTGGTGATACCATTATCATAATCAGGATAACAGACACAAGGTGATATTGTTACCCCCAGTTTACACCTGAGAAAAATTGAGCTATAAGAGGGTAAAAAATTAAATAACTTGCACTAAACTGCTACCCTTTCTCCTACTATGGTTGAATTGTAGTCCCTAAAAAGATATGCTCCAAGTCCTAACTCCTCATATCTGTGATTGTGAGCTTATTTGGAAATTAGGTCTTTGCAGAGGTAATCAAGTTAAGATGAGGCCACAGTGGATTAGGGTGGGCCCCGACCAGGTGACTGGTGTCTTTAAAAGAGGAGGTTTGGATTCAGGGACACTCTGAAGATGAAGCAGAAATTGGAGCAATGCAGCTACAAGCCATGGAAGGCCAAGTATTGCTGGCAACCCCCAGAAGTGAGGAGAGAAGTGGAACAGATTCTTCCCTAGAACCTCGGAGGGAACACAGCCATGCCAACATCTTGATGTGAAACCTGTAGCATCCAGAACTGGGAGAGAATAAACTGCTGTGTGGTAAGCCATGCAGTCTGTGGTACTTTGTTACTGCAGCCATAGAAAACTAATACCCATGGTTTACTTGATGGCTCTCCAATGGTTTCAGATGTGCTTTTACCTTCTCAACTACAGTATATGCTCCATGAGACAAAGACTAGATCTTATATTTCAATTGTCTCATTTATAACTTACATCCACGTAGTGCTGAGTTGAGAGGAAATAGCCTATACAATAAAAGGCTAATATGCAAATTGACCACCACACCCTCACACAAGATGGCTGCCCCATGTGGTCAAAGATGGCCATCCCATGTGGTCACAAGATGACCAGCAGGGGAGGGCAGTTGTGGGCGACCAGGCCTGCAGGGGAGGGAAGTTGGGGGGATGAGGCCAGCAGGGGAGGGCAGTTAGGCACTCCCCCCTCCCCCGACCCCCAGTGCGCAAATTTCATGCGACGGCCTCTAGTACTAATATATAATTAAATGTATACTAATTGGCATACTGAGTCAAGCACATATTGCAAACCTAATACAGCACCTAAAGTTTTTGTTTCCTTATGTCATAGTCCTAGAAATATTTGTCAAAATTGTGACAGAAGATCATAACTGATCTAACTAAAATATGGGAGCAAATACCTGTTGGAATATTAGTATCTTTGGGACTTGAGAGATGTCAGCTCTTCATCTGTGTCAGGTATTTGCCCAACATCCTCTGATGGTACTGATATGGTGTAGGTAAACTGAGAGAAGACCTGGGGATACTTCGAAGCTTACCAGGTGGCTGCCAGCCAACTTAAATTTGTGCCACCTTTAGGAAGGGGACAGGGATTCATGATGGTCTAGATGTCATTGTGGGGGTCAACTGATCCAGTTGTCAAATGCCAATCTTACAGTCTCTTTGCTACAAAGGAAACTTCCACAAAAATGACCACAGCTGAGTAAATGACTGTAATACTATCCTTAACTGATCCCACAGTCATATAATTCCAGATCACCATGATCTTACCAATGGCAACGTTCAGTGTGAAGTTGGCTCAGGGAGACTGTTATTTAACTCTCCAGTGGGAGTGTCAACTACTAGTAGAAAGTCACTGTCACCAAGAAGCCTGCATGTGTGAGTTAGGCATCATGCCCTCTACACTACCCACTACAGCTGTAAGCAGAGACATATTAACTGAGTAGGTCCCACCCTGCCTGTCCCATGGGGTCATCACAAGGATGAAAAGGAAAAAGCAAAACAGAACCAAAGACGATGGGAAAGTATTTTTTAATGTTCTATACAATCACAGGGTATCAATTCATTAAAACTATATAGTCATTCACTTAGAACAGAAACTGGAGAGTGGTCTAAATAATCTCTAAGTGGTTCTGTTTAAAGATTTTGAGAAACAGAAAATCTCTTTATCCCCTCTCCCCTCACCAATAGTGCTGAGGAAATAATTTGCAGATTTTTTTCACAGCTTTGTGATACAGCAAGGCTCAAGTGTAACAAAACATGTTGTTTAAAATTTGTTCATTTGCAAAATAGATAGTGCCTACTGTGTTCTTGGAGCTGTAATAAGCACTGGAGAGAACAGTCATAGTTCCTGTCCTCATGGGAGAAAGAGCTATTAATAACAATAAGGTTGTTTATGAAGGAAATAAACAGAGACTGAAATAGAGTATAATAAGAGGCCTACTTTAGAGTGGCAAATTCCCTGACATCTTTGTTAGAGAAAAAGGTAGCATTTAAGCTGATAACCCGAAGTATGAGAAGGAGCTCACTATATTAGAGGATGAATGAGGAGGAATTCTAGGCTCAAGGAACAGTGTATGAAAGAATTTTATATATTTGAGAAAGTAAAAGACTTCAGAGGTCAAAGTGAGTGGGGAAGTAGCACTGAGTGTTGGAGAGAGCTGGGGCTAGATATACAAGGGTGTGCAGTCCATATAAGAAAGCTGGCTTTTACCTGAAAGGGCCTGAGTGTTAAGCTAGAGCACCACATACTAGGACTTAGGCCTTTAAAGTATTATTCCAGCTGATACTTAATAAGTAATTGGAAGGGGGAGACTAGTTAGGATAACTTACAACCACTCAGTGCTGAGCTGAGAGGAAAGAGTCACTAAGTATACATCGACTGGCACGTTGCAGTAGTCATAGAGACTGGTGACGGAGGAATGACAGCGTTTAGAAGCTCAACCTAAGGGGCCTGGGCAGAGAATGCCCAGAGAGCAAGGGCAGAAAGACAATATATGAGTGCATATGAGGAAGGTAGAAGGTGAATGGCCAGTACAGCCAGGAGAGAAGCAGCATACATTTAGAAGGAAAGCTACTGCCTACTTGGGTAGCCAGAGAGACACCAAAGGAAAACATTGCATGCACTCTAGTTCTGCTTCCTGCTCCCAGAACTTTAATCCCAGGAGAAATGGGGCCTTTGGATGTTCTGGGAGAAGGATGTCAAAGGTGAGAGAGGTTAAGTCTCTAAACAATAGGTACCCTACTATTTTCAAGACACTGGAACTGACATAATCCTCTTCTATAACAAAATACTGTGTTCCTTCCCCATTAAGTTCTCGAGTAACTCACTCACCTCGAGGTCCAAACATATTGACCAAAAAAGCATTGATTTCATCATCAAAGGCCTTTAGAAGCTCCTGAAAAGATAAAGAAAACAATGATTAAAGTGGGGGTTTTTTGGTTGTTGTTTTTTTTTTTTTGGAAACTCAAAACAAACCACTATTAACAATGTGCAGTTAGGAGAATCTCCAAGGGTCCTGGGCTCAAGGACGTTTGACTGCAAAGATTTCGGGAAACTGAACCAGTAAATGTAGCCTCATTTCTCACATGCTTCGAAAGATGTAGAAGCAAGCAATTCCTCTTTCATTTCCTTAGGCAAGAATAATTCTGAAAAACAGGCATGGTACATTTAAACATTGTAGGGTTGTTGGCCTTAATTCCACTTCCCTCTACAATGCTTAGAGGTATAAGCAGTTCCATAAGTAACTTCTATTGTTGCAGTTAACGGAAGTTGTGTGCAAGCAACACGGAAGTCTACACCTACAGGATACAGTGTAATTTCTAAATGAAAATTCAGTTGAATTGTATTTCATGTAGCTGATTCTAAAGCTTTAAAGGGCACTTCCTTTCCAAATAAGGAAATTAAGCATTACAGTGATTTTTTCTATTATCTTTACATTTTGTTTTCAAAACTTTTTCATACATTAACATCTATTTAATATTACAATAAACAGTGTCACTAGGGTACAAAGATTAATTATTGCCACTTTAACTGGATTCAGATTGGGATTAGAGAATTTCTGCTAAGAATCTTAAGCTTGATAAACCAGTTTCTGGCACTAGATTCAGCTCCTATTCATGCTGGTCTGTTATAATACTGCTCAAAATATCTGCTGAGGTGTCCTCTACACCTCTCAAGCAAAGCAAACTAGAGACAGAGTACTCCCCAACCTTCCTAGGAAAGGGATCTTTGATGAGGCCTCTGGGCCCATGGGTTGGCCCCTGACTATATGTGAGTTGAGTGTGAAGGCCTTTAGTTCATATAGAACATTCTCTATTATCAATAGCTGGACTGCAGTCAAGAGCATGTCATTCTCAAAGAAAATGTAAGTGACAGAGAGGAAAATTAATTTACTGGTATCTGAAGAGAAGGTGTACATGTTTAGTGACTGGCACATACCATTTGGGTCTATTCCTTATTCAGATCCTGAGAGAAATTTCAAGGAAACTTAGATTGTTGGAAATTTAGGAAGGAGGATGAGGATTAGAGACTAACATTCATTAGTACCTACGACTGCTGGCCAGTGTATTAGGAACTTCATTATTCCCTGATATCGATATAAAGAGTATCTGGGATAAACAAAGCGTGTAGTTTTTTTTGTTTCTTTTGTATGTGTGTGTGTTTTTGTTGTTGTTGTTAATCATTATCCAAGGACACTTTTTCATTGATTTTTAGGGAGAATGGAAGGAAAGGTTGGAGGGGGAGAGAGAAACATTAATGTGAGAGAAACATGTCAATTGGTTGCCTCCTGCACGAACCCTGACCAGGGCCACGGCTGGAGAGGAGCCTGCAGCTAAGGTACATGCCCTTGACCAGAATTGAACCCAGAACCCCTTTGGTCCACAAGCCGACACTCTATCTGCTGAGCCAAACTGGCTAGGACAAAGCTTGAAGTTTTTAAAGTGTTTTTATCTTTGGCTTCTATGAAGGGCATCTCAGGAGACCTCTAGGCTTGAAGATCAGTAACCTAACATAGTGTGACAGAGTAACTTTTGTTGCCCTTAGAATAGGGCAACTCTGTCTAGATGACTAATTCTTGAGCAAAACCCTACTGACGTACCCACCTTCATAACAAATACCAATGAAATCTCTCTTTCATTGCCACACCTACCCACAAATATTTAAACATTTTCAGTTTGTTTGCTAAGGTTCAAAATCCATTTTCCAACATCTGTAAATCTAAGAACACTCTAATTAAAGGTCACAAAGATTTTATTCTTTCTATAATCTTGCAAAAACGTAGTCACAGCAGAAGAAGAGCGGAAACAAAAGTAAATGAGGGGAACCATGAAGAGAGAGCAGAGTGAAGAAAACGAATGAGAAGGGGCATTCCATTCTTTCAGTCATTAATTCACTGACTCACTGACCAGTTATTTAAACATTACTGTGCTGCCAGCTCCATGGTAGATGCTGAAATACAAAGTCAGATGAGATGGGTCCTTATCTTCACACAGGATAATAGAGAATAAAATCTACCATTACCTTGTGTCTTAAGTATGATGAGAAAGGTTTAAAGGGATGTGCTGTAAGAACCCAGAGGAAGGAAATACCATTCAGCCATAGAAAAGAAGGAAATCTTATCATTTTGACAACATGAATAGACCTTGAGGGCATTATGCTAAGTGAAAAAAATAAGTCAGAGAAAGACAAATGCTGTATGGTCTTACTTACATATGAAAAAATAAATAAAAAAACTCAGAGAACAGGCTGGTGGTTGCCAGAGGTGGGGCTGTGGTGGGGGTCATAATGGGTGAAGGTGGCCTTAAGGTACACATGTCCGGTTATAAAATAAATAAATCATGAGATGTACAGTAGAGTGACTAAGGTCAGACCCTGTGGTATATCTGCAAGTTGCTAAAAGTAGATCTTCAAAGTTCTCATCACAAGAAACAATATTTGTAACTATGTATATAACTAGACTTATTGTGGTGGTCATTTCGCAATATAGAAAAATATCAAATCACTATGTTGTACACATGAAACAAAAAAGAGAACATGGCGGCAGGACATTTAATTCAGATCTCTTAAAAGGAGAAGCCTTCCAGGAAAATTGCTGCTGCGGCCGCGTTCTGAAAGAGCCCAGCATCATCCAGATGGAGAGGAAACGGAGCAGGTGAGGGTAAGGGTCAGCGCATGCGGATACACGGAGACGTGACTGGGGAAACGTCTCTAGGGACCTGTATGACAGAAACAAAGCCAATGCTGGGAAAATCAGAAACATGAAAACATTACTTCTTTATTTCTGGGCTACTTAATACAGTTAGTAAGAATGTTATGTAAAAAGACAATGGTGAGATGAGATCAGATCAAAATTTACCCTGGCTTGGTAAAACGTAAGTATGAGTATGGAGTTTGGGTAGTGTTAGTCAGCTAAGGATGAATGCTTAGCAAAGATGATGAGAAGAGCTTGGGTAATGCATTAGTAGCTATACACTGGATTCTATAGTATTTGAAAATGCAAAAGCATGCAGGGCAAGCTCTCAAGACTAACCCCATAACCTAGGAGCTAAGCAAAACCAATGAACCACCTGCAGCACTTCCTTCAACCAGCGTCTTTAACAGTTGTTGTGTACATAGCACTTCACTGGACATATGACGAAAAAAAGAACACAGTGGTTGATTCAAAAGCTTATAGACAAATTGGGAAAGTGATAAATACAAACAAAGGTAAATAGAAAACAGTCGAGAAGAAAGAGACATACAGAACTGCCACAATCATGGAAGATGCAGTAGGAGGGATGACTTACAATGGGTTTTAAAGATGGTCAGAATTTGGATAGATTAGAAGAGAGAGGAATAGTACTGCCCTTGGACCTTGGCAAGGTGTGGTCTCCTGAGCTCCATACTTTAGACGGCCCCACTCTGGTCATCCTTTGGCCATCCCCCTCCACAAAGGGAAACATCCTTTGAACCCAGGGAAATGCCTGCCTATGGCCACAGCTTCCCACCTCCAGACTATGTTCCAAGTACCCGGGTCACAGAATTCCCTGCCCAACAACAACTCTCTGAGCCCACTTCCAGAACAAATTTAGTGATTTCTCCTTGCCCACTTAGTGAAGTCCATGTCCTATGACTGTGGATTCAATTTGTGACTATGTACAGCAATAGGTGAAGGAGAGAAAGACTGGAAGCCAGTTGGGCCTTAGTTGTGTATCCCTGATTGTCTACCACATTTGGTGATAACGTAAAATGGTACGACTACTTGGAAAATAGTTGAGCAGTTTTGTGAAAATAAACATTCCACTTTCGGGTGTTTATGCAAGAGAAAATAAAGCATCTACCCATTCAAAGACCTGTCCACAAATACTCATGGCAACTTTCTTTGTAATATCTAAAAATGGAAACCTCCCAATTACCCATCAACAGGTGAATGGATAAACAGATTGTGGTACAGTCATACAATGAAATACTACTCAGCAACAGACAGGAATGAACTATTGATGCACATGAATAGATCTCAAAATTTGATGCTGCATTAAAGAAGCCAGACAGAAAAAAAAGAATACATATTACGTTTCCATTTACATGAAATTCTAGAAAATACAAAGTTATTTATGTGACAGAAAGCAAATCCTGGTGGCTGGGGATCTCCAGGGGAGGGCAACAGAATATCCTTCAAAAGTGATGGTGAGATAAGGATATTTTCACATATGTACCAGCCAGCAGAACTGCACCACAAAGTATGCTACAGATGTTCTTCATGCCCAAGGGAAATGATTCTACAGAAAAGAATCAAGAGCACCAGAAATGTCTCTATATCATTGAAGAGTCATAATTTAGAGCAAGCTGGCCTCCAGCCACCTTATCACATCAGCCGTAACTGCGATCATCTCTTCCTCCATGCTCATCCTATTCAGTAGCGGTGATCCATAACATCTGGGTGATGTCCTATACCTGTTCCTTCTACCTGGCCATGTGACATGCACCTCCCAACACCGATAGATTGGATCTACAGGTACTCCCTGCCTCAGAGAATACTCGGGAAACAGGACAGCCATGAAGGTTTTGGTTGGGACTTCCACCCAGCTCTAAATGGAGCGCAACATAAAGCAGCGGCATCTAATCGGAGGCCATTTCCTGGTCTGTTCTTGAAGGTACAAACTCTGTAATCACTGTGAGGACGGCCTCATCCTGAACATCTTGATAACCCACGATTTTCTTTAGCAAAGGCAGTCTCTCAATCAGAATCCTTAGCATTGTGATTAAATAAATTCCACCATGCTTTCTCTGATCTTTAAATGACAGGACTCCAGATTCAGTTTTTTCCCTTTCCTTCTTCCCTTCCTCTCTTCTGTTACTTTCCTTGTTCCCTTTCTTACCTCCTTCCACTCCTTTCTTTCCTCCCTTTTCTTCCTCCATTCCACCTTTCCCTTCCTCTTTTCACTTCCCTTACTTCCTTCCTTTCCTCCCTCCTTCACTCACTCATCCTTCTTGGCATTCCTTCTTTTATTTATGTTTTAAGTATTTTGTGGTTTTTAGTATTTATCTACCATGGGCATTTAAAAATCCAGTGATTAGATATCTTGTCCTATTTTGTTGATGTCATTTTATAGACTATTTAAAAAATATTTTTCAATCAAAATAGTTATTTCCCACCACCAACTCCCCTTTTCACTGCTTTTTAAAATGAGCAAAAGCCATTAAGATGACAAAACTAAGTTTGGAAGAAGTCATAGTATCAAAATCCTTAACATTCTTTTTTAGAAATCTATTTCAGAGAAAACGAAATCTGAAGTGCTCAATGACAGCAGCTCAGGAAATGGGATCTGACCAGCTCTGGAATATATCGTATTTCAGACTCACCAGACACAGCTCTGAAAGTCTCCCAGGAACTTCGGGGTCAAGACTGAGAGACAAGAACATGGAATCTCCCCTCGGGGCAAGGGGCACAGACTAGAGTGCCATCCCACAGTGAGTCTCCATGCTATTCCCAGGGCTCAGGATGGATGTCCACTATGGAAAGCTCTTTGGTAGACTCCTGAGGGACTGTTCCCAGCCAGTCTCTCATGAATTTGAAATGTGTTCACAATTGTGAATGCAACTAGGTTTACAGAATGACTAAATGTGGGCATAAAAAATTCTTTGCTTTCTTGCAGCT
Organism: Myotis davidii; assembly: GCF_000327345.1. Taxonomy (NCBI): domain Eukaryota; kingdom Metazoa; phylum Chordata; class Mammalia; order Chiroptera; family Vespertilionidae; genus Myotis; species Myotis davidii. The sequence continues at coordinate 4,892,112 of NW_006295180.1, read as the reverse complement.
GACTTTACACAATGTATTCATTCATATTTAACAGATACCCCTAAACTGCCTTTGTGAGGTCTACCCAGTCAACATCTCGTCCTCTCACTACTGTACTCTAGAGGGAGCAAGAGACTAAGTTAGAGGGAGTGTAGGCAATAGGGAATTATTATTCATTTATGGAAACTCTAAATCTTATAGAGTAATTTTCATAAGATTGAAAGTAAGGTATTGAAGAATCTGTGGGAACATTTATACTTGGTTACCACATCTTCAGGCAGATATAAACTGAAGAAGAACAATATGCTACCCCCGAAATGCCACTTTTTAAATTAAAGTTACTTAAGAAACAGCTGGTGCAGGAAGAACACACTGACCCTCCTTCTCCCCTGAAGGCAGGAAACAAATCTCTTCCTGTACTAGGAGGGTAGCTGGCATCCTTATCACCAGAGACAGGGAATTCAGGGCAAGAAGGCAGTATAAACAAACCTTGTTACTTCTTCACCAATTTACTACTGCAAGCCCAAACTCTTTGTCTTGCCAATTCTTCACAAATTTATTGTTTCCTTGTCTAAAGGGTATAAAAGCTGCCTGCTTTGGACACTTTTTTGAGTCTTACAATTTTTATAATTTTTATGGCGTTCCCATACAATTAATTTTTTTTCTTCCTGTTCATTTCTGTTATGTCAATTTAATTATTAGGACAGCCAAAGAACCTAGAAAAAAAAAAAGGAAAAGTTTTCTGACCCTACAAAATGAACTAACCACAACGATGGGTAATAATAGCTCCTGCCAATATGTGCCAGGCATTTGATATATATTTGCTATGATTTTTACAACAGCTTTGCAAATTGGATATTGTTCCCAGTTTACAGATGTGAAAATTGAGACTGCAAACTCCAGTGGAATGCTGTGTGAAATGTGAACTAAAATAAAGTTCAGTAACAATTAATCAGTGTTTTTATGACTGCATATTGAAAGGTTTCAGGGCTGGACAGCAGAGGAAGGGCACATGTATATATTTCTTGTGCTATAGTCCATCTCAGGATCCTCAGCTGATGAAGAAAATGGGGCTGCTTATATTTGCACTCTGGGTAATGCTGACACTGTAGGACAGCATAGTGATTATAATTAATACTATATTGTATATTTGAAAGTTGCTAAAGTCTTAAAAGTTCTCATAACAAGAAAACATCCATAACCACACATAGTTAACTAGACTTACTGGGGTTATTGTTCCCCAGTGCATAGAAATATTGAATCATGGTGTACATCTGAAACCAATATAATGTTATATCTCAATTTAAAAAAAAAACCTCAGAGCAAATTCTGACTAGAAGGACATGTCTTTAACTTGGTGAAGATACCAAAAACTGACAGCAAACATTTTATTTAATGTCAAAACTTCAGCTGCATTCTCTAAAAAAACTGAAAATAAGGCAAGGATGTGGACTTTCATTGCTATGTCTAATGGGTACTGAAGATACTGGCCAATACTATGAAGAATGAAAATCAAAAGATACAGGTATTGGAAGGGGAGAGATAATATATTACTTTTTGCTAACAATAGAATCATAAACTTAAAACAACCAAGAGAATCAACAAATAAACTGTCAGACCTAATAAGAATTCAGCGAGATTACTAGACACAGGACTAAAAAACCCATTATCATCTTTCTACTTTAGCAATAACCAATTAAAAACCAATAGTAACAAAACTGCAAAAATCTAGAAGTTAACCAATAATACATAAATTCTTCACAGAGAAAACTTTAAAATTTGATAAAAGACATAGACAATGGTATAAATAAATGCAGAGACATTTTGTATTTTTTTCGGAATAAAGATGTCAATTCTCTTCAAGTTAATCTATATATTTAATACAATTCCTATAAAAATTTTAGTGAGCCTCTTAAATAACTATCTACTTACTCTAATTTTTTTTAAATTTAAATTCTTTATTGTTGAAAGTATTACATATGTCTCCTTTTTCCCCCATTGACCTCTCCCTGGCTGCTCCCACCCCCCAGCACTCTAAAATTTTTTGAAATGATCCAGCAATTCCACTTCTGGGTATATGTTCAAAGAAAATGAAATCTGGAAGAGATATCCGCACCTCATGTTCACTGCAGCACTGTTTACAACAGCCAAGACATGGATAGGACCTAAGTGTCCACTGACAGATGAATGGGTAAAGAAACTATAGTATGTCTATACAATGGAAGATCATTCAGCAATCAAAAAAGAAGGAAATCCTTCAATTCCCAACAAATCGGATGAGCCTTGAGGAAATTATGCTAAGTGAAGTAAGTCAGAGAAAGACAAATATATGGGCTGGAAAAAAGTCAAAGTCAGAGAAGGAGAGAGTAGAGGGTCCTGCAAATGTTCTTCCTTTTGCCTGGATGGCTCCTAATCATCTTTTGGTTTTTCCCTGACAACTCTCCTTTTCCCAAACTTGTCAAGATCCTCTGTACCTGGCACACACTAGACTGTAACTCAATAAAGCATTTGGAGAATGCATTTAGTAATGAATAAATTTGCCAAAATCATACCAATACCAGGAATGGGGCTAGCAAACTTCAGGTGTCCACTTTTGACCTCTTTTCCCTTTGATATTGTGATAGTACTTGTCCATATATATATATATATATATAT
>NW_006295180.1:4887154-4889388 GCF_000327345.1 Myotis davidii | reverse complement strand
TCACTGCCCCCCCCCCGCCGTTGGCCTGCACCCCCTGCCGGCCTGCTCACCCACGCAGCCCGCTGCTCAGTCATTTGGTCATCCCTCACTAACCCCCATGCCACCTGATCGCCCCACGCAGCCTGTTCGATTATCCATTTGGTTGTTTCAGTTGCAATGGTCACTTAGGTTTTTATATATAGAGACTGCTATTTGTCCTTTCTCTATAATAGAAGTATCAACCAAATTCATGATTGACAATGACAGACATGACAGGTGGAAACACATGCACGCAATTGGCGCCAGTGAGAGTTTTATATGTATCACGCATACGTGAGTCAACTTAGCCTTTAACAGATATAGAATAAACTTGCTTAATTAGACCCGCTTTCTGATTTAGCTAAACTTTTTACAGCCCAGTGAAGCACCCCAACTTCTTTTTCAGGTAATTGTCAGCAACACAGCAGTAAATATTAACACGAAGCAGATTATTATTGTAGATCACGCAGGGAGAACAAAAGGTAAAATATTGAACTGCAGCAGTGTTTGACTATTTTCTGCGCAGTGAGAAAACCTGAAGTCATTTTTAAGGTCCACCATTTCTTACTTCTTTTCAGTCAGGTCAAGTTTCTAAGCTTTCTAAATCTCCATTTTCCGGCTAATGAAAAGAAAATAGGATTCTACTGAGTCTCCTATCTACCTACTCCAGGACTTCTGAGGGGATCAAATGAGATGAGGTACGTGGAAACGCTTCAGACATTTGGTTACAGTGTGAAATGCTTGCACCTGGCTATAAAGCAAGTCGCGTTCCTGGGCTGAAGAAACTGCAAGGAGGCTAGTCACTAGGGAGAGGAAGCTGGGCATTGCTACGTGATGTCATTACCTGGATGGTCGGACACTTAGCATATTATCCTTTTCTACACACACACACAATCTTTTTATTGATTTCAGAAAGAAAGAGCGAGGGAGAAAGAGATAGAAACATCAGTGGGAGAGAATCATTGATCAGTTGACTTCTGCATGCCCTACACAGGGACCGAGCCCGGGTTGTGGGAATATAACCACGACCTCCTGGTTCATAGGTTGACACTCAACTACTGAGCCACACCAGCTGAGCTGATACTCATCTTTGACAGGTTTAGAGTGCTTCCAGGATTATGTATATATGAATATATACATGGCAAATAAAGAGCATTGGGGAGTAGGAAGAGAGGACAGAGACACTGAAAGAGCTTTGTTAAAGTATAACTGTACTTTAAAGAAGAGGGATAATGAGACAGCAGTAATTCCAAAAATGTAGAGCCTTGGCTCAGCAGAAACCAAGTAGTAGAACACTTAAAATATCTTTTTTTTTAGATTTTAAGAGAAAAATACCAATGTTCAAAATTACCAATTTCAATCATGTATTTTATTTTTTTTCAATCATGTATTTTAAATAGTTTTCTAATATGCCAGAGGGAGTGCACACATTCAGCCACCTGCTATAACTATACAGCATGAGATGTCTTCAGAATTCTCTGCAAAATGGTGGGGCAGTCTACTAGTACTTCATGCTAGAGCCTGAGCAACATCTTGGGAGGGAGCCCACCTAAGGAGATGCACTGCTGATGGAGTGGTCAGATACTGACAAGGATGTCTCAGTAACAAAGCTTTGGACATGAGAGGAATAACGTTTGGAGGGTAAAAAGCTTATTGTTTGCCATTCTTCATGGCTAGCAATACCTTTGGGTAGTGATGAAAAAGAATGGGATGCACTTAAATTGATATGATACTAGAGGCCCGGTGCACAAAAATTTGTGCACTTGGGGGGGGGGGGTCCCTCATCCTGGCCTGTGCCCTCTCACAGTCTGGGACCCCTTGGGGGTTGACCACCTGCTGGTTTAGGCCCACTCCCTGGGGAATTGGGCCTAAGCTGGCAGTCAGACATCACTCTGGCAGCCCGGGAGCCCTCGGGGGATATCCACTTGCTAGCGGGGAACGGGCCTAAGTTGCAGTCAGACATCCTTAGCGCTGCTGAGGAGGTGGGAGAAACTCCTACCACCACCGCTGTACTGGCAGCCATCAGCCTGGCTTATAGGAGCGCACTGACCACCAGGGGGCAGCTCCTGCATTGAGCGTCTGCCCCCTGGTGGTCAGTGTTTGTCACAGTGACCAGTCATTCCCAGTCTTTCTGCTGTTAGGGTCAGTTTGCATATTACCCTTTTATTATATAGGATAGAGGCCTGGTGCACGGGTGAGGGGCTGGCTGGTTTGCG
>NW_006295180.1:4879933-4887057 GCF_000327345.1 Myotis davidii | reverse complement strand
CAGCTCCGTGGCTGCTGGCCGCCATCTTGGTTGGGTTAATTTGCATATAGTTGCTCTGATTGGCTGGGGGGCATGGCTTAAGGTGTAGCAAAGGTATGGTCAATTTACATGTTTGTCTTTTATTAGTGTAGATTGGGTTTGCAAGAGAGGCTTTATGTGATCTCAACAGAAAAGAAGAGACAGGTATTCTCCTCAACTTTTGCACAAAATCCTGTGTGGAATCTGGTTCCTGCATGCTCCTCTGCATCCGCAGTGGTGCCCAGCACAGTCCGGGATACCTGATAAAAGCAACTGTGACCCTCTGCCAAGCAGCAGTGCTCAGCAGGCTATCAGCACTCCACACGTATAGTGCAACATCAGCCTCACCCAGCGAGAGGGTATCTGAACAAGAGAAGAGAACTATTGGCACAAATGTATGAAGTAACCAACCAGTTATTCATGAACAACCCATAAGAAGTCCTGAAAAGACTGTCTGGGTATGAGTATATGTGATGGGTAGAGCATAGTGCAGGGAATTTGTGAGGAGGTAGGAAAAGAACCAGTGACACACAAAACATATACTAGTATATACAAAGTACAGTGAGCTACTGCTCAGATCTGTCCCCGGTTAACAAAGATATGAGACAAGTATATCTGACTTAAGTCTCAAAAATAGATTTAAACACTTTAAAATGTATCCACATAGCTTAAATGATTTGTAAATCTATTAGTTACATAGAAATTTATTAAGTTTAAGGAAACTGAAATCTAACTAAACAGATACATATTCTTAATAATGAGTATTAGTTTCTTCCCAATCATTTTGCAAATTATGGCCTTCTCTCCAAGAGTATGGAAATAAAATCCAAAAACATTTCTTTTATAACATTCTGGTCTCATTAAAAGATATTAAATAACTTGCCTTAATTCCACGTGAGTAAAAATGAAATCCGCTGTACAGAAAAACAAAACGTTACCATTTCAAAATTAGAAAATAAAGTCATTCAGTGACTCAATACTAAATGTTTGAGGAAAAAAAAGGCTAACAAGGCTGCTAAGGGCACAATTCAAGATATTTGTAATGATCATTACAACTTCTACTTCCACAGGAAGTAGGGAGTGAATACAAAACTCCTTGGAGATTTAATCCAAAGCCAGATAGCTCTATTCAGGACACACTGGAACTGTACCAGTTTTTGAATTTGGGGACATGGCGGAGAATAAGGCTCTTTCACAATTAACCACAGTGATGAAAGGAGATTCTGTTTGTATGTGCTTTGGTTATCAAGTACTGACCAGAGGGGAAGCAGGTTGGCTATTCTGCATGTACAAGTGGTATCCTTTTCAATGGAAAAACAAAGGAAAGCTTTTAATGATTTCTTGGAAAAAAACATGTGCCAGGTTTTATTTCTAACCTTTTAAGCAATAATCATACCTATCTAGTCTATTTCTATATATTCTAGTTTACCTATTCTAAAATATTTACAGTATTTTAGTATATTCATGGTAAAGTAAAAAATATTCTTTTACTGCTAATACAAAGCAAGAGACAATCTGTGAATCATATGGATAGGCTATTTTATATTTTCCTTCTTTCAAGTTAATAAACCATCCAACATAGGATTTACTGAGCAGTCCAGATTATTTCCCTGGTGAATGAAATTATCACATACTTTTTTGTTCGACAGTGCATTATCATAAAGTGACAGTTGATCTATACTTCACTGCTTAGTCTTAAGAGGTAAAAGAAAATCATACCTTTCCCTTAGCATTTTAATCCAGATAATGTCAAATCAAATTGAACATCCTTAGCAGACTCTAAGAGGAAAAGAAATCATCAAATGATGAAATGCAGCCTGAGCTGTGTAAAGTGGCCCTTTTTTGATGGCCACTTGAATTTTATGAGTTTTGGTATTTGGATATGTTATTTTTAAATATCTTCTGGGATATCACCATAATTCATGTTAATTAATTCATCAACACTCAATCATCAGCCCAAGTGGTCTCCCAATATACTGGACTGATAGAAAAAAAAACAAACAAATTTATGGGAGGGGAGGAGCAGAAAGAAAGAGCTGACAAGTATTATCTATTTTACAGATAGGAAAAGGCAGAGACAAAAACAATTTATTACCATCATACACCACTTGTGACTAAGCCCATTGCCTTTGCCAAAATATTGCATCAAAAGACAATTATGTAAATGTAAGTCTCTGACCCCCATTTTTTTAAAAAAAATTATCATTGCATGTCACAATCTGCTCTGGGTTCCTCTTGAGCTACTGTTTTGAATTCTGCTAAATGAGCACTTTTATGAAGTACTACTATCCTTTTTTCTTATTGATAAATCATTTCTACACGATGGGAAATAGAAAGCATTTTGTTGTATTCTCTCAATTTTCTTTCAAGTGCTAAATAATAGAGGTTTCAAGCACTTCCCCCTTCATCCCTTCCAACCAGACAGCTGTTTCATTCTTTGCCTATATAAAACTTCTGAAGCTACTACTGGAAATAAATATAAAACAATAATAAAGTGATAACTAAACTAATATTTTTTAGCTTAATACATGGTGCCAATATCTGAAGTATGTAGAACTGATGCATAATTTGGAAATGAACTGGGCAGATAGAGCTGAAACCAGTGAAACTGAAATCTGCAGCCTTTTAAATTAACACAGTAATTTCTGTTTGGTAAGTTAGGTTACTTCAGTGATTTCATTTGTCCAATAATTTTTTAGTTCAACTGCATGCAAGCAAGTTATTCTTTTGAATGCTTATCTTCAGTGTAATTCTTAACAGGGTATAAGAAACATTTTAAAGTGAATAAATGTCTACTTAAAACAATATAAATAAAAATTAAAATGGACTTAGAACACAACCATTTTGTCATATAAATAATTTAAGAGAATATTAGCAAATTTTCTTTTAAAAGCAAGTATGGGAGGTAGCCAACCAATGTTGCTCACATGGATGTTTCTCTCTCTCTTCTCTCTTTCTCCACTCCACCTCTCCTCCCTCTAAAAAAAGTCAATGGAAAAAATATCCTCGGGTGAGGATTAACAACAAAAAGTGTGTACATCAATCTATCCTTCTGTTAGAAACTAGTTGACTTCTAAAAAATAAAGAACCATACACAAAGTGTACTAACTGTTCTTTTCATGATCTAATAATTGTAAAATATTTTCGTGGCAGAAGTCTTTGCCTAATTTTAGCCTTTCAGGACTCAAAGATTATTTTTTTCTTTTAAATACAGATTTTAGAATTGTATCATTATAGAGAATGTTAACTACTATAGCTAATGCATCTATAAACCATTTATAGTGTTTTCTCTCCTAACCTCTAAAAAAGAAAGGATAATTCAGTAACACTATTGGGCAGTGACTCTGGACAGGGGAAGGAGTGGGTGAGAAACACTTCTGTGTTTTCTTTAAGATACAGATGTTTTCAGGAAGATACAGTGGAAAGAGAAATTGCAATAGTTATGAGAGCATGGCTTCCACGTTGTTAGTGATCTCACTTGATTAGTGGAATTTATCGTTTCTCAAATAATGGCCGAAATTAGTCTCAGAAAATAAAGTCTTAAATTTTACTGGTCTGATTATGTGAAAATACATGTGTGTTGAATTTAAAACATATTACCAAAGTTAAAGAAGGAAATGTTAGACTATGAGTTTTTTTGTTTGTTTTTCAAAGGAGAAAGTCTCATTTGCGTAACTTTAACATAGTTCGGATGAAAACGTAAATGACTCCTGAGGCCCATACCGATCTGGGCAAGAAGGTCAGATAATGCTGAGCAGGGCTCCCAAGATCCAACTGGGCAGCATGTGGCAGGAAATCCTTTGTGATCCTTCTTGGCTGTAACAGGAGGGACAAGGCAACTCATACATTAATCCTGAACTTGGGAAAGAAGTGTTATATTACAGATCTCTGGGACAACCACCAAGAAACTGATTCTTAAATAGAGAGCCTCTTTTGTTTCACTAGACAAACTAGGAATTGTGGGGAAATGGAAGCTCTTTATTAGTATTTCTTTATGTCCATTGTCTCATTAGTATACAACTCTTAAGTCCACCAAGAGACTTATTAGGTAGCAGCTGGTAAAAATCCGAGGGGAAAACCTTACAATAATAAATTATACATTTTTAATTCACTACTTTCCCTAACTCTTCCCTTTGAAGGACTGGAGTGAGGATCAGTCTTATTTTCACCTTCTTGTTCATTCCAGCTTGCTATTCCTTTAGCCTCTGAAATATTCTAATTCAGGAGTCACTTAAACATACTCACAGAGAAAGCTATATAACTCAATGACAACGCTGGTTATTTTAGCTTTTAGAATAAAACATATTCATGTCACACCCATATGGGTAGCTTGCATGCACTTAGCAGGATGACTGAAAAGAAACTCAGTATTATATGGGGGGCAGAAGTAGCTTTCCATCTATGAGTATGCAAAACAGAGTTTATTCTTGTATTATTACTTATAAACTAGAGGCCTGATGCACAAAATTCATGCAAGAGTGGGCCTTCCATCCCCCAGCACCTGGGACCTGGGCTTCCCTTGCAGCCCAGCCTTCGTCTGGAAGGTAGTCCGGTCTAATTAGCATATTATACTTTTATTATAGATTACTGTATTCTTTTCCATACAAACTGTAAACCTACTTTGCCCCACTCTGTATATTAATTAAAAACCCTATTTAACCAAAATGGACTTTCCCAATTCCCTTGAATGTCTTGAAGGGAATGCCAGTACATTTAGCCACTGTAAAGATTACTGCTTCACTACCAAGTCACTAATCATCATAGTAAGGCTGAAAGCACCAGAATGTAAATTAAGAAACTCAGGTGCATCTTGACTCTGAAACAAGTTTTGTGGCTTAGAACCTTATTTACGGGGGGTTGGGGGGAATGGGGACGACAAGCTCTCTTCTTATGATGACTGAATTAACTGCTGTTGACTTGTCATTTACCTAGGAACAAAGATTGATTTTTATAAGACAAGTATTATAAATATGACATTAATATACTCAGGATGCTCAACTATGCTTTAGAATCAGTAAAATAAATATACTTTGGTGCTGTTATTTATGTGATTCCAGCATGATCGCTGGATTAATATGAAATTTTGTCATTGGCCATACTCTTCACTCATACAAAAGCCCCTATACGTACTCAGCTTATGAAAAACTGAAGAAGTAACAGGATTTATTGACAGTTTACACGCTGTAGTCTAGTGGACAAAAAAAGGGACCACATACTACACCTGACAAGCTCAGGAGGGGCCCGCATGGCAGGCTTACAAACCCAGAGTCCAAAGTAACTACACAGAGTGGTCTGAATGTAAAAATTCTTCACCAAGAGATGGTCACAGTTATGTCCTAGGCCTATAGCTTCCTTGACAAAGGTCAATCTTTAATTTTGGAATTGTCTATTGTTTTTGTGTATCTAAGATAACATACCTTTGCAATATCCGAGTAATCTTTTCCAGGTCTCTTAAAGGCACATTGCAGGCACCAGAGCATGAGACCACATTGTTGTTGCTCATATACCATCTTATATGCTGCAAATGTTAATTATGAACAATCCTGTACCCACCAATGTAAAAGAAGAATTGATGGGGAATTCAAGAAGTTAAAAATTTTTAGCTTTATTTATAGTTAACTAGAGGCCTGGTGCATGAGATTCGTGCATTGGGGGGGGGGGGGTCCCTCAGCCTTGCCTGTGACCTCTTGCAGTCCAGGACCCCTCAGAGGATGTCTGCCTGCCAGCTTAGATTATTTACTCTAAGCTGGCAGTTAGACATCACTCTCACAGTCTGGGCCTCTCACAGTTCAGGACCCCTCGCTCCTTACCGCCCACCTGCAGCGGAGACGGGAGAGGCTCCTGCCAACACTGCTATGCTTGCCAGCTGTGAGCCCAGCTTCTGGTTCAGCGGTGCTCGCTCAGCCAGAAGCTGGGCTCACTGCTCCTTAGAGCGCACTGACCACCAGGGGGCAGCTCCTGTGTTGAGCGTCTGCCCCCTGGTGGTCAGTGTGCTTCATAGCGACCAGTCGTCCTGCCATTGGGTCGATTTGCATATTAGCCTTTTATTATATAGGATAGGCTTGATAATTAATGCATTTAGAAAGTTAGTATTCCAGGAACCTTCGTGTCTGTCGCAGGAAGACTGGAAATGATCAAAATGGTATCTGAGCTCTTGGTTGATGTGGCTCAGTTGGTTGAACACTGTCCCACGCACCAAAAGGTCACTGGTTTGATTCCTGATCGGGCACATGCACCTGGTTGTGGATGTGATCCTCAGTAGGAGGCATGAAGGAGGCAGCTGATGTGCTTCTCCCTCCCTCCCCCTCCCTCTCCCTTCCTCCTTCTCTAAAAATCAATAAAACATATATATTTTTAAAATGGTATCTGAGCCATTGTGCTCCAGGGAGAGAATGTCCGCTACCCAGGATGCAGATAAAGGGATGCTAGGAAAATCACTGGACTGCAGCTTTTATCTGATTATCCTATTTCCCTGAATTCCAAATTCTTTACCTACTCTTCTTCTTCTTATAAAAATGGTCGGCTTGAGATAAGATGTAAGACTGTCCTTAGAGCACATACATAACCCACCATCTTCTTAGATCTCTGCCATCTGAATAAAGTGCCCATAAAGATTCAGTTCTTATCTCACTTACTGGTTCTGGTAGTGACAGGTACCATGAATGCCAACTTTTCTCGTTTCATATTCTGGCAACTCTGGTGGGATAGCTTCAGGATTCTCCAGTAAGTTTGGCAGAGAGTCCCATTGGTTGCCTGGACTGGGGGGCCCTGGAGTGTGGATTCACAGACTCCCCAGCATCTGCCAAGTGATTTCATTTGGGAACTCTCTCCAACCCTTCACTTTCAATAAAAGATGTTTTTATTGATTTCAGAGAGGAAAGGAAAGGGAGAGAAAGACAGAAAGATTGATCAGGAGAAACACCAATCGACAAGAGGGGCATTGAGCTGGCAACCAGGGCATGTGCCCTGACTGGGAATCCAAATGGGTGGCCTCCTGGTGCATGGGACACTGCTCAACCATGTGAGCCACACCAGCCGGGCTGCCTTCACTTTCAATTGAATTGCTGTGCTTTCTGGTTTAGGATTACAGTCCCGGGTTATGACTT
>NW_006295180.1:4876875-4879905 GCF_000327345.1 Myotis davidii | reverse complement strand
GGAATTAAGGTCCCTTCTGGTTTGGTTTGTGTGACCTTACAGAGCTCCATCAGGTAGGATGGGGGAAAGAGCCTCCATTCCGGGAAATGGCCCTTTTGGGCAAGTTTTGGCTTATAAAACTATGCCTAAAAAGAAAATGATTCTTACCATATGTGGTGTGTTTTCTGCCTCCAGATGGCATAACTAGGGTGTAATATTTTATTGGCCTAGAGAAATTAAATACTTACATAGATTAATAAGCAGGATCCTATGGTCTGCACAAAATATTAATATTAAAAACAGTTTAAGTTTCATTGAATTTTTTAAAGTCACTGCCATAAAATATGTGATTGTTTTACCCAGGTTTACAATAAGTTTATATTATAATCTTTTGGTTAAGTTTGGCAGTTTAAATTTTAAGAGACTTTTTTAAACTGAGAAATAACTTTGAAGTATTCCAATGGGGGCCTGGAATGCCTTAAAGATTTGTTCTTTCTCCTTAAAAAAGAGAGGTGTTGTTTTTTTAAAAAAAACTAACTAGGCCTATTTAATATGCTTGAAATCACATGGGAAGTTTTGCCCAATGAAATAATAACTATATTCTATTTGGATACATATATTTTTCATTAAAATGGATATTCTAGTAATTCCAGTCTGCTCTAGGAAAGAACTTGCAAAGATTCAGAGAGAAGTTCAAGCACCAGCAAGCCAAGAGTGATGGTTATTGTCATACTGCTTGGTTTATGTATAATCTGGACTCAGGAAAGCACTGGCTGCTGAATGGCTCTTTAAATTACTATACTATACTATACTATACTATACTATACTATACTATACTCAATCAGAGTTGTTTGGTCAAAGATTAGGGAAATAGGATGAAATACCTTATGTGCAAGCTTTAATGACTTTACATAATCAAGATGCAGGATTAAAAGGAAATAGATTAATGGTCCAGAGAAAAGGGAATTTGCCTGTGGTAGAGAGCAGAAGCCCAGAAGACAGGAACCAGGAAGATCTGGATGTTATGACTACTGTGAGCATGGTCAGGGTTCCCACGGCCCCTCCAGCCCTGGTGTGTGTGTGGGGGGGTCTTCTTCCTTACTCAGCTACGAGAGCCAGAGGAGGTGAGCCTGATGTGGTCTCTGTCCTAAACCCACCAGGGAACCAAATTCAGCGGAGGACAAGCCCCTACTGGACAGGGCAAAACCCTCTGCGAAGACTTCCAATGGAGGAGGCTAGAGGGCCGGCCTGCAGGATATTATTTTCTACATTAGATCTGTTAAACTAGAAAACACAAGTCTTATAGGGATGATTCTACTAAAATGGCTGACTTGGTTGCATCAATTTTTGCCACCCTCCATCCTAATTGGGAAGATACACAAACCTTACTGAATATTTTGCTTATGGGGCAATGAGTGGAAGCTGGTATTGGATAAGGCAAATGAAAAGGCTCGGAGACTGCACCAAGAAAATCCAGATGGGGCTCCTGACCCTATTAAGGCAATATCATTACCTGAGCCCAACTGGGACCCTAATGAGAACGGCCTTACTCTCTCAGAACATTATACGAGGTACATCCCTGAGGGACTGAAGAAAGAAGTCCCTAAGCAGAAAAATAAACCAGGGAGGGCTAAAAAAACCTCCCCCGTTAAAGTCAGAGGCAGGGACTGCCAATAAGAGGCAGTATCCCTTGTGCAAAGAGACCCTAGAAGGAATACACCAGATGATTCATGAAAGGCAGGATATTGCCCTCAGAGTCCTCACCACAGGCTTAATGACATTCCACAACCCATCCCATACTTGTCAAAGAAACCGGATCACTCTGTCCAGGGGTGGCCAGCCTGCTTGAGAGCTGTGGCAGCCACCTGTGAGCTTTTACAGGAAGCTGGAGAGTTTTCCTTGGGGCAGCCTATCGCCATGTGTGCACCCCACCAAGGGCTGACCCTGCTAGAGCAAAAAGGCAATTTGTGGCTCACTGCAGGAAGAATGGCGGTACCAAGCAATTCTCGGCAATCCCAATGTCTCCCTGCTTCCATTCTCCTGACTCGGCCACGCTAATGCACGACTGTGCTGAAATAATTATAGCAGAAATGATTTACAGGACCAGCCTCTAGTAGAGGCAGACTATATGCAGATGGAAGCAGTTATATGGACCAAAGAAACATAAGGCTGGATATGAGGTTGTGACTCTTGAAGGAATAGTAGAGGCCAAGGCCTTACCAACAGTAACTTCTGCTGAGAAAGCTGAACCTACTGCACTGGTGAGGGCACTAAAACTGTCGCACCAAGAGAGGGAATATATATATACCGACTCGAGGTGTGCTTTCCTAATTTTGCACGCACATGGTTCCCTTTGGAAGGAAAGAGGACTATTAACCTCCAATGAGAAGGAAATTAAGCATGCAGCAGGTATTTTAAAATTATTAGAAGCTGTCCAGGTACCTTTACAGGTGGCAGCTATGTCTTCCCTGGCATCAGGAAGAGGACACCAAAATGGCTAAAGGAAACAATCTGGCTGATTGAGCAGTGAAAGAGGGGGCTAAAGGAACATTTATAATGCCTTTGGTACCTCTTCTAGACTTGTCACAATTTGACCCTGAATATTCGACCGCTGACTTAGAGAAAGCTAAGAGCTGGGGTTTTTGGTGAAGAAAATCCCAATGGTGAATAGAGAAAGAAGAAAGGAGTTATAGTACTTCCTGAATATTTAGTAGAGCCAATATGGAAGCATTTCCATGAGGCCACTCATTATGAAAGGAAATTATTAACCACCATATTACACGTGGTTATTTCCTATAATTTCTAAAGCCATATGAAAAGTAATAGGGAGATGTGTTATGTGCCAACCACCCCAACACAGTACCCTACCAAAAGAAAGAAGTGATGAAACCAAGAGCTGGTTCTTTGAAAGGATAAACAAGATTGATGAACCTCTAGCCAGGCTCACCAAGAAGCAAAGAGAGAGGACCCAAATAAACAAAATCAGAAATTATAGAGGTGAAATAACAACAGACCCCACAGAAATACAAATGACCAAAAGACTAGACCCCA
>NW_006295180.1:4868210-4875352 GCF_000327345.1 Myotis davidii | reverse complement strand
GGAGAAAAGGGAAGACTCCTACACTGCTGGTGGGAATGCAGACTGGTGCAGCCACTGTGGAACACAGTATGGAGTTTCCTCAAAAAGTTAAAAATGGGGGGACTGCTTTTGACCCAGTGATCCCACTTCTGGGAATATATCCCAAGAAACCAGAAACACCAATCAGAAAGGATATACACAGCTCTATGTTCATAGCAGCACAATTTACCATAGCGAAGATCTGGAAACAGCCTAAGTGCCCAGCAGCAGATGAATGGATTAGAAAACTGTGGTACATCTACACAATGGAATACTATGCCTGTAAAAAAGGTACATCTATAAAATGGAATTCTACACTGCTGTAAAAAAGGAGTTCTTACCATTTGCAACAGCATGGATTGAACTAGAGAGCATTATGCTAAGTGAAATAAGCCAATCAATGAAGGAAAAATACCACATGATCTCACTCATTTATGGATAATAAAGACCATTATAAACTGATGAACAAAAATAGATAGGGAGGCAGAGCAGCATCGAACAGACTGTCAAACTACAGCAGGGAGGCTGGGGAGGGTTGGGAGGTGGGAGATGAGGTAAGAGATCAACCGAAGGACTTGTATGCATGCATATAAGCATAATCAATGGACATAAGACACTGGGGAATAGGGGAGGCCGGAGGAATGTCAGGGTGAGGGGGAGGAGACATATGTAATACTCTTTGTAATACTTTAAGCAATAAAACAAAATTAAAAAAAAGAAAGAAAGAAGTGGAACAATACCAAGGACAATACCCATTTGAGGACTGGCAAACAGACTTTACCCCAATGAGGGTCTGAAGGTGGAAATATTTGCTAGTCTTTGTTGATGCCTCTTCAGAATGGGGACAAGCCTATCCTACTAGAACTGAGAAATCCTCAAGGTAGTGAAAGCCTTTCTGAAGGAAATGATTCCATCTTTGGCCTACCTGGCAACATTCAGAGCTATAACAGACCTGCTTTAGTTTCAGGAATTATACAGAAGGTTAGTAAATTTTTAGGAATCAAGTGGAGACTCTATATGGCATGGAGAACTCTGGCTTCTGGGAAGGTAGAGAAGATGAATCACACCTTGAAGAAAAATATAACCAATTATGTCAAAAAACTCATCTCCATTGGAATCAAGTTTTACCTGTTGCCCTGCTCAGGATAAGGGCTCCTCAAAGTGGGATTCAATTGAGTCCTTATGAAATTGCGTATGGGCAACCATTTTAGGATATGGTTGGGGTGGGAGATATGTATGTAGATAAAGAAGTGAAGGTAAAGAACTATTTAAAAAACAACAATGCTATACCATCTCACATTTGTCAGAATGGCTATCATCAACAAATCAACAAATGACAATTGCTGGCGAGGATGTGGAGAAAAAGGAACCCTCATGCACTACTGGTGGGAATTCAGACTGGTGCAGCCACTGTGGAAAACAGTATAAAGTTCTCTCAAAAAGTTAAAAATGGAACTCCCATTTGACCCAGTGATCCAAAACTATTGTAGGCTATTAACACATTGTAATTTAGAGCTTCTAATCACCCCAAGAAAGCCAACTTTTTGAAATCCTTCCCTGCTAATCCTATCTAATAATAGACAAACATGGTAATTGACCGTACCTTCGCTATGCCTCCCATCGGCTAACCAGTGTAATATGCAAATTAACTGCCAGCCAAGATGGCGGCTAATTTGCATACTGCAGGCAGGGTGGGACAGGGCCATCCCGCCTGCCCTGCCACCATCCAGGCCTGCTATCTGTGACCCGGGGTGGCAGGCGTCCCGTGTGCAACCCGACCTGGGGCGGCCGGGGAGAGGCAGCAGGATCAGCCTGCCCGCCCTAGGAATCCTCAAAAAATCCTGGAATGAGGCCTACGGCAGGCAGGGCAGGTCAGCGCCATCCCGCCTGTCCCACCACCATCCGGGCCTGGTATTTGCCACCCGGGGCGGTGGGGTGGGACAGCGCCATCCCGCCTGCCCTGCCGCCATCTGGGCCTGCTATCTGTGACCCGGCCTGCCTGGGCGTCTGTGTGCTGCCAGGCGGGGCAGCAGCGATCGGCAGGCCCACCCGGGCGTCCCGTGTGCAACCCGAACTGGGGCGGCCAGGGAGAGGCAGCAGGATCAGCCTGCCCGCCCTAGGAATCCTCAAAAAATCCTGGAATGAGGCCTAGAAATCAGGATTTTTTAAAGATTCCCAGGTGATTCTAATGTGCAGCCAAGGTTGAGAACCACTGGCTTAGAGGAAGGCTGTATCATCCTGCCACTCAGATAGTGATTATTTTTAGCCAATCCTGTGTCTTGTGTGTGGGGACGTGGTCACTTAAGGCCATTGCTAAAACAGGTAGCATGGCATTCAGTGTGGTTTGTTGCAAATAATGGTAGTTTCACAAGGATTCTGGTCTTTGCCCTGACAGTAAGTAGCTGCAAATAATGGATGTTTCACAAGGGTGCTAATCTTGGCTCTGACACTAAATAGCTGCATAACATCACCATCTATAATAATAAAAACATAATAAGCAAATCAACCAAATGACCGAACAGCAGAATGACTGTCTGGATGACCTTCCAGATGACAATGCTATGACATGCACTGGCACCAGGCCAGCCAAGGCGGATGCAATGCAATTGGTCAGGGGGACCCACCATCACACTAGATCGCCCCACAAAAGGAGGCCCAGGCCACTGGCCAGTGATGCTGTGGTGGGTGTGTGGGGCTGGCCAGCAATTGCCCTGCAGTGGGAGGCCCAGGCCAGCCAAGTGATCGCACCCCAGGCATGTCACCCAGAGAGGGAGGCAACCAGTGGCGGGAGAGAGGAGGGCAGTATCGTACAGATGGCAAGCAGTGGCAGGGGCAGGGCAAGCTGCCGGCAGCCAGGGGAAGGAAAGTCCCGATAGGCCATGATCACCAGCCAGGCCTAGGGACCCTACCCGAGGGGTTCCAGATTGTGAGAGGGCACAGGCCAGGCTGAGAAACACCCCTGCCCCCGTGTACAAATTTTGTGCACCAGGCCTCTAGTATTCTATAAAAGGAGAAAAATAATCCTGACTTCACAATATTGTGAAGATTAAATGATGTCATGTTTGGAAAAGCATCTAAGACAGGACTGTATACTAAGTAGAAACTTACTAGACATCCATTCAGTGTCCTGCATTTTAAAACTCCAATTCAGTGGCATATCACCATATCCTTATATCTCCCACTGCCATCATACTTAGAAAATTTCTAGAGAGGCGACATTATACATTATCTTTTCTTTAATCAGTGCTTGTCTCAACAGTGATTTTTTTTTTTTAATCAGCAGTGGTGTAAAAGGAGAGTAGCAAAATTCCAGTTTGAGATGTAACACTGGAAATGGATCCAAAAGATATTCGACATAAATATTTTCAAAGACAATACTGGGTAAACGAGGGACTAGAGAAAGAAAAGTGAGAGTATAGGACATGCAGTGGGTTCAGAAGCTTTTCATAACTGATGCTTGATTAGGAAACACAAATATTTATGGTATATAATTTGAGTAAAAATGCTTTCCTTTTATACTTCTTTCCCCAACTTCCCTCAGTTTCCCTATCTGCAAAAAGGAAATGACAGTACCAACTCCAAAGGTTGCTGGGAGAATGCATGAATACAGAAAGGTTTTTACAACAGTACCTGGGATGTACTAAGAATTCAATAAGTGTTATTAAATGTTGCTAACTGCTATTATTGTTAGTATTTGCTATGCTGCTTCCACACATGGGAAAATACCCTTATTCCTCTAACTGATGTTGAGAATGACAAATACGCCCATCTACATTGTCCTTTAGTTCTCTAAAACCGCACAGATGCTCAACCTGACCTCGTAAGGCCTTTCAAATGTTCAATCAACCAGGAAGAAAGGATTAGGGTTAAGAAAACAGTAGAAGGCCCCCCATCCTATGCCTTGCCTGTCCCTCATGTGCTACACCTACCAGATCTCTGACCTGAGACTCTAATGCAGATCCCAAATCTAAACCTATCTTAACTTTGGAAAAAATGTAAAGGCATAAAAATATAGAGAATAAATATATCACATATGTTATAATTGGGTCATATTTGTTTCAAATATTTTAATATTAACTCCATCTTTGAATATACCTACTAGGTGCTGAGAACTGAGAAATAAAATCTGATAAACTTGTCATTCCCTTTGTCTAGCTCCCTAATCCTGTGTCCCGTGTTCCCTCATCAGATATAACTATTGTAATAAATTTGATGTCAAGCCCTCCTGTCCAGATTTTTATACATCTACATTCACAACAAAAACAGTACTGTTTTGTACATGTGTACACATATACTGGTATATAAATTACATCATACTTATCTTTCTGCAGCTTGACCTATCATGTTGTTACTAGTTCATTTACTGTAACTGCTGTATCATACCCCATCATGTTATGGAGTGTATTGCTATATATCTATTTCCTTACTGATATTTTAGGTTGCTCCAGTTTTTTGCTATTATAAAAAATGTTGCTTTTATACTAATCTCCTTGTGTTTATAAGTGAGAATTTCTTTAGGAATAAATCTAGTTGTGAAATTGCTATGTTGTTTGAGAAATATACTTTTAATTTTAGTAAAAACTACCATATTGCTCTAAAATTTTCATGGGACTCTCTGTCAGAATTTTAAATTTTGCCAAGTTCATGGGTGTGGGATGGTTTTGATTTGCAGTTCCTTATTACTACTGCAGTGGTCCATGTCTGTAAAATGTTTATTGGCTGTGCAGATTTCCTCTTGAGTGAGCTGCCATTTAATAACTCTTATCCACATTGCCTGTCTTCTGTTTATTGATTTTAAAAGTTATTTGTATAGATAACAACCTATATTGCTATATAGATTGCAAATACCTTCTTTTAGTCTGCTGCCTTTTTTTTAAATCTCCACCTATGGTGTCTTCTGTCATCTCAAAATTTTAAATTTTGATATGGTCAAACCTGTCACTTTTTATAGTCTGTTTTTTCAGTCTTGCTGCAAATGCCTGGGGCAGGGGTCGGCAAACTGCGGCTCGTGAGCCACATGCAGCTCTTTGACCCCGTGAGTGTGGCTCTTCCACAAAATACTGACTTCTGCGTATGGGCCACGAAGTTTCAATCGCACTGTATGTGCGCACCCGCACGTGGTATTTTGTGGAAGAGCCATACTCAAGGGACCAAAGAGCCGCATGTGGCTCACAAGCCGCAGTTTGCCAACCACGGGCCTAGGTGTATCAGGAAAGACAATTGGTATAAAAGCAAACGATGGGGTAGAAGACAAGAGACACAGGTAGAAAGTGGGTCTGAATCCCCAATCCACCACTCACTTAGTTGCATGACTACTAGTAAATCATATAATCTCTGAGTCTCAGTTTCCTCAAACATGAGAAAGCTAATTTACACATCTGTCCATTTACCCAACAAGTATTCTTTAAGTATCTATGACGTGCCAGTCCATCCTAGTGTTGGAATTACAGTGGAAAATATGATATTTAACATTCTTGCCCTTATAGAGCTTATATTGCAGTGGGAGAGAGAGATAATAACCAAGTAAACAAAGATTTAAAAAAAGCAACAGGCTAAATAACATATAACTGAGCTAATACTGTGAAAATGTTCTCTAAATTTGGGAGTATTATACATTGTGTGAGTTAAAGTTGCTCACAAATTGAAAATGTAATTATTCTATTTTCTTTTCTTTTTTTGTTTGTTAATCCTTAGCCGAGGATACTTTTTCCATTAATTTTTTAGAACGAGTGAAAGGGAGGAGAGGGAGGGGAGAGAGAGAGGGAGGGAGGGAGAGAGAGAGAGAGAGAGAGAGAGAGAGAGAGGAAACATCGATGTGAGAAAGACACATTGATTGACTGCCTCATGCACATGCCCCAACAGGGGCTGGGGATTGAACTTGTAACCCAGGTATGTGCCCTTCATTGGCACTTGAAATGCAACCCTTCAATGCAAGGACCAACACTTTAACCACTGAGCACACCGAACAGGACAAGGTGTAATTATTCTACTTTATGTGAACTTGAACTGATAGGGAGACAAGCCATACAAATGTCCACTAGAAGGACACATTTTTACACTGTAAGGCATCATGGCCTTTCACCAGAAACTCAGAAACTTCACTCCCTTTGGTTCGTCCAGACTTGTTGGACAGTCCTCCATGCAGCACCTTCATACAAGCTGGCTGGTCTATTCACTGCCCACAACATGTTCAATGTGCCTTCTACTTTTTCACTTGATCTCAGCTTCTTTTAACAGTGTCCTTTCCTAAATCATGCAGTTTCATATTGTCCATTTATTTCAGTTTTACCCACACACTTACATTTCTAATCAATTTTCACTACTTTCAAACTGACAGGGGAAAAAGTGGGAAAAGAAGTTATCTATATATATAAAAGCCTAAGTGACGGTTAGGACCAGATGACTGGATGATAGCTATGACACACACGGACCACCAGAGGGCAGATGCTTAATGCAGAAGCTATCCCCTGGTGGACAGTGCGCTCCTACAGCCAACCTCCCGCAGCTGGCCAACCTCCCACGGTCCCTTCCCCCAGCCAGCCTGCCCTGATCAGGACTGCGTGAGATGGCCCCGATCAGCTGGGAGAGACCCCACCCATGCACAAATGTGTGCAGTGGGCCTCTAGTGTACATATATGTATTCACTTTCCTCATTATTTTCAATACAATATACAAATCCAATAATCTGCTCTACTTAGGGTTTAAGCAACTGAAATAATGCTGATCTAGTGGGAAAGGCAGAGAGTGAGAAAACTGTTTTCTTGCAGCGTAAATTTTTAGAGGGTAAGGAATCAGATTAAGTGCTATAAAGAAGCTCAAGACATAGGCAAGTCTATGTAGGCAGTTGGGCAAACAGCTAAGGCTTGATCTGATTATGTGGAGCACTAAGGATTTTCTAAAGTTGTGATTCAAATCCGTGAAACAATTTTCAAAATACATTGTTTTACAATTAGTACATCTATAGGTGAGAACTACTTAGTAAGAAAAACTTTTTACCTTGTTTTGTAATCCTTCCGTAAGGATATGTTTTACTTATTATTTTATATATGTGTGTGTGTGTGTGTGTGTGTGTGTGTGTGTGTGTATGTATATATATAAAAAATATATATATAATATGTGTGTGT
>NW_006295180.1:4856548-4866546 GCF_000327345.1 Myotis davidii | reverse complement strand
GGGGTTTCCCTCCAGCCACCAGTAGGCATCTGGGACCCGGACTTCCCTCACAGCCACGGCTTCATCTGGAAGGTCATCCAGAAGGATGTCCAGTCTAATTAGCATATTACACTTTTATTATAGATTTTTATTGATTTTAGAGAGGAAAGGAGAAGGAAAAAGAAACATCAACAATGAGAGAGAATCACTGACAGGCTGCCTCCTGCACACCCTCTAACCTGAGCATGTGCCCTGACCAGGAATTGAACCCACAACCTTTTGGTGTACAGGACAACGTTCCAATTAACTGAGCCACCCAGCCAGGGCAAGAGAAGCTTTTTAAACAAGCACAGGGTTTTTTGTGTTTGGGTTTTTTTTGTATTTTTATTTTTGTATTTAATTTTTTTTTTATTAACAGAACTCATACAACTTAAAGAAAAAGAAAATCAGAGAATAAAATCTTTATCACTTTTCATTCTCTCTAGAAAAAAATCCTGAATGCTAAACCTAATATCCATGTCACTGGATTATGAGAATTTTAAAAATGTAAATACATGTAGATTAGTCAAGTTAGTTAAGTATCTCTTCCAGGCATACAAAAAAAAATTTGAGTTGTAAAGATGGATATGATTAAATTTCTGTGGGTAATAGTCACCAGTTTTAACTCTGATATCAGCTAGCTTATTGAAGGATTTTATATATATTCTCTTATTTGACCCACTCTATTACATTTTATACATATCCTATATAATAAAAGGGTAATATGCAAATTGACCCTAACAGTGGAATGACCGGAAATGACCAGTCGCTATGACGCACACTGACCACCAGGGGGCAGACATTCAACACAGGAGCTTCCCCCTGGTGGTCAGTGCACTCCCCACAGGGGGAGCTACACTCAGCCACAAGCCGGACTGACAGCTGCAAGTGCAGCGGTGGTGGCAGGAGCCTCTCTTGCCTCCTCAGCAGCGCTAAGGATGTCTGACTGGCAGCTTAGGCCCTCTCCCCCCAGGGAGCGGGTCTAAGCTGTCAGTCAGACATACCCCAAGGGCTCCCAGGCTGCCCAAGGGATGTCTGACTGCCAACGTAGGCCCAATCCCCCAGGGAGTGGGCCTAAGCTGGCAGGTGGACATCCCCTGAGGGCTCCTGGGCTGCCAGAGGGATGTCTGACTGTTAGCTTAGTCCCAATCCCCCAGGGAACGGGCCTAAGCCAGCAGGTGGACATCCCCCGAGGGGTCCCAGACTGTGAGGGGGCACAGGCTGGGCTGAGGGACATGCCCCCCCCCCCGAGTGCCCGAATTTTTGTGCATCAGGCCTCTAGTTTTAGAGATAAATGGAGTAGAGAATTAAATCCAGGAGTGTATGGTTAAAGAGATACATTTTTAAAAGTTGATAACATAAAAACAATTGAGAAGAACTGACATATTAGTTCATCTCTCTATAACCTCCTTATCCAGGATCTCCCAGTCCCAAATATTATGCAATCAGGTTAATCTTCCTAAATGATACTTTCAACATCTGACTCTCCATTTTAAAAATCTGGTTTACAAAATCTAGAAGAAACTTCTTAGCTTCAGATGTCTTCAAAATTTAACTGATCCATACAATTATCAGTTGGTCCAGAGCCTTCAGAAATGTATTATTGAACACCTAATCTATACCAGGCTCTGTGAAAACATGACCTTGTCTATATATTGCTCATAGTATATTGTTCCTCAAATACATCTGCTATTGCTTTCTGGGTCCTTACCCACTTATTTCCTTAAATGGAATGTTCTGCTCAATTCTACATTCCTTCCTTTTCCTTCATATCAAAATCCAGCCTATTCAGATTCAGCGCTGATCCCAACTGCTTCATGAAGCATACAATAACATTTTTGCCAGGAAGTAGTCCCTCACTCCTTTGAGCCCCCTAAGCACTATTCCAACTTCATGTGAATTTGATTCCTGGCATGCAGACTTCTAGGCCCCTCACTAGAGGTCCTGAGTCAGTAGGTCTGGCTTCCCCGTCTGGGAATGTGCGCTGAAACATGTCTGTCTGATTCCTGAGTTCATGCTCCTTCTGCCCAGGCTGCCTCTCAGACAGCTGTTGCCGGGAGCCGGTCCATCCTTGCTATTTCAAGGGACCTGGCATATATGGCATACTGTTCTTAATATGTTTGCTCACCTTCTTGGTGCTGTGTTTTAACCAAGGTCACCTCTCTGAGAAAGGTTGTTTCCCCAGGTAGGGATTTTCCCCTGAAGTTAGGGAGGGAATAAAACCTCTTAACTGCCAGGCGGGTAATTAATCACTTTAATTTTTTTAAGAGACAAAGAAACAGGCCTCATTTTTGGCCTGGCTGGGGCACATGGAGAACCTGGCTGGAGAACCTAGCAAGAGAAAACGGACACAGAACTTGGCTGGAGATTGTGGCTAGAGATCCTGGCAAGGCTGCTGATCAACTGAATGCTGTCTCTGTGTCATTTCTTCTCGCCGACCCCGTCCACACCTTTGGGGACCCCTGGACCCGCTGGGGTCGGACCCCAGCAAGCTGTTTAGATCTTTTCTCCTCTCCCTGAACTGACAGCTTTTGAATACTCCAGTGTCACAACAGAGTCTTGATACCAGCTTTATCAATCCCGATGATTTTGGCTCTTTTATTACCAACCACCGCCTGGCCCTCACCAATTCTTGGAATGATAAAGAAGTAAAAGAGTTTAGTGTCAGCTTTCTTTTTTATTTTTTTTGTAATAGCATCATTACTCACTTTATTAGACTAAGTTTTTATGTTGGATAAAATGGTACATACACGAAAGTCTGTTTACTGCCCTGAGTGACTTGAAGGCTCAGCTACTGCTGACAGTGCCTATTCACTCAATAACTGCCTGTTATTGAGCATGTGTTGAATGATTAAATCAATGAATATATTTAATCAAAAGTTTACTGAGGCAATATACAGGGTGTCCTAAGAAATGTATACACACTTTAATAGCTGACAGTTCAATTTTGAAAATGAAATATATTTTAATCACTTTTATAATTACTCAAAGTGTGTGTATACATTGGGGGGGGGTACCCTGTATTTTCATGTCTCCTTGGTATCACTTTTATAAAATCTGGTATTCTATGTAGAGAGTGTAATTCTTTCCTTCAAAAGAAATAGTGCAAACAATTAATTCCAAACTTTGTACTAAGGACTTATGACTATTACATACCTTATCCAAAGTGAGCACCAATAAGATTAGTGTTTTCAGAAATAGAATACAACCAGGACATTTCCATTTACTTTTTAAATTGTAAAAAGAAGCCCTGGCAGGGTGGTTCAGTTGGTTGAGCGTCGTCTTGTACACCAAAAAGGTGGCAGGTTCGATTCTCGGTCAGGGCACATACCTAGGTTGCGAGTTTGATCCCCAGTCAGCGTATGTACAAAAGGCATCTGATGGATGTTTCTCTCTCATATCAATGTTTATTTCTCTCTCTCTTTCTCTCTCTCTCTCTCAAAAAAAAAATCAATGAACATATCCTCAGGTGAGGATTTTAAAAACTGTAAAAAGAAAAGGATGATATAGTAAACCTCATTTACGAAAAGGACACGGCAATACTTTCGTAGCAGCAGCAGGACCTTTAAGGGGTTGATGTAATAACCAGACTATTGTTTAATGAAGAGCAGGGCTTACACAACAGTGAAACTGCTCTGGGCTGGTGAGTTTGAAGCAGACTTCAGGCAATAAATCTAAAAAAAAACAAACAAACGTGTGATACATGCCATTTCCTTTTAGGAATCTGAATAGAGAAAGGGCCAAAGGAAAGCAGATAATGCCTTTCTTAAAAATATAAAAGAATAGCAATGACAATTCCCTAGCCTACGGAGAGAAGGAGGTGAAATATCCTCTAAGTGCCATTTTGCCTAGGGCAGTGGTCAGCAAACTACGGCTCGCGAGCCACATGCGGCTCTTTGGCCCCTTGAGTGTGGCTCTTCCACCAAATACCACGTGCGGGCACGCATATACAGTGCGATTGAAACTTCGTGGCCCATGCACAGAAGTCAGTATTTTGTGACCAGGGGAAAGTTCAGCCTAGAGATGTGTCACTGAACAATGCAAACAAAAATCTGTCTTCTCAGAGTTGGCATTCAGGTAGGAAAGGACAAACAAGATCGCATAAGTAAATTATTAGAAGATTCCAAGTGTTATGTAAATGACTACATATTCAGGTTATAAGTGTTACGGGGGGAAAAAGAGAGCTGTGTAAGAGCTGATGTGTGAATGTGGGAGAGCAGGTTATAGTTTTAAATAGAGGGGTTAAGGTAGGTCTGATTAAGAATGAATTAAGAAGACAGCGGCACAGCTCTCTAAGGGAAGATCCAGCCAGTGTGATGGTCAGCCCCATTGGGTTGACAAAATGATCTTACAAAAAAAACCCTATTTTGCAGGTGAATAAAGTGTCTCAAAGTGACTGAAGGGAATATGGCTAGTCTCTATATATAAAACCCTAATAAGCAAATAGACTGAACGGTGGAACACCCGAACAACCGGTCGCTATGACGTGTACTGACCACCAGGGGGCACGTGCGGAACATGGCGGGCATCGGCCGCAGTGGGATGGTGGAGCAGGTGAGCGGGGGTGCCAGACCAAGGCGGGCACCGATCACTGTCATTGGGGCAAGCCTCTGGTGGTTACCGAAAATCTTTGCTCCCATGCGCCACGGTCCCGCCGGGAATTTGCACCTGCTGCCAGTACCGGCCCTGCTCGCACCCGCTGCCCATGCTGGAGCTGCCGTTTGCACCCGCTATCGGCACCCGGCCTGATCGCTCAGCACTGTCAGCTGGTGCAAGGTGTGGCTGCCTGCTCGATCCCCCCTGAGGACTTCTCCACCTCCACCTACTCCTGAGGGTTAATCAGAGCTGGCAGCCCCCTCTCGCACCCACTGCCAGCACCAACCCCACTCTCACCTGCTGCTGACCCCAATCGCCCCTGAGAGCTTCTCCTCCTCCCCCTGCTCCTGAGGGGCGATCAGGGCAGCAGCCGCTGCTCACACCCGCTGACAGCGCAGGCCCCAATTGCTCCACACTATCAGCACATGTGAGTGGAGCCGGTGCTATCAGCGCGTGGGAGCAGTGGTGTCTGTGGGGGCTGCTGGAGGGCTTCAGGGGGAGGGGCTGGGTGCGGAAAATGGGCTGAGATCCGCCCCTGTGCCCACCACAGCCTTGCAGCTGACAGTTCCTTTCAAGGTGCACTGGGCCCCTAGTTAATAATAAAGCCAGGACTAGAAACCAGGTTTCCTGACTTTCGGTCCATTCTTTTGTTTTGTGCCTCTGTTTACTAGGTACAGAGAAAGTGCTGTTTCCTATAAAGCACTGAGTAAATGTCAAGTGTCATACTGTTGTGGTTGTTGCTATTATTATTATTATTATTATTATTATTAATCAGGTACTCTATTTCTTCAAAGTAGATAAAGTTCAAATAGTTTCATTTCCCCTTTCCACAGTTTATTTTTTCCCTTCCTTTGTGCTTCTTTATTTGGGTGGATCATTTTAACATCAGATTATCAGTTAAAGTAATTATATTTCTTAGCTATCTGATAAAGAAAAGGTGTTTAACATAGACATAAACTATAAAATAGAAAGCATTCGTGACAACATGAAAAAGGGCTGATGAAAGAGTGGAGAGAACGTGGAGCCCAGTGATTCAGAGGGAGAGAGAGAACTACATTTGTCAAGAAGGGAAGGGGGAGAATCTTTGAACCTAATAGGAGACTAGAGCCCCCCAGCATTAAGTTACTACATGAAAATGATGAACCTAGCCTTGAAAAAAATAACCAAGTAAACAAGTTAAAAACAAAGAGACCACAAAACAGGAAACCTGTAGAAAAGGTAAGAATAGTAGAGAGGGGGCTGGAGAAGAAAGGAGAAGAGATTTAAAGATATTTTCAGGTAAAAATATGAGAATATTATACAATAAACAACATAAAAGAAAAAAGAGAGTAAGAATCAGATTTCAGACACAGTAGACTTGAGAGCTGGTGGAATTACTAACAGCAAAAGGGAACAGAGAGGCGAGTCTGAAAGATGAGCTTTCTTTTCGTAATGCGAGGTTTAGGGTGGCAGTGAGTTCTCCCGAGTGGAAAGGGTCTAACAGATAAGAGGTAAATTTGAAAGCTGTGAAGAAAGAGGTAAATTAGAGCTGTTTTGTCCAATACAGTAGCTCCTCACCACATGCGGCTATGGAGCACTTGAAATTGTGGCTAGCATGAACTGAATGTGCTGTAAGTATAAATATACACCAGATTTTGAAGATTTCAGATAAAAAAGAAAATGCCTCGCAAACATTTTTCATGATTACATGTTGAAATAATATTTGCATGAATTGAGTTAAATGAAATATATTAAAAATCAGTTTCATATCTTTTGACTTTTTAATGCAGCAGTTCTCAACCTGTGGGTCGCGACCCCTTTGGTGGTCGAACGACCCTTTCACAGGGGTCGCCAAGACCATCCTGCATATCAGATATTTACATTACGATTCCTAGCAGTAGCAACATTACAGTTATGAAGTAGCAACGAAAATAATTTTATGGTTGAGTCACAACATGAGGAACTGTATTTAAAGGGCCAGAAGGTTGAGAACCACTGTTTTCATGCGACTACTAAAAATTTAAAAATTACTATGTGGTTTGCATTCTATTTCTACTGGACACTGCTGATATAGATGTGTATCAGCATCAAATAAGGGAAGAGAACTTAGAGGTGAATCACAGACACCATTCTGAGGTCTCTCAACTGAAAACAGATGTGGGAGAAAAAGAATACATCATTATAATAGTTAATATTTACTGAGCACTTGAAGCATTTTTTTAAAAAAAACATTGAATTGCTTTTCCTTTTAAAAACATATATTTTTATTGATTTCAGAGAGGAATGGAGAGGGGGAGAGAGAGAGAGATAGAAACATCAATGATGAGAGAAATCACAGATTGGCTGCCTCCTGCATGCCCTCCACTGGGTATCAAGCCTGCAACCCAGACATGTGCCCCTGCCTGGAATCAAATCCCGGACCCTTCAGTCCACAGGCCAACGCTCCATCCACTGAGCCAAACCAGCCAGGGCAGCATTATGTTTTTTAAAAATGCATTATCTTATTTGTTTCTCCCAATAACCTTAGAAATATTGCAGTCTTCTTTTACAAAAGAAAAAACTGAGGTCTAAAGAAGTTAATCTGCCCAAAGTCACAGTTGAATGTTGGCCTTGGGATTCAAACTCATGACTGACCCCAAAACTGAAGCTCTAAATTGCCACATCATCAATTCCAGAACAATTTACACTCTGCAATGATTAAACTCTTAGATTTTTAAATGGTTGTATTTAAACTAACAATTTATTAGAATGGTTCATTGTCATCTGCAATGACTAAATTGTTAGATTTTTAAATGGTAATATTTAAACTAACAATTTATTAGAATGGTTCATTGTCAGAGTCAGTGATATACCAGCGATGTCCTAAAGTTCGATTAAGAAAAAATACAAATGTGTAAATGTGTAACTTCAGAATTATGATAAGCTACTGATGTTGGCATATTTTCACCAATCTGGGCCTAAATAAGAGCTTCCAGGGCAACTTCTTGCCCTTTATCAATATCTGCTCTTAAAAACCCAAACCCAGTCCTAGCTGGTTTGGCTCAGTGGATAGAGCATCAGCCTGCGGACTCAAGGGTCCCAGGTTCGATTCCGGTCAAGGGCATGTACCAGTAGGGGGTGTGCAGGAGGCAGCTGATCGATGTTTCTCTCTCATAGATGTTTCTAACTCTCTATCCCTCTCCCTTCCTCTCTGTAAAAAGTCAATAAAATATATTTAAAAAAAAAAAACAACCAAGCCCATCAAGTTAGATGGTACAATGGAGATGATTGTGGACACAATCCTGGACAGGGCCCTGTTTTCTGTATATAACCAGATAGATGACATGGACCCACTTACATTTTAAACAATGTCTTTCAAACTATAAAAGTATCTGAAGCTCCCAGACTGTGATTTAACTGTTTTGGAGAAAACCGGATTAAATTGCAACATTTTGTTGAAGAAACAAAAATTAAGCTTAACCAACTGGAAAATTTTAAAATGGATTTTGTATTCCTTGAAAATGCAACACTTTCAAGAAATAGAAAAAATGGCTTGATACTTTGACTGGAATCATAACATAGCAAAATCTCCTAGAAATATAAATTGGACTAAAAAAATAAGGTGTTTTTAATTTATGTTTGTTTGGTTGATTTTAATTTCAAATACAAACTTATCTTCCTTTGCTTTTTACTTGTAATTTCTACCATCTATCTGACTAAACAGCAATCATAGAACTGCTGCACTTGTACAGTGATGGCTATAATTATATCATTTTCAGAAACTTGCCCATGTAAATTTTATCAAGCAGTTTGGCTCAAATTATATATATATATAAAAACACCCACGTCCATAGGCTTCACACAAAGATTGCCATCAATTTACATTATGGAAATGGAAAACCAAAAGGGAATTTCAAGGGAAGAATCTGTTTTGGAGTAAAACTATTTAGTACAGATATTGTGAGAGTGTTCATGTCGAACATGAATCCAAAGGGGTATCTCTCAACTGACCCACTGATTTATGACTTTCACCCCAGACCCTGTATTTTTAAAAAATAGTGAGACGACTTGGATTTAAAAATAGCTCCTCTGAAGACTCAGTTACTGAGAAATGCTTATCTACAGAGAAGTACCACAACTGTATAGAGTAGAGCTTATAAGAGCTTGCCCTTCGTTTTGGCTCTTTCAGATTAATTCCCACAACTCTTCCATCTAGTTATAGGGAGTTGTCCTTGGACTTGTTCCCTTACTCGTTACAATTCATAATAAGTTGAAACAAAGGTTCAGACCTGGAAGGAGAGAGCCAGTCAGCCCTAAAAATGATTTGTCCACTGAGGGGTCAAGGTGTCAAGAGCATGAAGTTGACAGACCCAGGCATAAATGATGGCCACCCAATACTCCTTTCACTGAGGGTCACCAAATCCACGCTCTTCTTTCCAAGACTGTCCCTCCTCTCAAACTTCACTTGCGATTATCATCAAGTGTCAGTTGGGTAGACAATCCTTATAGTTGCATTGCTGCTTCCCATTTGCACAATTGCATAAAGTATGCTGTTTTATTGGGTTAATTTTTAAAAAAATATATATTGAGCACTTACTATGTGCCAGGCACTGTTGCAGCTACTAGAAATACAGCAGTGGAGAACATGACAACAATCTCACCCATACTGAAACTTACATTCTGGTGGGGAGCATATTCAATCAACAAAGTAAACAAAACCCACAGTGAGTTAAATATTAGATGAAGAAAAAAATTAAGCAGTTCAGGGGAATATGAACTGTGGTGAATGGGGTGGGAAAGACTGGAATTTTAGATAAAGTGGCTGAAAAAAGGCTTCAGATAGAATCAGATACATAGTGTGCACCTGCAAGGGTAGAGAGGGCAAAAATCTAGGACTGATTAGTGTCACCTGGAGTGGGGAACGAAGAGCGGATGAGCATATTTTACCAGCCCCGAAGTGGCGAGGAAACCATATGGGAGGGAGGAGAGAAGCCAGATAAAATACGGACCACCGGCGACAAACGTGGTCTCCGCGTTTTGCCTGGGGCTGGTGTTGGAGCGCGGCACCACACACTTAATCTTTTCTAGCCACAGAACCAGGCTGTCCCGCCAAAACCTCCAGGTCATGGGACACGGACAGGCACGATCCCCCCACGCCGCGCCCCACCACCACCTCCTCTCTCCCCAGGCGCGGAGCTCCTGTCCAGCAGAGCCCCGTGCTGGCCGGGGATCGGGACGGAGAGTTGTTGAAAGAACACACCGGCACACGAATGGAAACCTGCCCGACCCCGCCGTGCAAAGCCAGGGAGGCGCGGGCCAGCGCGCTGACACACCCCCGGGACGGCGGGCACGGCGCGGGGAGACCTGAGTCCAACCGTTTAGAGCCCAAACCCCAGAATTTCCCGACGCGGGGTCGGCACCGCGCG
>NW_006295180.1:4825901-4856070 GCF_000327345.1 Myotis davidii | reverse complement strand
GGCTTCTCCTGCTCCCCCGCGGCGCCCCCTGCCGGTCGGGCGGTGCTTTGCAGGCTCAGCGGGCGCCCGCCGGGCTCGAGGGCTCCACATTCAGAGTCCGCTCCCTGGGAGGCTGCGATGACTGCGGGGAGCAATGGGAGGACGGGGATGTAGACCGTCAGGGCACTGGTCCTGCTGTTAGCTGGGCTCCGTGGCTTTCAAGCTCACGTTCAAGGGAGAATGGTCTTGCTCATGCAGATTTGCGGGTGTAGGTGGTTTAGAAAGACGAATTAGTCGGGTTCCTTTAGGGAGGAGGGCAGCAGTGGGTCAGTCTGAGCAGGAGATTCCGTTTGGGCACTACGCTTACCTTCAGATTCCAGGGGCTAATGCCGCCAATGGTTATTTTACCACATATTTGTGAACAGAGAGCATGGGATTTTGGATCCTGGGCTTTAAATTCCTTCCTTCCTTCCTTCCCTCCCTCCCTCTCTTGCTTATTTATTTACTAAAGGCCTGGCACATGAATTTGTGCACAGGTGGGGGCCTATCGCCCCACCCAACCGGGGCTGATAGGGCCTGGCTGACCGGAGTGGGGGGGGGGCACAGGCATTTGGCCAGCTGGCCCACCCCCTGGTCAAACTCCTGGTCGAACTCCTGGTCAAGGGTACAATTTGCATATTAGCTTTTATGATGTAGGATTTATTTACTAGAGGCCTGGTTCACAAATTCGTGCATGGGTGGGGTCCTGAAGGGGGGGTGGGGTGCTATCGGCCCTCTGAGTGGGCAGTGGGATGCTTTGCCACCCGGGATCCGGATCTGTCCCACTGATGTTCGTGCGGTTGTTGGAGAGCCACCTGGTGACCGCTTTTATATCCCTTCTTCCTTGTGGAGCGCCTAGGGAGGGGAAGCAGCTGTAGTGCATGAGGTCAACTTACAAGGAGGCCAGGAGCTTGGTTCATCAGTGCCTGGCCTGTTCTCCGGAGATTGGACCTGGAGGACTACTGAGGGAGTGAGTGGCTGCCACCAGGCTGTTGGGCCGCCAGAATGGGTTGGTCAGCTGAGCGTGCTCCTGCTGTGGGAGCACTCTGACCACAAGGGCACATCTCCTGCATTGAGCATCTGCCCCTTGGTGGTCAGTGGGTGTCATAGCGACTGGTCATTCAGCCATCAGTCGCTTAGGCTTTTGTGTATATAGATTTTTGTCACCTAAGGAGAAGATGTTGGGAAAAGTAAGAGTGTTACATGACCTTTCCTTAAGAATGTGTATTTGTTTTATGTGGCCAGTGTGGTAAACTGAAATGGAAGCAAAGTAGACATGTTTATTGGTGGCGGGAACATCACATCTGGATGTGCACAGAGGAACTTGCAACATAAACGGAGTATTCCACACTTGAAGTGATGCAGAGGTATTTGTAGTTTTGTAAAGTAACAGAGTGAATAAACAAGGTGCCATGTCTGTCTTTTTTTAAATACACTTTTATTTATTTTATTTTTTAAAATAATTCTCTATTGTTGAAAATATTATATATGTCCCCTTTTTGCCCCATTGACCCCCTCCAGCTCACCCTCACCCCAGGCCTTCAGCACTCTATTGTCTGTGTCCATGGGTTATGCATGTCTAAGTCTTAATTGTCATATAATCCCTAATATTTAGAGTTTTCTATAGAGTGCTAAACATGTGCATATGGTTAACCTTAGACCACAAATAGGTAGATATTTGTTAACCAAGTCTTATAAAATCTCACTACCTGTGAGCTCAGGAGCCAGTCCTTCCACATATTGGCACTGTGATATTGGATTAGTTATTTAACCTCTCTGTGCTACAGTTTCCTGATATATAAAATGGGGGCAAAAATGGCACACAACATATTGTTGTTAGGATTACATTAACATGAGTGAAACACTAGAAAAACTTCTGGTGCAAGAGTACTAGTTATTAATATTGTTATTGATCTGATGCCCATAGGAATCAGAAAGTGATATTCTATTTAATGCTGGCACCCTATACAATAAAAGGCTAATATGCAAATAGACTGAAAGGCAGAACAACTGGAACAACCCAACAACCTGTTGGTATGACATGCGCTGACCACCAGAGGCATCAGTTGCTGCCATCGGGGCATGAGCCTCTGGTGGTTACTGAAAATTCTTTGCTCCCACACACCGCAGTCCCGCCTGGTGCTTGCACCTGCTGCCGGTGCCCAGCACTGGTCCTGATCGCTCAGCGCCATCAGCAGGTGCAAGCTGCGGCTCCCTGCGCTGATTGGCCCTGAGGGCTTCTCCACCTCCCCCTGCTCCTGAGGAGCGATTGGGGCAGCAGCCACTGCTCACATCTGCTGATGGTGCTGGATTCACTCGCAGCCGCTGCTGGCACTGTCCCCAATTGCTCTGTGCCATCAGCAGGTGTAAGTGGGGCCGGCATTGTCAGCGCGTGGGAGCTGTGGCGGGAGCGGGGCTGCCCGCAGACAGGGGCCATGGTGAGAGGGGCCAGAAGGGGGCACAGAGGTTGGGCCGAGACCCTCCCTCTGCCTACTGCAGCCTCGTGGCCCACAGTTCCTTTCAAGGTGCACGAATTCATGCACTGGGCCCCTAGTCTTTTTATAAAAAGTGTCCATATGACCCAAACTAAGTATACAGTTTGATACTAGTTTCATTCATTCATTAACTTTGCTCATTCAATAATATTTGAGTGCGTCCTATGCCAGACATTGTAGTAAGACCTGGGGATACAGTGACAAATGTACAAACATGGCCCCTGCCTTCATAATCTGTGATGATCCATATTATGACATCCAGCGACTGGGAGGAAATTCACCCAAATACTTGCCAAATATTAACTGTTTATTTCCCCAAATAAGAGTGTTATGGAATTAGTTTTCTCCTTTTAATTTTCCTGATTTTTTAAAACATATTTTATACTTTTAAAGCCATAAATAGTTTCCACATGCTTTGGATATTAAACTAGCAAATACAGGATCTGAATTTCACTGTGTCATTAATCTGATGTAGTAGCATGTGAATTCTTAATCTAGATAGTGATCCTCAGACATTTTTATGTGTAAATTGTACCTGAGGATTTAAATGCTGGAAACCAAGATCAACAGTAATTAATAACAGTAATTAATTATAAATGTGAGGAGTCTGGCAGAAGGCTGACCAGGAATCCGTTTGATATTCACAGGGTGAATATTTACATTTTATTACCTGCTGCTGACTCAATGGCCTAAAGCAAACTCCCCCAAAACCTGACAATCTTACTGTTTAGTAAACATTACCATTGATATGTCTGTTTGCATTCCTAAAGGCAATTGTGTATTCTAGTAATAAAAGCAGCTGGGAACGGAGACTCAGGGATAACTTGACTGTTATGGTTGAGTTTTCCTCTGGTTTCCCCCGGCATCAAAATTAATATTTCGTCTTGTGTGTCATTTGTGCGTCAGCTCTTCCTCCAAGCCTTTGAACCCCGAAAGCCACGCTGGCCGTGGACTTTCACATTTAAACAATGCAGACACCTTGGACTCATCCAGCTGATCGCTGGTGCAGGCTAGGAATACAAATTTTTAACAAGTATCACAAATAATGCTGATGCAGGCAGGTGGCCCATGGACTACATTTTAGAACGCAAGACTATCATCTACTTAGGGAAAGTGTTAGTCTATCTTTTTAACAAAATTAAAGGGGCAGGAAGTATGACAACCAGCCTCTAAGCACCCTGCTGTTTGCTTGCAGGCATTGTACCATTGATGTTATCTATACCTTGCAAAGCATACCAGGTTAACATGTGGAAGAAATTCTTAAGATTTGAACTATCCCTATACTCCCCCCCGCCATTTAGCCTGATAATCATTATTTTACATTTATCTAAGAATGTATAGCAACCCACAGGTCCAGAAGGAGGTCTAAAATGTCACCTATATCTTACCTATTTCTTAAAATATTATTTTATGGCTTTCCTTGTCACTACAATAAAGGAAAAAGATGGTCAGAGGGTATTTTTTTTCCACCAATATTTCATTAAATAGAAAAGGGAAGTTGTTCTTCCTCTATAAATCCAGAACTGGGATAGTACCTTAATGTTCTAAACAGATGTAACATGAATTCCCTCTTATTTATCAATAAAATATTTTACTATGCCATCAACATGATTTTATAATGTTTTCTTTATTATTTGTTCTTTTGTACGGATTACACAAAAGCTGGAATCTACTTGTGTTTCTTAGCTGTAGGGCAAAACTGCATTGAGGACATGTGTCAGTTATAGTGCCACGATAACAGAATTATAGCCTAATCATGTATTAGAAATAGAGATCTCTTTTCTATGTTTATATTTTATAGGTGAAGGAAGGTTATCTCAGAGAAGTTAGAGATGACCAGCCACTAATAGATCATAGCCCTAATGCATGATCCACTGACCCCTGGTCCAGTGTTCTCATGGTCACTCCTGCCTCTAGAAACGGACTCTGGAAGTCACATCCTTCCCTTGGGCATATAATTTGCCTCTATGTAAAGAAAGCTCTGTACCTATAAGCTTAAAAAGGAATAAAGCCAGCCCTAATTGGTTTGGCTCAGTGTATAGAGCGTCAGCCTGCAGACTGAAGGGTCCCAGGTTCGATTCCGGTCAAGGGCATGTACTTTGGTTATGGGCACATGCCCAGTAGGGGATGTGAAGGAGGCAGCTGATCAATGTTTCTCTCTCATCGATGTTTCTAACTCTCTATCCCTCTCCCTTCCTCTCTGTAAAAAATCAATAAAATATATTTTTTTAAAAAAGGAATAAAGCCATACGACTTAGGTTACCTTCAACAAATTTAGTGCACCTTTTCCTTCAATACTAACAGGGCTAAGGATTTATTTGTTTTTTTTTGTTTTGTTTGTTTGTTTGTTTTTGACCCCTGTGATTTCCCCAAATGTCAGGGCTAAGGATTTATACTGTATAAGTTTATGTCATTTAAGCCATATATGTATCTGCTTTTCATTTGGTTGGGATGGAATAACAAGTGGATAATCATTACCTTGAATTAATCAAGATAAAAATCATTTACTTTAAAATATTTACTGAGTACTATGTTCCAGTACAATGTTCTAGAGCAGGTGTTGGCAGACTACAGCAACGGGCCAAATCTGGCTGGCTACCTGCTTATTTCGTGTGTTTTTTTAAAAATACATTGTTATTGACTTCAGAGAGGCAGGGAGAGGAAGAGAGAGATAGAAACATCAATGATGAGAAAGAATCATTGATCGGTTGCCTCCTGCATGCCCCCTACTGGGGATTGAGCCCACAACCCCAGGCATGTACTCTGACCAGGAATGAAACTGTGACCTCCTAGTTCATAGGTAGATGCTCAACCACTGGGTCACACTGAGCAGGCCAGCTGCCATTTATTTTTTTGTAAATAAAATTTCATTAAAACACAGCCCATATCCATATATTTCCATATTTTCTTTGGCAGCTTTCACATTGCAATGGCACAGCTGAGTTCTGACAGAAACTGTATGGCCTGCAAATCCTCAAATATCTACTGTTTGACCCTTTATTAGGAAGATGTGTGATCTCTGTAGAATCTAGATCAGGGGTGGGCAAACTTTTTGACTCGAGGGCCACAATGGGTTCTTAAACTGGACTGGAGGGCCGGAACAAAAGCATGGATGGAGTGTTTGTGTGAACTAATATAAATTCAAAGTAAACATCATTACATAAAAGGGTCCGGTCTTTTTTTTTTTTTTAGTTTTATTCATTTCAAGTTCGCCCATGGCTGATCTAGATGTTATGGCTTAAATGACATAAACTTATACAGTATAAATCCTTAGCCCTGACATTTGGGGTAATCACAGGAGTCAAAAACAAACAAACAAACAAAAACCCCAAATAAATCCTTAGCCCTGTTAGTATTGAATAAAAAGGTCCACTAAATTTGTTGAAGGTAACTTTAGTCCTATGGCTTTATTCCTTTTTTAAACATTGATCAAGTTTGCCCACGGCTGATCTAGATGTTATGAATAAGCTTTGAGCAATATAGATAAATCCTGTTCTTTTATGAAGCTTACTAGAGGCCTGGTGCATGAAATTTATGCACTTGGGAGGGGGTGTCCCTCAGCCCAGCCTGTGTCCTCTCGCAGTCTGGGAGCCCTTGAGGGATGTCCAACTGATGGCTTAGACCCTCTCACCATGAGGAGCGGGCCTAAGCCATTAGTTGGACATCTTTAGTGCTGCCATGGAGGCGGGAGAGGCTCCCGCCACCACCAGGGTGCTCGCCAGCCATGAGCCCCGGCTTCTGGCTGAGTGGTGCTTCCCCTGTGGGAGCGCACTGACCAGTAGAGGGCAACTCCTGCATTGAGTGTCTGTCCCCTAGTGGTCAGTGAGCATCATAGCAACCAGTTGTTCCATCATCGGGCTAAAACTGGCTCTCTGTCATCCCCAAGGGGTCCCAGATTGCGAGAGGGTGCAGGCAAGGCCGAGGGACCCCACTGGTGCAGGATCGGGGCTGAAGAGGGACCACAGGAGGGCTTTAGGGCGTTCCCGGCCTGTCTTGTTCAGTCATGATCAACTGGACCCCAGCAGCAAGCTAATCTACTGGTTGGAGCATCTGCCCCCCCTGGTGGTCAGTGCACGCCATAGCAAGCGATTGAGCAGCCTTAGCATATCATTAGCCTATTATGCTTTGATTGGTTGAATGGCTGGCTGGACACTTAGCATATTAGGCATTTATTATATAGGATACTTTAATGGGAAGGAAGAAGACAATAAACAAAATAATTTTAGATAGAGAAGTATCATGAAAAATCCTCTATAATAAAAGGCTAATGTGCAAATCAACCAGAATGACTGGTCGCTATGACACACATTGACCACCAGGAAGCAGACTCTCAATGCAGGAGCTGCCCCCCGGTGGTCAGTGCACTCTATGGGAGTGCCGCTCAGCCAGAAGCCAGGCTCATGGCTGGCAAGTGCAGTGGCAGTGGCGGGAGCCTCTCCCGCCTCCATAGCAGTTGGACATCCCCCAAGGGCTCCGGGAGCACGAGATTGTGCAGGCTGGGCTGAGGGACACCCCCCCGCCCCACCCCTGACCCAAGATCATGAATTTCGTACACCAGGCCTCTAGTAGTATTATGATAGAGGTTGATGTGGTGGGAAGATGCAATTTAGACAGGACACTCAGGAAAGGCCTCTCTAAGCAGATGATAGGTGACCTGAGATCTCCATGGTAAATCAAGCCAGCTGTAAAGCCATGAGAAAATCTAAGGGAAATCTTTCTAGGTGGAAAAACAGCAAGTGAAAATGCACTGAGACAGAAAAATTGGGCTTGTTGGAGGAAAGGAAGGTGGCTGTTATGGCTGGACATGTGAGTCAGGGGTTGTAGTTGGATGCAAGACCATATTTCTCTCACCCACTCTTGTGAATAGAGATCCACGGCCATCAGCCTCTTCCTTGATGCCCTACCTTTGAGATGTTAACAATGTGAATGTATTTGATGATTAAATTTGCATGAACACATAAAATGTAATAGATTGCTCCCTGACTTTTTCCTTACTTTAGACTGATTTCTCCTGCATATTTGAGGACCTCAGTCCTAGGGAACCTGGTACTACATGCTCATGTGATGTCCGCTGGTCACCTGCAGCCTACCTAGTTCAAGGAACTCCAGTGGGCCATCACTTCATACTCTTATGACCATATGACTTTCCCTCTTTTTGTTATGCTCATTTTATAGAACTTATTTATGCAAAGCATTCATTCACTTTACCACTTTGTCTTTCTTGTGTGCTATTTTAGGTAAATTACATTTATTTTTTAATATTCTTTTTAAAAAAGATTTTTTATTAATTTCTAGAATAAGAGAGAAAAAGAGAACAAGAGAAGAAGAGAGGGAGGGGGAGAGAGAGAGAGAGAAAGAGAGAGAGAGAGAGAGAGAGAGAGAGAGAGAGAGAGAGGCATCAATGTGAAAGCAAAACATTGGTCGGCTGCCTCCTGTATACCCCGTACCGAGGATAGAGTCTGAAACCCAGGCATGTGCCCTGACCAGGAATCAAACCAGCAACATTTTTGGTGCATGGGATGACACCCAGCCAACTGAGACACACCCACCAGGGCTTCCTTTTAATATTCTTTTAACAATCATTTTGTAAATGTCAAGTAGCACAAGCATACAATGGTACATCAGTTCACATGGAAGGTGAGATGTCACAGTTCCTCCAGACAACCTGACAGCATCTTCCCGCCCCATGCCATAGAGTGCTGCTCCTTTCTCAGGTGTACCCTTGGAGATTAACCCGAGGCAGTAGTCCTCCAGCCTGTTTTTGTTATAAACCTACCACACTGAACTTGAGGCCCAGAAATAAGCTGAGAAAAGTGAGAAATTGCTGATTAAAATCCAACCACTTAGGTTTCATGGAGGGACACGTTGCATGGACTCCCCTGCCCATTCCCCCTGTAAGTGTAAGCGTGTGTGTCGAGGAAAGAGGGATGGGTAGTCACACATCTTTCTCTGCCAGAAATATTCATGTCTGGAATGGGAGTGGTAGGAGTAGAGACTATGTCCTCATAATTAATCATTTTGAAGTTTCTGATCTTGTCACCAGTGGTAAAATTTGGTCAGAAATAGTTGATCTATAACAAATCATGTGTAAAACATTACTGTAAATTATTGAGATGTTAACAATGTGAATGTATTTGATGATTAAATTTGCATGAACACATAAAATGTAATAGATTGCTCCTGACTTTTTTCTTACTTTAGACTGACTTCTCCTGAATATTCTTTCTATCCTCATCCAGAAAAAAATACAGTCAACAATAAAATCATATATGTCAACAAAAAACTACTCAAAATTTTTGTTGATTCCACAAAAATGAAAGTAAGGAATTTGAATGTTTCAAGATGACAGGCTAATAAAAAAACAGAAGAGTATAGTTTTATTAAAGATTAACATATCATATTTGTTTTCTTTGTAATTCAGTGAATAACAATTCCTGAATAGTTAACATTTTATTTTACCATAATATCTGTGAATGAGCCTCTGAGGCAGATATAGATGAGGAACCTAAATGACTTTTAGAAGTTTGAAAAGCCTTTTACTTGACACAAGTTTCAACCATGTGCATTGTTGCAACCCAAGCAACTTCTTCAACATCTGGGAAAATACCAAAGAAATCCTAAGATTAATCCAGAAGTCATAGCAGGTAGCCTCAGTCTATAACCTCATCATTCTTTTAGCTCATCATTTTTTATATGTAGCATTTGCAGTTAACTATTGGATATCTCTATATATAAAAGCTTAAGCAACCGTTATGGCTGAATGACTGGAATGACCGGAATTACTGTTTAACCAGTCGCTATGATATGCACTGACCACCAGGGGGCAGATGCTCAATGCAGGAGCTGCCCCCTGGTGGTCAGTGTGCTCCCACAGCCAACCTTCCCCAGCGGGCAAACCTCCTGTGGCCCCTCCCCCCATCTGGCAGGCCCTGTCCTGCAGGCCCCAGCTGGCCTGGCCCTGATTGAGACTGGGTGAGATATCCCAATAGGCCCTGATCACTGGCCAGGCCTAGCGACCCCACCCATGCACGAATTTCATGTACTGAGCCTCTAGTCTGATATAAACATGTTAAATGGCTTAGAATAGTAGCTCATGTAATCCTCACAATAGTTCTGTGACCAGCCCCACTGTACAGACGAGGCAACTGAGGCTCAAAGAGATTAGGTAACACACTGTATAAAGAAAACTTTCATAGGGGGTATTGTGTGTTTCCATCAGGGGGCACATAATATCTTATTGTTATTCTTCGTGGTGTTTAGGCATCAGTTGGTGCTCAGTGCCTATATCCAGTGATTCATTAGGGCTTGCAAAATTGTGCTATTCAATCTCTATCATTCCTTCTTCATTTATTAGCTTATTTATTTCCAGAAACTTTCCTTTATATACTCTTTGGTTAGCCACTGCACGGTTTGGATAAGAAAGTCAGAATAAATAACAGTTTTAAAATGAAACCTTGGTTCAGTAGCAATGCAGAAATTCAGGGAGAAAGGTGAATATTTTGATATGGAGATAAGAACATGTAGGATTTGGAAATACTGAGGCTAGCTGCCAATATTAACAATGCCACATTAATTGTTGTTGCCCAATTTGTTTTTTTTTACATCTACCATGTTCTATCTGAAAATAGAGTGACTTTCAAAGACTTTTTAAAATTTACATAAGCTCTGAAAAGAAAAAAATTAACTGGAGGCTTTATGTAATGTTTTTGGTCCTTTTCAATGAGACAGGTCAGAATTCAAGAGGAGAATGAGTGTGAAGAAATTTTAAGTAAAATATTACATGGTTCTCTCATTAAACTAGTTGACTAGAAAAGTATATATGACAATAATTTTGATATAGTCTGGCACCATTCTATAACTAGCTCTTAAAGGTAATTTATAATTAATTTGGTTATACAAATACTTCAGTTTACATGAGAATTTTATTTAAGATGTTAATTCCAACTGTCTTTATAGTTTTTGTCACATAGTAGACATTCAATTTACATTTAAGACAGACCTACCTTTATTTTTTTAATCCCATGCCATCTATGGTTTTCAGACATTTTAGTGATAATCTCATTAGATTCAAAAGTCTTTGAAAAATATATTAATACTATTAACAGGAAAATGTAATCCCTGAGCAAATGATAACTTAATGATACCCTATATAATAAAAGCCTAATATGCAAATTGCCCCCTTGACCGGGAGTTCGACTGGGGTGGGGGCTGGCTGGCCAACCGCCCATGGCACCTCCCCCTGGCCGGTCCTGCCTTGGCCGGGGGCAGCAGCAGGCAGCTGGGGGAAGGGAGGCTCTGGCCGGCAGCCGGCAGCTGGCAGCCACGAGGCACCCTACCCATGCACGAGTCTCATGCACTGGGCCTCTAGTAATTTATATAAGCACTAGAGGCCCAGTGCACGAATTCATGCACCAGTGGGGTCCCTCAGCCTGGCCTGAGGGATTGGGCTGAAACC
The DNA here is from genome assembly GCF_000327345.1 of Myotis davidii. Taxonomy (NCBI): domain Eukaryota; kingdom Metazoa; phylum Chordata; class Mammalia; order Chiroptera; family Vespertilionidae; genus Myotis; species Myotis davidii. The sequence continues at coordinate 4,845,102 of NW_006295180.1, read as the reverse complement.
AGCTCTCTGACATCCCCTGAGGGGTCCCAGATTGCAAGAGGGTGCAGGCCAGGCTGAGGGACCCCATCAGTGCACGATTGGGGCCGGGGAGGGACACAGGAGGTTGGCCAGCCGGGGGTTGGGGAGACCGCAAGAGGGCTCCAGGGCATGTCCGGCACATCTTGGTCCCGATCAGCCAGACCCCAGCAGCAAGCTAACCTACCAGTTGAAGTGTCTGCCCCCTGGTGGTCAGTGCACATCATAGCGATTGGTCGACCAGTCAACTGTCTGCCCCCTGATGGTCAGTGCATGTCATAGTGAGCGGTTGGGTGGCCTTAGCATATCATTAGCATATCATGCTTTGATTGGTTGAATGGATGACCGGATGACTGGACACTTAGCATTTTAGGCTTTTAGTGCTTAGGATTATCATGAAAAATATGGTCATTACTCTTGCAAGACCTGCACTTGGGAGACATAGTTCCAGCCATTTTCTATTAAGTATGATGGCTGTGTTAGGAGTTTGTATTTCATAACATTATGTCCATGTTTCTGATAGGGGAGCTGGACATGGCACAAGCAGTGAAGAAACCTAACCAAGGGGCCTGTAGAATTCTAATATTAGTTGCAATTCAGGAAAGTAGGAATTCACTTCTAGGAAACTTACAAGTTAGAGCATGAGATAAAGTTACCGAGCAAGTGTGCAGCCAAGTAACATTTCTGTTTTTGTTTTGTTAATCCTCATCTGAGGATATTTTTTTCATTGATTTTTAGAGAGAGCAGAAGGGAGGGGTAGAGACAGAAAGAAACATAGATGTGAGAGAGACACATTGATTGGTTGCCCCCTCCCTCCCAGGGCCTAGGGATTGAGCCTGCAACTGAGGTACGTGCTCTTGACCGGAATCAAACCCAAGACCCTTCAGTCCGGTGCTCTAACCACTGAGAAACTGGTTAGGGCCAAGTAACATTTCCTATTACCAATGAAAGAAGTAAAATTTAACTCCTTTGCACTTTTCTGTGTTTTTTTGTTTTTAAAAAGACACATCAATTCACATGTGCTTATGCTGATCATCTATCCTCCCTGCATTGAAACAGAATGAAGTATGGTGATGCTTTTAGTTGAATTTGTACTCACCTGCTCTTTTACATTAAGGTCTGCAACAGCATTAAAAGACACGACACCACCCTGGCCAGGTAGGTACTCAGTTGGTTAGAGCGCTGTCCTGGTAACCAAGGTGGTGGGTTCCATCTCTGGTCTGGCACATACAAGAAGCAACCAATGAATGCATAAATAAGTGGAATAACAAATTTCTCTCTCTCTTTCTAAAAAATCAATTTTAAAAAAGGCAATACACCAATAACTCGAATTCTTTGTGCAACAATTTGTATCATTTCTAGTAGACTGAAGTCACTAAATTCTTGAACTTTGGCACACAGTCGTCACTCAGGACCCCACTTTGGAGGATGACCTCTTTTACCATGCTCCCCTCCCCCATACTCACCTGACCTCCAAACTCTCTAGCAAGTACTGTATAGCTTTGGATCGTGCTAAATGAACCTCTGCTGCTGACTATACTGTTTATCCTCCAAACTAAGCTGTATCCAGTAGCCAGACTGTCTCTTGACACTTCAGCATGCTCTCTCAGTAGTACTCAGAGCATACGAATAAATGCAAAGGACTCACCACCTTTGAAATTCCTTAAACAAACAGTTTAAAACAAACTGATGTCCTTTGGAACTGGCTGAGGGGCAGGTCAATAACCTTTACTCCACTTCAGGAAAAAAGAAAAAACAGGGGGGAAAACACCCAAACTATGTTTTAATGAGACTAGTTAAGATCCTTTATTTTCCCAGAAGATAGGTTGCAAACCAAATTTAAAATATGAAATAATGGAGACCAAGAGAGAAGCACATAATTTCAGAGGTTTCTAAAGGTCCTCTGACAAAGTCTTCATGAAAAAGGTAATAACAGCTTTTAATTCTGAGCTACTTTCTGCAAATGAGGATTGCTGAGGAAATAAGCTGTTAGCATTGAAAAAAGCAGAAACTCCATGACAGCCAAGTTGTGGTGGGCGGTCTTTTCACACACAGAGCCCGTTAGGGTCGTTCATGGATGTTCATCGCACTGTCTGTCTAGTAGTACTATCTGGAACTCACTGATAGTGAGTATCAAAAGCCAAATTGAGAGAGGAATTTTTGTGCAAATTTGTCATTTTTGTAATCTTATCTGTTTAAATTCACCCCTGCATTAAGCCAGATCTTTGGAAAGCTGAGGACCTGGGCCAAATAAAATTGACCCCCCACTAAATGGATTGACTCCAAAGAACTTTGCACAATACCATCATTTGATGTTAAGATATACCATAACAGCCCTGGCTGGTGTGGCTCAGTTGGTTTGGTGTCCTCCTGTGCAGGGAGAGGTCACTAGTTGATTCCAGGTTAGGGCACATACCCAGCTTCTGGGCTTGATCCCCAGTGCAGGTGAGCAGGAAGCAGCCGATCGATGTTTTTCAATCTCTCTTCCTTTCCTTTCCTTCCTCTCTAAAATCAACAAAAGCATATTTTAAAATAATAATAATAATAATAATAAATAAACAAAAGCTAGAAAGATTTTTAAAAAGAAATATCATAACAGGCAGCATTGTGAGATACTTTTTTTATCTGAATGTAGCTAAGTTTTAAAAAATTACTTGCCCTACAAGGAGGGACCTGATATAGGCATACTCACAAAGTATTTTTAAATGGCTTTAGTATGTGTTTTTGTATATATTTCTTTTATATATACCATAGTGCTATAATTTAATAGAATAATTTTCACTTGCTTTAGTTACTAGAATAATCATCAAAATGAGTTCTAAAGAGTTAATCAAGTAGGAAAAACCTTCAGGAAGACCAAACCTCATTCATTCATTCATCCATCTATTCAACAGGTTTTTCTGAGAACTTTTCATGTGTGTATTTGCCACCAGCACATTTCTTCAGTAGAGTATGTTCAAATCTTTTGCCAATTTTTAATTGGGTTATTTTTATTGTTATTGGGTTTTGAGAGTCCTTCATATGTTCTGGATATAAGTTCTTTATCAGTTATGCATAGTGCAAATATTTTCTTCTAGCCTACAGCTTATTTTTTCTTAAAAGAGCCTTTCAGAGTTTTTAATTTTAATGAAGTTCAACTTTTAATTAAAAAATATGAGTTGTGCTTTTGGTGTTTGTTGTATATAAGTAATATTTGCCTTGGGAGGAGGGAATAGGGGGAGATATGGGAGGTATAGGGAGGATAAATGCTTATGGGGAAAAATAAAATAAAAAAATATTTGCCTTCCTGAAGTCACAAAAATTTCTTGCTATATTTTCTTCTAGAAATTTTGTAGTTTTATGTTCATTTTATGCCTATGTGGTTCATTTTCAGTTAGTTCTTATGTTTGGTTCAAGAGAAGAATAAAAGTTTGTTTGTTTTTGCACATGCAATCATTCCAGCACCATTTGTTGAAAAGACTTTCTTATCTTTGAGTTGACTTTGTACCATTGTCAAAAATCAATTGACTGTCTATGTGTGGGTCTGTTTTTGGACTTTCTATTCTGCTCCATTGATCTATGTATTTATTCTTTCACCAGTACCAGGTTGTCTTGATCACTGTTTTCTTTAGGATAAGTTTTGAAATCAAGTTTTATAAGTTTTCCACTTTCTCTTTCAAAATTTTTTTGGCCATTCCAGCTAAATTTTAGAATCAGCTTTCCATATAAGTTTTAGAATCAGCTTATCAACATTCCTCCAAAGTTTTTGCAGAAAGTTTGATTGGGATTGTGTTGAATCTGTAGATCAATTTTGAGAGAACTGACATCTTAATAATATTGTTTTTCAACCCATGAACTAGTATTTCTGTTGTGCTGTTGTTGGCATATATTTTTCTTTTATATATACACACCACTAGAGGCCTGGTGCACGAATTCGTGCACAGGTGGGGCCCCTTGGCCTGGCTGGCGATCAGGGACAGCCAGCCAGGGGAGGAAGTGGGGGAGGGACCGCAGGAGGTTGGCTATGGGAGCACACTGACCACCACGGGGCAGCTCCTGCATTGAGCATCTGCCCTCTGGTGGTCAGTGAACATCATAGCAACCAGTCAACCGGTTGTTCGATCACCGGTTGTAATGGTCGCTTAGGCTTTATATATATAGATAATGCTATAATTTAACAATTTATTGCTACTATTTTTTGCTTTAGATAATCAATTATCTTTTAGAGCAATTAAAAACAAAATATCTTTTATGTTTTACTTTTGGTTGAACCATTTCTGAGATAATTTCTTTGTGTAGATCCAATTTTCTGTCAAGGGTCATATTCCTATGCCTGTAGAACTTACTTGACCTTTTTGTTTTTCTGTGTGGAATAGGTCTTCTGGTAATGAATTCACTTAGTTTTTCTCATATTTATGTGAAATTTTAAATATTGTACCTGAGGTAGATGTTGTTGTTCATCCTTTTTTTTCCCCATAAGTACATCAAGAGCTGAAATCAATTTCCCTTCCCTTAAACCTGGGCTGTTTTGTGACTTGATGTGGCCAATAAATATAGTTGTAGTAATCACATTCCATTTCTGAGTCTAGCCTTTATTGACTGGCAGGTTCTGCATTTGCTCAAGGAAACCAGACACCTGGATGCAAAGAAGCTAAAGCATGCTGCTGAAATATGAGACACCATGTTAAGAGGAAAAAAACACATGGAGGAACACCAAGCACTGGGCATGTAAGTGAAGCCCTCTGGGACCTTTCATCGCAGCCCAGCTATCTGCTAAATTCAGGTGAGAGAGTGAATGTCAACTGATTCCACACAGAGCACAAGAGTCCAGATAGAATTGCTCCCCCTCCACTGATGTGCCACTGAGTAAGAGTGAAACACTTAAAATTCCATAGAGCTAGGACTACTTTTTAGTTTAGGATTATTAGTTCTTTACTAGCTGATTGTGTGGACTAGTAATAATAATTTTTCTCTGTACAGTCAACTAATAGAAGTTTGAAAATATAGTTCAAACCTCTCTTCAGTTACAGTCACCAAGGCTTCAGATATTCAGGATCCACTAACATTTTTATTCAATTAAAAAAAAATCTTGCAGCCCTGGCCAGGTAGCTCAGTTGGTTAGAGAATTGTCCCAATATGCCAAGGTTGTGAGTTTGATTCTCTGTCTTCCTCAGACTAGTAACTGGTAGATAGAATAATGAGGAGAAAGTTGACTTGCTAAAATACAAAAATAAGATACCCACTATCAGAAAGTCTTTATTAAGGATATGAAAAAATCCAGTCTTTGTACTTCGGATGGAATAAATAAGGTTTTCTTTTCTTTTTTCTTTTTTGTGAGGGTTTTTGCTATTGACCAACATTTACTATTATTCATGTCCACTTATTCCCCCAGTTCCTGCAAGTGTTGGCTTCAGCCAGCCAATTGTGTTTCTGGACCTACTCCAGGCTGCAGAGCCTTGCAGCCTTGCTCAAAGCGACACTTCCTCTTTTGCCCAGGTTGTGACCATATCCAGTGACTGGTCAAGTGAGGATAGAAAGGCCCAGTTCCCTTGACCTAATTCAGGACCACTCTGAAGGGCATCCTGCCCCTGAGTGCCCAATAGGATTGAATGAGTCCTTCTCCCCCGGCCTAGTCCTGCTTCCTTCATTCCCTCACAGATGCTGATTCCCAGTGCACCCCCAGGAAATTTTCTTCATCTCAGAGACTGCTTCCCACGGGGGAACTGACCCATGAATATATTCAGAGAGCTAAGTTTTTAGAGCATTGTTAGAGCATTGTCCCAATATGCCAAGGTTGATGAATGAAACTGCCATGCACCCATTATCCAGCTTCAGTAATTAGCAACTGACAGCCAGGTTTTGTTTCATCCAAACCTTCACTCCCCCCCCCCCCCCCCCAGTCCCACACTTGCTTATTTTGAAGCAAACACCAGATATTATAAATCTTAATTAGTGAATGTATCAAGATGTATCTCTAAAAAATAAGAACTCTTCTTTTTTAATATATTTTTATTGATTTCAGAGAGGAAGGCACAGAGATAGAAACATCAACGATGAGAGAGAATCATTGATGGGCTGCTTCCTGTATGCCCCCTAGTGGGGATCAAGCCCACAACTAGGGCATGTGCTCTTGACTAGAATCGAACCCAGGACCCTTCAGTCCACAGGCTGAAGCTCTACCCACCTTGCCAAACCAGCCAGGGCAAGAACTCTTCTTCTTTCTCGTTTTTTAAAAAAAATAAATTTTATTGATTTCTTACAGAGAGGAAGGGAGAGGGATTGAGAGTTAGAAACATTGATGAGAGAGAAACATCAATCAGCTGCCTCCTGCACATTCCCTACTGGGGATGTGCCTGCAACCAAAGTACATGTCCTTGACTGGAATCGAACCTGGGACGCTTCAGTCCACAGGCCGATGCTCTATCCACTGAGCCAAACTGGTTAGGGCAAGAACTCTTCTTTTTAATAACCACAACTTCAATGCAATTATCACATCTTAAAAATTAATAAAAATTTCTTAATACCAACAAAATTGGTGTTCAGTTAATTTCAGTTAGGATCTATGTAAGGTCCCCACACATTGCAACTGATTGATATATCGTAATTATCTTTGGGTCCACAGATTCTCTTTCTCTCATCCATTTTTAAACAGTATACTTTTGGACTTTTATGGTTATTGTGCTTAAAGCCATGGGAGCTTGTGGGAATGTGCATAACAGTAACAAAAAGGTCTTTTGAGGTCTTTTTATGAGCCAAGCACTATGGCAAGTGCTTTGCATATTTTATCTCATTTAATCTTAAAACAGCCATTGATTTAGGTATTAGCAGCCCTATTTTATAAACAGAAAGCTAAGGGTTAGGGAGATGAAATAATTTTCTTGGAACAGAGCTGAGATTCAGAACCAGGTAACTCTGATTCCAAAGTCCATGTTCTTCCTTCACATCTAGGCCATACTGTCTGGGTAAATGCATTAGGAAAAATTAATGCCATCCTGAATATGGGCTTTATTTATTTTTAAAATATATTTTTTATAGATTTCAGAGAGGAAGGGAGAGGGAGAGAGAGATAGAAACTTCAGTGATGAGAGAGAATCATTCATTGGCTGCCTCCTGCCTGTCCCCCACTGGGGATCGAGCCAGCAACCTGGGCATGTGCCCTGACCGAGAATTGAACCATGACTTGGTTCATAGGTTGATGCTCAACCACTGACCCATGCTGGTTAGGCTGGGCTTTATTTTTATTGGTACCTTTATGGATGTTTGAGATATATCTTAGATTAACAAAGGAAATTGAATGCCGTCATAAAATGTCCATATTGCCCATCTAAATAAACAGGTATGTATTGAACACAAAGAACTGGATACAAAGAACTGTGTACAAAGAACTGGATGGGAGCTGAGCAAAATCAGCAGAAAAATTATATTTGATCAATGCTTCTAAATGCTCACAACCCAGAGGTGAGGGAGAAGGAGACAGACAAATACACAAGCAGATGCAATGGAAAGAGGACTGTGGTGAGCGCTATCATAGAGCTACTGATAAAAAGGGATGCAGAACAGAGAGAGAGAGAGAAAGAATTCTAATTTGGGGGGGATTAGAAAAAGTTGTTGGAGAACATGGGAGCTGCAAGGTCCTTGAATGATAAATAGGATGTTAGTGAACAGAGCTTAGGTGGATGGAAAGTGAAGATGATAAATATTAAAATGTAATGCCACATTCTGATGAGGTTTATTTGCGGCTTCTGTTTCTCCCTGTTGATTCTCTGGAAATGCACAAAGTATTCTTTGCAGCTTTCTCCACAGCTCAGCAGCTTGCACCATAGGCAAGAGGAGATAACACTTCACCCACCTCCAGCAGGACCCAGGTTAGGGTGGCATGCTGACCATCCATAACTGCCAATTGTCTCTTTGCCGGTCCCTTTTAAAAGGCCTGGGGGTGTTTTTGAATCACTAGTGGCCACGGTCCCTGTGGTCCCTGCCGCCATTCATCTCACCAGACTGCTTCTGACCTAACGCTTTCTTAGGCTTTGTCAAGGTCAGGCAGCTTGCCAGCCCCAGCTTGGCAGAAGCCTCGGTTCCTGAGATAACTAGCTTTGTGCCTCTCTGATTACAACCTGATTACAACCCTGGATTGTTCTTGGGGAGCAGTGAGGGCTATCAGTGCAGGAGGCGGTCAAACCCCGGGTGCTTAGCGGAGATCCATCTGAGATTTTTTAAGTCTGTTACACTGAGAAAAGAAGCTCTTCTTTCTAGTGCTTTACAGGACTATTCCATTTTACATCTTTTTTAGAGACACCTGTTTCTCTGGCTTTCTGAGGTTAAGCAAAAAGGGCATGCTGAGTGGCAAATTTTTTATTTTTATTTTGTCACCCATCAGCAGCAAAAGCTTAACCTCTGGCTGCCTGAACCTTTTCCCTAAGACCGATTGTTCCCTTCCCATCTCTGTACAAACACAGCAGTTATTGTGTTCTCAGAAAAGACAAATAGGCTTTAATAGTAATCGAAGAAAAACTTAAGCAGAGAAGTAAATCTAATAGTTACTGCTCCCCTCCAAACCATATATGACAATAAATGTAAAAGCCAAAGGCAAAATATGTTAATTATCCATGCAATAGTTCTTACAACTAGGGAAGAAAAGTTGGGTTAATAATACAGCCTACAGACCCTTACTTGGAAGATATAATGATAACTTCAAAATCAGCATTTCTGTATTATAATGCTGTATTATTATTATATTGGTTGTATGTGGTAGTTACTGGGTCTATCCTTCAAATATTTCTGGTTTTCCTCCCAGATGCACCATACATACTAATAATAGAAGAATATGCAAATTGGTCGGCACACCCTCACACAACGACTGAACATCAGGCTGCGTGGGGCGACCAGGCTGGCGGGGGTGGGGGGGCCAGTGAGGGGTGACAGACAAGTGGTTAGGGGCAATGAGGCAGGCAGGCAGGCGAGCAGTTAGGAGGCAGCGGTCCTGGATTGTGAGAGGAATGTCTGACTGCCGGTTTATGAATGATCCCCAATATTGTCCCTAAACAGGCAGTCGGATATCCCCCAAGGGGTCCCGGATTGGAGAGGGTGCAGGCTGGGCTGAGGGTACCCCCTCCCCTCCCCGTGCACGAATTTCGTGCACCGGGCCTCCAGTAGTAGTATATTTCCAGAACTCTACAAATTAGGTGTGGCCAAGTAATTTGCTTTAGTTAAGAAACTGTGTGCAGGTAGTGGATGCCACCTCCAGACAAGCTGTGGGAGCCAATGCATGATGTCCCATGCTTTTCTTTCCCTCTGCTATGGTGACTGGTGACTGTGACTGGTGACTTTCAAGGTGGTCAACTTCATTCCTCTAATGATAACAATACTGGGCAGAGGCCCCAGCCAACTATATGATGGATATGAAACATGAGCTAGAAAATAAACTTTTGCTGTTTAAGTTACTGAAGCTGAGGCTGTTATCACGGTATTGCCTTGACTTGCTTGACTGATACACAGGGTTTCTTAAAAGCTTCTGTGGATTAAACAAATGAGCCTCCAGATAACCTTTTATAGCTAAAATAACCTTTTTGGCTTGATGAGAGTGATAAAATATCTACTGCAAATTTGAGGTACTAATGATAATTTTGCCAGACTTCCTTAAAAGCTCATTTTCCAATCTCCTGGTAACTAACATAATATCTAATATATTACATATAATATATGTAATACATCACCCTACAACAAGTTTGCTTTTCCCGCCTGGGAATATTAACTAAAAGTTTTATAAAGTGACAAGGCAACATGAAGTGCCCTTGTATTTAAGATTTAATATTAAACATTTCACATATTAAAAATTTTGGTTCTAAGATTTCCATGCCCATATTGTACAAGACTAGTCCTTTTAAGATACATTTGCTTTAAGAACTTGATGCTCAAGACTGAATAGGCAAATCTATTAGTTAACTAAACAAACTTTTGCTAGGCTTCACTGTGCCAAATTTCTATTTTAGCGCCCTCTGCTGGAATAATGTGCACCTCTGATAAATATAGGTGATTTTTGACGTGTGCTTTTCAAGTATAGACTCTGAAGAATGTCTTATTTATAATCTGTACTAAAAGAATTTTCTCCTTTAAGCAAACATCTTTTTGACCAACTATTAATCTACAATTGGTATTTGTCTCCTGCAGATCCTATAGAAGAATACAGATGCACATGCATTTATGTATGTATCATTTACACATTCACAATGTTAAAAAGTACTAAGTAAAAATTAGAAATTTGTAAGACCATAATCCCCTGCCCCATGCCCACACATGCCTGTGCTTGCCAGTGTCCAACTCTCTACAATGCCTTCTGATTTATATGCCAAATCTCAGTTCAAATATGTCATTCATTCAATAAACTATGTGACAGGCACAGTGCTAAGGGCAGGAATTCCATTTTGAGCTAAAAGGATGTTAAATCTGTCTTCAGGGAATGTATAGTCTTATTGGGCAGCGGAATTTCGCCAAAAGAAGAGATCAATAAGTGTTTAATTATGAACTATGAGATGTACTTTGAAAGGATATGGTTTTCTGTGAATACCAGAGAGAGCTAACTTAGGTTGATTAAGTCAGAAAGCAGTAACTGAGCTGAGATAAACTGTGTCGATAGACAGGTGCCAACCAGATGAAGAGCAGGATGGGTGGGAGGAGGAAGAGTATTCTAGGCCTGAAAGCAACAAGTTGAAAGGAAGCCTGGGTGGTCCCAGGAGTGAAAGACAGCAAGGTCCCAGTGAAGAGATCAAGGGGAAAGGGAAGGGAGGGAAGGCAGAGCCAGACCAAGGGCTTTGTGTGTCATAGGAGGTAGTTTTGCTCTTGTACTTAAGAATTATGGGAGCTGGTGAAAAGGGGGACTGGATGGTAGGGTAGATGCTATAGGCAGGACACCATCAGCTCTGTGTTTCTAAACAAAATTACTCCGGTGGGTTTTTGAGCAGAAATAACTAATTGAATATAACAAGAGTGGTTTCTTTAGACCCTAGAATTGAACCTAGAGCCTGAGCATGACATTGAGTTCTCTACAACAAGGCACTATCTATCCTTTCAATCTCACTATTCCATAGGTTCTATCAATTGGTGTTTATTGTTCCCTGAGAACATCATCATGCTCACTTGAAATGCCCTTTCTTTATCTCTTCTCCTTTCTCCACCTATTGAAATGCCATTTATTTTTAAAAGACCAATGAAAAACCACCTCCTGTGGGAACATTTCTCTGAGTCTCTCAAAATGAATTCTGCTTCCTTGACAACCTCTTAACATAGAATCTGCATTTCTACATGTTTTATCTCTCTCCCATGACATTGTAAAAAAAAACAAGTGGACAATATTCTCTTCATCTTTGTACTCCATCCCCATAATTCCTAGATCATTGGAATAAATAAATGCATTTTAAAGTAAAATTTCTCTATACATTTCATTGTATCCCCTAATAAATTTCATTAAATCTATCATAGACACAAACTAAGAAGGATATGCCCACACACATAAATCCATTTAGATGGGCACTCCTAAGAGCAGAATGGGCAAAAGGTTAATGTTTTGCTTGGGTTGAGAGAGAGTATAGCAGAAAATATGTAGAGAAAGAGAAAGGGGGGTGAGAAGGAATAAGGAGGTGAATTACAGCAGATGGGCAAGCAGGTGAGAGACGGAGTAGTAGGTGACCAGAGAATGAAGACATAAATAACCATGCTTATCTATAAAGCTGAAGTCTTGCTTCACAAAACTTACATCTTTCACATACATTTACACTGAATTGGAAGAACACATTTGTAATAGTCTCAAAGAAACTATTATACATACATACTACGTACATACATATATATACATAGGTATATACAAATATGTACACCGATTCACATGTACACACACACAACTTTTACTTACTATTCTCCCTTGTCATTTTATAGTTTTGGGAAAAACTCTATTAAATCTAATTTGATGATGTTGTTCCCCTTGCTAATACCTAAGTTTGATTGTAGGGAGGCAAAGGATGAGATCAGTGCATAAGTATCAGCTATGGATCTTGCAGATCCTGACTGAGTCAACTGGGGTGGAGCCTGAACTTCTCTTTGGGTGTTGCTGAGTCTGCTGGCCTGTGTACCACACTTTGAATAGCAATAGACTGATGTTTTCTGTTAGTTCTTTGACAACATTTTTTGTTGGAAAAATTCTCCACTTTTGGAAGTATTCACCTGTAAACCACCTATAAATCACTTATGCTTAAGCTATATAGTTTTAGATGAAAACAAAATAAGACATTGCAAGGCCAAGGATTCAAAAGTTAAGTAGCAATCTTAAATATGATCTAGAGTTATTCTTTTTAAAAATATATATTTTATTGATTTTTTTTACAGAGAGGAAGGGCGAGGGATTGAGAGTTAGAAACATTGATGAAAGAGAAACGTGGATCAACTGCCTCCTGCACGCCTCTACTGGGGATGTGTCCACAACCAAGGTACATACCCTTAACTGGAATCGAACCTGGGACCCTTCAGTCCACAGGCCAATGCTCTATCCACTGAATCAAACCAGTTAGGGCTAAAGTTATTCTTAAGGCAACAAAAGCTGTCAAAGTAAGTTTTAAGTGCTAGACTTGAAATTTTAAAGGTGCACTTAAGACCAGATGTACAACCGTTGTTGAGTGAAGGTTTGGTCCCAATCTCACCGGAATATAGACTAGATCAGTAGATATCAAAGTTTTTTGTTTGCAACTTACAGTAAGAAATGTATTTTAGGTTGTGATCACGTACAAAATAAAAGTTTCATAAATAAGACACTATCTTACTCTATGAAATATGCTCTGATATTTTTTATTCTATTCATTCACTAAAAATGCTTTTCACAACTCATGAATGCATGGTGGCTTGAAGTTTGAAATATCTGACCTAGAGGACACTTTGAGCTTTTTTTCTTTTTCTTTTTGGTCACTATTCATCAGAAGGAAGTCATGAGACTATGTTGCATTGTCTTTCTTATGGTGGAGATGGAATGTTGGAAGGTGGGCTTCCAGGGTAGGCTGGATGGCAGAAAAGACCTGCTATGTCTTCCAGGAGCCATGTATATTGTAGGTGCCAGTTGTTTGATTCCCCCCAATGTACAATATAACTATGTTTGATTCCTGGAATTTTATGGAGGCAATCTGGAGTATCCCCCACCCCTTTCCCAACAATAACCACTGACCTTTTACTTGAGCAGGCAGAATAGGAAAATGGTTAGGAGCATGGCCTCGGGGCTGACTCTCTGGATCTGAATCTTGACTCTCCCTTTTATTAGGTATGTAAATTTGGTTAGTCTTTTACCCTCTTGTGGTTCAGCTTCCTCATCTATAAAATGGAAATAATAGCCCTGACTGGAGTGGGTCAGCTAGTTGGGCATCCTCCTGTGCACCGAAAGGTTGCCAGTTCAATTCTTGGTAAAGGCACATGCCTGGGTTGTAGGTTTGATCAATTGGGGTACATGGGGGAGGCAACCAATCTCTCTCTCTCTCTCTCTCTCTCTCTCTCTCTCTCCCTCTCCTTTCCCCTCTCTCTAAATCAATAAAAACATATTTTAAAAAACTGCTAAAATGGAAATAATAATAATTCCTACCTAATAGAATTGAGATGACAATTAAATGAGCTAACACAGTAGGATGTTAGGTCAAAAGGGGGTCCAGGAGCTGATGCATGCCTCCGCCGGGCGGATGGTGACGTAGATCCTGGGCCCTTCCTAGAATCCGTAACAGGCCAGTGCACCAGGCAGATGGTGATGCAGATACCCGTCTGGCCCTGGAATTCCTAACAGGTCAGCTACCAGACAGATGATGACACCTGGAAACCGTGACGACCTCCTCCTCCTCCCCCTCAACTCCCACAGCTCATGCTCCCCTGCCCTCACTGAACAGCTGTATAAAAAAGTGCCCCTACTCCCTCTCGGCGCGACTCCACTGGCCCAACCCCAGGGCCTGTGGACCTCGCCCAGGAGCGCAGAATAAATTCCCCTCCTTCAATCTGCCTGACTCTCTGACTCAGTTTCCTGCGCCGGGAACCTCACATAGACAAGTTCTACTACAGGAATGTTATTAGCCACTGTTAGCCAGACTTTAATTAAGTTACAATATAAACTTTGAGCTTAACTTTACATTTTCATGATAAGGAGGAAAAATACTCTATTGATAAGTACATTCTAAGCCAGTGATGGCAAACCTTTTGAGCTTGGTGTGTCAGCATTTTGAAAAACCCTAACTTAACTCTGGTGCCATGTCACATATAGAACTTTTTTGATATTTGCAACCATAGTAAAACAAAGACTTATATTTTTGATATTTATTTTATATATTTAAATGCCATTTAACAGAGAAAAATCAACCAAAAAAAATGAGTTCGCATGTCGCCTCTGACATGCATGTCATAGGTTCACCACCACTGTTCTAAGCAGTGGTCTGAAAATAGTGGCTTGAACTGGAATATTAAATACAATTAAAGTGTTTCTGGTAATCCCCAAATGCAAGCTTTCCCCAGTCCTGATTCAAATGGATATGAAATAACTTAGTTATTGAACTGATTAACTTCCTAAAACTAAAGTGGGGGGAAAAGAAATTAAAATCTTTGTATTAGAAAATAAAGATCCAGTAAAGCACCACATTTCCTTGGAAATGTAAGAGGGCTTTATTGTTCGAAAGGAGGGATGCAGATTCCATTCTGTGTATCACCAAAAAAAAAATGACATGATTTAGTAATTTTTTCTTTTTGATTCGTGGGGGAACATGATTTAGTAATTTTTTCTTTTTGATTCGTGCCTCCTTTCCCCCATTTTTACCTAATTTGTGTGTATGTGTGTGTGTGTGTGTGTGTGTGTGTGTGAGTTAGAAATTGCTATGGTACCTTAGAAATAATATAGGTTGAGCTGCTAAAGGAAATAAATATGATTATGTTATAGACCAAATGTTTGCCTCCCCCAAGTTCATATGTTGAAATTCTAACCCTCAATATAATGGTATTAGGAGGTGAGGCCTTTGGAAATAATTAGGACATGAGGGTAGAGCCCTCAGAAATGGGATTAGTACCCTGGTAAAAGGAACCCTGAAAATCTTTCTCAATCTCTCTCCTCTCTTCTTCTTCTTCTTCTTCTTCGTCTTCTTCTTCTTCTTCTTCGTCTTCTTCTTCTTCTTCTTCGTCTTCTTCTTCTTCTTCTTCGTCTTCTTCTTCTTCTTCTTCTTCTCCCTCTCCTGCCATGTGAGGACATAATGAGAACTTGGCCTTCTATAAACCAGGAAGTGTTTCTTACCAGACACTGAATCTGCTGGTGCCTTCATCTTGGACTTCAGCCTTCAGAACTGTGAGAAATAAATGTTTGTTATTTAAGCTACACAGTTTATGGCGTTTTTGTTGTAGCTGCGTTTTATGGCACAGAAAATATCCACTATAAATGTTCAACCTATTAAGTTGTGAAAATAATAATATAGCTATCTCTTAAAATTCTAAATTAGTTTAGCTTTTCCTTATAACACTAACAAATTAACATAGCCAGCTACAATAAAAACTTTTATACATATGGTCTACAATTAAATATTCTACCTGTTGTGGGAATGGTTAGCCCAAGAGGGAAAATGAGTAGCAGCTGTATGTGCTTTCTTGCTCACAGCAGTTGTTGCTATCTGTGTAGATGAAAAATCTATTAATACAGTTAGTTGTTTAAATTGTTATTGGGAAAATGGTGTGTGTTCAGTGCATAACTGTAATTTAACCAAATCACTTCCATCAGTTTAAAATGAGAGTATAGTAGTGTATTTGAAATAAAAATATTTTTCCAAATAAGGTCTGAAAGGAAAGTTTGAACTCTTCTCCCTGGTTTCTCACTCCTGTTAGTCAGAAAGCTCACCTTTCTTAGTGATATCTCTCCCTACCATCCCTCTGCCCACCCTGTGCGCTTGCCTAGGACTTTGTTAGCCTGCATCTGCACCCCTGTGGCCTCCTGAAGATCCTCTAGAGCAGGGGTGGGCAAACTTTTTGACTCGAGGGCAACAATGGGTTCTTAAACTGGACCGGAGGGCCGGAACAAAAGCATGGATGGAGTGTTTGTGTGAACTAATATAAATTCAAAGTAAACATCATTACATAAAAGGGTACGGTCTATTTTTCAATAGTTTTATTCATTTCAAACGGGCCGGATGCGGCCCACGGGCCATAGTTTGCCCACGGCTGCCCTAGAGACTGTAGGTGAAGTACAATGTCTCCTCTACTCTCCAGCTAGGCCTAAGAGTGAAACTGACATAAGACAGTTTAACAAGAGAAAAACGTACACATTTCACTTGGTAATTTTCACATGCACGTGGGAGGCTTCACAAGGAAAATGAAGCCCTGAAGAAGCAGCCAGGGTCCAAGCTTATATTATAGCGTGAACAAGAAATAGTAAATTGTGAAAATGTGACAAGACCAAGGGGTTTGGACTAAGGCAGTTAATCATGGAGACGTGGCTAGGAAGATCAGGGTAATACAAGAAGGCTGGTTGGTACAGTTTTCTCTTGGCCTCGATTGCCCATCTGTGGTGATAAGAATGTCTTCCTTCCTCCTGGCACAGGAAGGGCACCTTTCACAGGGCAGTTATCTCCCGCTTTCAGGAAGAAAAGGGAGGTCAGAGTGCCCTTCTTGCATATACTATTTTTTTTTTTATCAATATGCCTAAGTGGCATATTTTGAGGTAACATGTTCAGAACCCCTATAAGGCCTAAGGTTTTTCCAACATATCCTTGACTCCACTGCTAGGCCTAATATTTTGTGTGTGTTTTGGGATGTTCTTTTTTTGTTATTCCAAGATGTCTTTGTACTTTTTTTTTAGGCCTAATTTTTTAAAAATCTCCACCAAGGATATGTTTCATTGATTATTATTATTATTATTATTATTATTATTTAGGGAGAAGAAGGGGAAAAGAGAGAGAGAGAGAGAGAGAGAGAGAGAGAGAGAGACATCAATTAGTTGCCTCCCACACACAGCCCAACAAGGGACCTAACCTGCAACCAAGCATGTGCCCTGATGGGGAATGGAACCATGCTAGGCCTAATCTTTTTTAAACACTATGTCAATCTTGTTCTATCCTTATACTTCATCACTCCTTTAACTTTAACACTCCCAAGTATGCAGATGGTACTTGAGTCCTGACTGCTCTCTTGAACAACCTCCAGACACCCACTAAGAGCTTTCTGCTGAACATCTTTATCCAGGTGTCCCACCATCATGATCTAAATACAGCATGGCAATATTACCTATTCCCCAACTCATGGCAATATTACCTATTCCCCAACTCACGGCAATATTACCTATTCCCCAACTCATGGCAATATTACCTATTCCCCAACTCACGGCAATATTACCTATTCCCTAACTCACGGCAATATTACCTATTCCCCAACTCACGGCAATATTACCTATTCCCTAACTCAAAGATTTCTGTCCAGTACTATGACTTTCAATCAGTCACTGGGGCTAACGATCTGGAAGTTATTGGCTCTCTGTGGCCTCAGTAGAACAGACAACTCATTGGTCCTATCTTCATAGTGTTGTTCCCTCTGCCCTTCCTTTGCCACACTTAATGTTTAGGTCTTGTGTCTTTTTGCCCAGATGAATAGAATGTGCAATATTATACATTGAGAATGTTGACCTTTAACAAAAAGATAATAATATATCTAGCCAGCAAAAATAGGTTTTATTTAAGAACAATAAAAATTTGCAATTCAGGATGCATGGTCTAATGGTGAACCTCTCAAAAGTCCAAAGAAACAAAGAAAACGAATTTTTTTTTCTATGGACTTTGGGGGGGGAGGCTATTGTAAACAAAGAGTTCATTGTAGGAAATAAAGTTTAAAGTATAGCGACTTTCCATTGGCTGAGTTATGGCAATCTCCCATTGGCTAAGCTGTTACTGGATGAGGAGGAATCTTTTCTTCTTCCTGGTGATTATCACTTCTTTTAGAGGATGTCTGAACAATAAATGAGAAAATAATGGCTTTTTCCTGTTGGGGTCAGTATTATGTATTGAGTGTCATGTGCATGAGAGTCCTCTTCTCCATTTTAAATGTGGTTTCTGTTTATTAATTTTCATATGAACATAACAAGGAAATATGAGAAAAATGTATATTTTTATTTTAAAAGGCAAGAGAACAAGCATGCCTAACATTTGCTATAGGGATTGACCCTGTGGCTCTCACTTGGCCCATACGCTTTATGGCCAGATGTGAAAGAGAATAATAGGAAGTAATCCTGAGGCCATAGTAAGAGTTCCACTTTCGTTGTATCACAATGCATTGCTGTTTCCTTGTTATGAGTTGATTCCAATGGGCTTAATTTTGTAAAAGCAAGACCTTGACATAGTAAGTCATTACTAGACTGGCCAGGCAGTCCTTTTGTACCACACAAGAGTTTTCTGTTTTCTTCTTGGCAAAGCATGTACAGACAAGTTACATTTTTTTCTCCTCTTAAAAGATGGTGTTGCAGGTTGGGTTTCTGAGAAGGAAATTCTGAGACACAGCCTGCAAGATGATTATGAAGGCATGCCCTTGTTTCCACATGAGTAAAGGGAAGGAGAAGAAGGAAGCAGGGCCGAGAAGAAGGAAAAGACAAGCTGCATTGCAGGCCAAAGGCAATCTTGGCTGACCCCACAGGAGCTCTGGGGTTAGTTTGACCTTCCAAGTTGTGCTTAGGCTGAGCTGGCCAGATCTTTCTTTTCATGCATGGGTTAATCCCTGGTGTAGGCCGCCACAGGACAGGGTGTGGAGGAGGCAATCCCTGAAGTGCCACCAACACTCCCTACAGGTAGAGCCACACTCTGACACTGAGGGGGGCACATAAGGATGGTCCATCCAAGAAGAGAACTATACAAGGTTTGCTGGCCTTTTCTGCAACAAAATGATAGTGTGGCTCTTTAAAGCATACTACATAGCAGGCAGTTCTGGGGGGAAAAACCACATTTGATCTGTTTCCTCAAGATAAAGAAGATGGCTTAATAATAAATGAGAAAGTAATTGCTTTTGAAAGAAATGCAGCCTATTGAGAGAATATTTTGAAAACATTCCCATTATTTTATGACTTAATTGTCAAAAACTACACACTTGCGTGCCTATCTACTTGGAACCAGATTTTTTTTCACTTGTTTAAAAATGTTCCAAGCAAATAGTTCCCATAGATTTATTTTATTTTTTTTTAGAGACAGGG